>NC_071336.1:616060-919090 GCF_027744825.2 Synchiropus splendidus | reverse complement strand
CTTAGATTTGATGTGCACCTACTAGAAAGACCCTTTCTGCTATTGTGGGAGGTTAAAATTTCATGTTCTGAAGCTTCCCTGAAAAGTTATGGCACAATGCGTAAAAACGCTTTTCAGCCTGAGATAAGGTGGGTTTCGGAACGCCAAACATAAAAGTGTTGATAACTTTGGAAAAACACTTCAGACAGTTTAGATTTGATGTGCAACTACTAGAAAGACCCTTTCTGCTATAGTGGGAGGTTAAAATTTCATGTTCTGAAGCTTCCCTGAAAAGGTATGGCACAATGCACAAAAACGCTTTTCAGCCTGAGATAAGGTGGGTTTCGGAACGCCAAACATAAAAGTGTTAATAACTTTGGAAAAACACTTCAGACAGTTTAGATTTGATGTGCAACTACTAGAAAGACCCTTTCTGCTATAGTGGGAGGTTAAAATTTCATGTTCTGAAGCTTCCCTGAAAAGTTATGGCACAATGCACAAAAACGCTTTTCAGCCTGAGATAAGGTGGGTTTCGGAACGCCAAACATAAAAGTGTTAATAACTTTGGAAAAACACTTCAGACGGTTTAGATTTGATGTGCAACTACTAGAAAGACCCTTTCTGCTATAGTGGGAGGTTAAAATTTCATGTTCTGAAGCTTCCCTGAAAAGTTATGGCACAATGCACAAAAACGCTTTTCAGCCTGAGATAAGGTGGGTTTCGGAACGCCAAACATAAAAGTGTTGATAACTTTCGAAAAACACTTCAGACAGTTTAGATTTGATGTGCAACTACTAGAAAGACCCTTTCTGCTATAGTGGGAGGTTAAAATTTCATGTTCTGAAGCTTCCCTGAAAAGTTATGGCACAATGCACAAAAACGCTTTTCAGCCTGAGATAAGGTGGGTTTCGGAACGCCAAACATAAAAGTGTTAATAACTTTGGAAAAACACTTCAGACAGTTTAGATTTGATGTGCAACTACTAGAAAGACCCTTTCTGCTATAGTGGGAGGTTAAAATTTCATGTTCTGAAGCTTCCCTGAAAAGTTATGGCACAATGCACAAAAACGCTTTTCAGCCTGAGATAAGGTGGGTTTCGGAACGCCAAACATAAAAGTGTTGATAACTTTCGAAAAACACTTCAGACAGCTTAGATTTGATGTGCACCTACTAGAAATACCCTTTCTGCTATAGTGGGAGGTTAAAATTTCATGTTCTGAAGCTTCCCTGAAAAGTTATGGCACAATGCGTAAAAACGCTTTTCAGCCTGAGATAAGGTGGGTTTCGGAACGCCAAACATAAAAGTGTTGATAACTTTGGAAAAACACTTCAGACAGTTTAGATTTGATGTGCAACTACTAGAAAGACCCTTTCTGCTATAGTGGGAGGTTAAAATTTCATGTTCTGAAGCTTCCCTGAAAAGTTATGGCACAATGCACAAAAACGCTTTTCAGCCTGAGATAAGGTGGGTTTCGGAACGCCAAACATAAAAGTGTTAATAACTTTAAAAAAACACTTCAGACAGCTTAGATTTGATGTGCAACTACTAGAAAGACCCTTTCTGCTATAGTGGGAGGTTAAAATTTCATGTTCTGAAGCTTTCCTGAAAAGTTATGGCACAATGCACAAAAACGCTTTTCAGCCTGAGATAAGGTGGGTTTCGGAACGCCAAACATAAAAGTGTTGATAACTTTCGAAAAACACTTCAGAGAGCTTAGATTTGATGTGCACCTACTAGAAAGACCCTTTCTGCTATAGTGGGAGGTTAAAATTTCATGTTCTGAAGCTTCCCTGAAAAGTTATGGCACAATGCGTAAAAACGCTTTTCAGCCTGAGATAAGGTGGGTTTCGGAACGCCAAACATAAAAGTGTTGATAACTTTGGAAAAACACTTCAGACAGCTTAGATTTGATGTGCAACTACTAGAAAGACCCTTTCTGCTATAGTGGGAGGTTAAAATTTCATGTTCTGAAGCTTCCCTGAAAAGTTATGGCACAATGCACAAAAACGCTTTTCAGCCTGAGATAAGGTGGGTTTCGGAACGCCAAACATAAAAGTGTTGATAACTTTCGAAAAACACTTCAGACAGCTTAGATTTGATGTGCACCTACTAGAAAGACCCTTTCTGCTATAGTGGGAGGTTAAAATTTCATGTTCTGAAGCTTCCCTGAAAAGTTATGGCACAATGCGTAAAAACGCTTTTCAGCCTGAGATAAGGTGGGTTTCGGAACGCCAAACATAAAAGTGTTGATAACTTTGGAAAAACACTTCAGACAGTTTAGATTTGATGTGCAACTACTAGAAAGACCCTTTCTGCTATAGTGGGAGGTTAAAATTTCATGTTCTGAAGCTTCCCTGAAAAGTTATGGCACAATGCACAAAAACGCTTTTCAGCCTGAGATAAGGTGGGTTTCGGAACGCCAAACATAAAAGTGTTAATAACTTTGGAAAAACACTTCAGACAGTTTAGATTTGATGTGCAACTACTAGAAAGACCCTTTCTGCTATAGTGGGAGGTTAAAATTTCATGTTCTGAAGCTTTCCTGAAAAGTTATGGCACAATGCACAAAAACGCTTTTCAGCCTGAGATAAGGTGGGTTTCGGAACGCCAAACATAAAAGTGTTGATAACTTTCGAAAAACACTTCAGAGAGCTTAGATTTGATGTGCACCTACTAGAAAGACCCTTTCTGCTATAGTGGGAGGTTAAAATTTCATGTTCTGAAGCTTCCCTGAAAAGTTATGGCACAATGCGTAAAAACGCTTTTCAGCCTGAGATAAGGTGGGTTTCGGAACGCCAAACATAAAAGTGTTGATAACTTTGGAAAAACACTTCAGACAGTTTAGATTTGATGTGCAACTACTAGAAAGACCCTTTCTGCTATAGTGGGAGGTTAAAATTTTATGTTCTGAAGCTTCCCTGAAAAGTTATGGCACAATGCACAAAAACGCTTTTCAGCCTGAGATAAGGTGGGTTTCGGAACGCCAAACATAAAAGTGTTAATAACTTTGGAAAAACACTTCAGACAGTTTAGATTTGATGTGCAACTACTAGAAAGACCCTTTCTGCTATAGTGGGAGGTTAAAATTTCATGTTCTGAAGCTTCCCTGAAAAGTTATGGCACAATGCACAAAAACGCTTTTTAGCCTGAGATAAGGTGGGTTTCGGAACGCCAAACATAAAAGTGTTAATAACTTTGGAAAAACACTTCAGACAGTTTAGATTTGATGTGCAACTACTAGAAAGACCCTTTCTGCTATAGTGGGAGGTTAAAATTTCATGTTCTGAAGCTTCCCTGAAAAGTTATGGCACAATGCACAAAAACGCTTTTCAGCCTGAGATAAGGTGGGTTTCGGAACGCCAAACATAAAAGTGTTGATAACTTTCGAAAAACACTTCAGAGAGCTTAGATTTGATGTGCAACTACTAGAAAGACCCTTTCTGCTATAGTGGGAGGTTAAAATTTCATGTTCTGAAGCTTCCCTGAAAAGTTATGGCACAATGCACAAAAACGCTTTTCAGCCTGAGATAAGGTGGGTTTCGGAACGCCAAACATAAAAGTGTTGATAACTTTGGAAAAACACTTCAGACAGTTTAGATTTGATGTGCAACTACTAGAAAGACCCTTTCTGCTATAGTGGGAGGTTAAAATTTTATGTTCTGAAGCTTCCCTGAAAAGTTATGGCACAATGCACAAAAACGCTTTTCAGCCTGAGATAAGGTGGGTTTCGGAACGCCAAACATAAAAGTGTTAATAACTTTGGAAAAACACTTCAGACAGTTTAGATTTGATGTGCAACTACTAGAAAGACCCTTTCTGCTATAGTGGGAGGTTAAAATTTCATGTTCTGAAGCTTCCCTGAAAAGTTATGGCACAATGCACAAAAACGCTTTTCAGCCTGAGATAAGGTGGGTTTCGGAACGCCAAACATAAAAGTGTTAATAACTTTGGAAAAACACTTCAGACAGTTTAGATTTGATGTGCAACTACTAGAAAGACCCTTTCTGCTATAGTGGGAGGTTAAAATTTCATGTTCTGAAGCTTCCCTGAAAAGTTATGGCACAATGCACAAAAACGCTTTTCAGCCTGAGATAAGGTGGGTTTCGGAACGCCAAACATAAAAGTGTTGATAACTTTCGAAAAACACTTCAGACAGCTTAGATTTGATGTGCAACTACTAGAAAGACCCTTTCTGCTATAGTGGGAGGTTAAAATTTCATGTTCTGAAGCTTCCCTGAAAAGTTATGGCACAATGCACAAAAACGCTTTTCAGCCTGAGATAAGGTGGGTTTCGGAACGCCAAACATAAAAGTGTTAATAACTTTGGAAAAACACTTCAGACAGTTTAGATTTGATGTGCAACTACTAGAAAGACCCTTTCTGCTATAGTGGGAGGTTAAAATTTCATGTTCTGAAGCTTCCCTGAAAAGTTATGGCACAATGCACAAAAACGCTTTTCAGCCTGAGATAAGGTGGGTTTCGGAACGCCAAACATAAAAGTGTTGATAACTTTCGAAAAACACTTCAGAGAGCTTAGATTTGATGTGCACCTACTAGAAAGACCCTTTCTGCTATAGTGGGAGGTTAAAATTTCATGTTCTGAAGCTTCCCTGAAAAGTTATGGCACAATGCGTAAAAACGCTTTTCAGCCTGAGATAAGGTGGGTTTCGGAACGCCAAACATAAAAGTGTTGATAACTTTGGAAAAACACTTCAGACAGTTTAGATTTGATGTGCAACTACTAGAAAGACCCTTTCTGCTATAGTGGGAGGTTAAAATTTCATGTTCTGAAGCTTCCCTGAAAAGTTATGGCACAATGCACAAAAACGCTTTTCAGCCTGAGATAAGGTGGGTTTCGGAACGCCAAACATAAAAGTGTTAATAACTTTGGAAAAACACTTCAGACAGTTTAGATTTGATGTGCAACTACTAGAAAGACCCTTTCTGCTATAGTGGGAGGTTAAAATTTCATGTTCTGAAGCTTCCCTGAAAAGTTATGGCACAATGCACAAAAACGCTTTTCAGCCTGAGATAAGGTGGGTTTCGGAACGCCAAACATAAAAGTGTTAATAACTTTGGAAAAACACTTCAGACAGTTTAGATTTGATGTGCAACTACTAGAAAGACCCTTTCTGCTATAGTGGGAGGTTAAAATTTCATGTTCTGAAGCTTCCCTGAAAAGTTATGGCACAATGCACAAAAACGCTTTTCAGCCTGAGATAAGGTGGGTTTCGGAACGCCAAACATAAAAGTGTTGATAACTTTCGAAAAACACTTCAGACAGCTTAGATTTGATGTGCACCTACTAGAAAGACCCTTTCTGCTATAGTGGGAGGTTAAAATTTCATGTTCTGAAGCTTCCCTGAAAAGTTATGGCACAATGCGTAAAAACGCTTTTCAGCCTGAGATAAGGTGGGTTTCGGAACGCCAAACATAAAAGTGTTGATAACTTTGGAAAAACACTTCAGACAGTTTAGATTTGATGTGCAACTACTAGAAAGACCCTTTCTGCTATAGTGGGAGGTTAAAATTTCATGTTCTGAAGCTTCCCTGAAAAGTTATGGCACAATGCACAAAAACGCTTTTCAGCCTGAGATAAGGTGGGTTTCGGAACGCCAAACATAAAAGTGTTAATAACTTTGGAAAAACACTTCAGACAGTTTAGATTTGATGTGCAACTACTAGAAAGACCCTTTCTGTTATAGTGGGAGGTTAAAATTTCATGTTCTGAAGCTTCCCTGAAAAGTTATGGCACAATGCACAAAAACGCTTTTCAGCCTGAGATAAGGTGGGTTTCGGAACGCCAAACATAAAAGTGTTGATAACTTTCGAAAAACACTTCAGAGAGCTTAGATTTGATGTGCACCTACTAGAAAGACCCTTTCTGCTATAGTGGGAGGTTAAAATTTCATGTTCTGAAGCTTTCCTGAAAAGTTATGGCACAATGCACAAAAACGCTTTTCAGCCTGAGATAAGGTGGGTTTCGGAACGCCAAACATAAAAGTGTTGATAACTTTTGAAAAACACTTCAGACAGCTTAGATTTGATGTGCAACTACTAGAAAGACCCTTTCTGCTATAGTGGGAGGTTAAAATTTCATGTTCTGAAGCTTCCCTGAAAAGTTATGGCACAATGCGTAAAAACGCTTTTCAGCCTGAGATAAGGTGGGTTTCGGAACGCCAAACATAAAAGTGTTGATAACTTTGGAAAAACACTTCAGACAGTTTAGATTTGATGTGCAACTACTAGAAAGACCCTTTCTGCTATAGTGGGAGGTTAAAATTTCATGTTCTGAAGCTTCCCTGAAAAGTTATGGCACAATGCACAAAAACGCTTTTCAGCCTGAGATAAGGTGGGTTTCGGAACGCCAAACATAAAAGTGTTGATAACTTTGGAAAAACACTTCAGACAGTTTAGATTTGATGTGCAACTACTAGAAAGACCCTTTCTGCTATAGTGGGAGGTTAAAATTTCATGTTCTGAAGCTTTCCTGAAAAGTTATGGCACAATGCACAAAAACGCTTTTCAGCCTGAGATAAGGTGGGTTTCGGAACGCCAAACATAAAAGTGTTGATAACTTTTGAAAAACACTTCAGACAGCTTAGATTTGATGTGCAACTACTAGAAAGACCCTTTCTGCTATAGTGGGAGGTTAAAATTTCATGTTCTGAAGCTTCCCTGAAAAGTTATGGCACAATGCACAAAAACGCTTTTCAGCCTGAGATAAGGTGGGTTTCGGAACGCCAAACATAAAAGTGTTGATAACTTTCGAAAAACACTTCAGACAGCTTAGATTTGATGTGCACCTACTAGAAAGACCCTTTCTGCTATAGTGGGAGGTTAAAATTTCATGTTCTGAAGCTTCCCTGAAAAGTTATGGCACAATGCGTAAAAACGCTTTTCAGCCTGAGATAAGGTGGGTTTCGGAACGCCAAACATAAAAGTGTTGATAACTTTGGAAAAACACTTCAGACAGTTTAGATTTGATGTGCAACTACTAGAAAGACCCTTTCTGCTATAGTGGGAGGTTAAAATTTCATGTTCTGAAGCTTCCCTGAAAAGTTATGGCACAATGCACAAAAACGCTTTTCAGCCTGAGATAAGGTGGGTTTCGGAACGCCAAACATAAAAGTGTTAATAACTTTGGAAAAACACTTCAGACAGTTTAGATTTGATGTGCAACTACTAGAAAGACCCTTTCTGCTATAGTGGGAGGTTAAAATTTCATGTTCTGAAGCTTCCCTGAAAAGTTATGGCACAATGCACAAAAACGCTTTTCAGCCTGAGATAAGGTGGGTTTCGGAACGCCAAACATAAAAGTGTTGATAACTTTCGAAAAACACTTCAGACAGCTTAGATTTGATGTGCACCTACTAGAAAGACCCTTTCTGCTATAGTGGGAGGTTAAAATTTCATGTTCTGAAGCTTCCCTGAAAAGTTATGGCACAATGCACAAAAACGCTTTTCAGCCTGAGATAAGGTGGGTTTCGGAACGCCAAACATAAAAGTGTTAATAACTTTGGAAAAACACTTCAGACAGTTTAGATTTGATGTGCAACTACTAGAAAGACCCTTTCTGCTATAGTGGGAGGTTAAAATTTCATGTTCTGAAGCTTCCCTGAAAAGTTATGGCACAATGCACAAAAACGCTTTTCAGCCTGAGATAAGGTGGGTTTCGGAACGCCAAACATAAAAGTGTTGATAACTTTCGAAAAACACTTCAGAGAGCTTAGATTTGATGTGCACCTACTAGAAAGACCCTTTCTGCTATAGTGGGAGGTTAAAATTTCATGTTCTGAAGCTTCCCTGAAAAGTTATGGCACAATGCGTAAAAACGCTTTTCAGCCTGAGATAAGGTGGGTTTCGGAACGCCAAACATAAAAGTGTTGATAACTTTGGAAAAACACTTCAGACAGTTTAGATTTGATGTGCAACTACTAGAAAGACCCTTTCTGCTATAGTGGGAGGTTAAAATTTCATGTTCTGAAGCTTCCCTGAAAAGTTATGGCACAATGCACAAAAACGCTTTTCAGCCTGAGATAAGGTGGGTTTCGGAACGCCAAACATAAAAGTGTTAATAACTTTGGAAAAACACTTCAGACAGTTTAGATTTGATGTGCAACTACTAGAAAGACCCTTTCTGCTATAGTGGGAGGTTAAAATTTCATGTTCTGAAGCTTTCCTGAAAAGTTATGGCACAATGCACAAAAACGCTTTTCAGCCTGAGATAAGGTGGGTTTCGGAACGCCAAACATAAAAGTGTTGATAACTTTCGAAAAACACTTCAGAGAGCTTAGATTTGATGTGCACCTACTAGAAAGACCCTTTCTGCTATAGTGGGAGGTTAAAATTTCATGTTCTGAAGCTTCCCTGAAAAGTTATGGCACAATGCGTAAAAACGCTTTTCAGCCTGAGATAAGGTGGGTTTCGGAACGCCAAACATAAAAGTGTTGATAACTTTGGAAAAACACTTCAGACAGTTTAGATTTGATGTGCAACTACTAGAAAGACCCTTTCTGCTATAGTGGGAGGTTAAAATTTTATGTTCTGAAGCTTCCCTGAAAAGTTATGGCACAATGCACAAAAACGCTTTTCAGCCAGAGATAAGGTGGGTTTCGGAACGCCAAACATAAAAGTGTTAATAACTTTGGAAAAACACTTCAGACAGTTTAGATTTGATGTGCAACTACTAGAAAGACCCTTTCTGCTATAGTGGGAGGTTAAAATTTCATGTTCTGAAGCTTCCCTGAAAAGTTATGGCACAATGCACAAAAACGCTTTTCAGCCTGAGATAAGGTGGGTTTCGGAACGCCAAACATAAAAGTGTTGATAACTTTCGAAAAACACTTCAGACAGCTTAGATTTGATGTGCACCTACTAGAAAGACCCTTTCTGCTATAGTGGGAGGTTAAAATTTCATGTTCTGAAGCTTCCCTGAAAAGTTATGGCACAATGCACAAAAACGCTTTTCAGCCTGAGATAAGGTGGGTTTCGGAACGCCAAACATAAAAGTGTTAATAACTTTGGAAAAACACTTCAGACAGTTTAGATTTGATGTGCAACTACTAGAAAGACCCTTTCTGCTATAGTGGGAGGTTAAAATTTCATGTTCTGAAGCTTCCCTGAAAAGTTATGGCACAATGCACAAAAACGCTTTTCAGCCTGAGATAAGGTGGGTTTCGGAACGCCAAACATAAAAGTGTTGATAACTTTCGAAAAACACTTCAGAGAGCTTAGATTTGATGTGCACCTACTAGAAAGACCCTTTCTGCTATAGTGGGAGGTTAAAATTTCATGTTCTGAAGCTTCCCTGAAAAGTTATGGCACAATGCGTAAAAACGCTTTTCAGCCTGAGATAAGGTGGGTTTCGGAACGCCAAACATAAAAGTGTTGATAACTTTGGAAAAACACTTCAGACAGTTTAGATTTGATGTGCAACTACTAGAAAGACCCTTTCTGCTATAGTGGGAGGTTAAAATTTCATGTTCTGAAGCTTCCCTGAAAAGTTATGGCACAATGCACAAAAACGCTTTTCAGCCTGAGATAAGGTGGGTTTCGGAACGCCAAACATAAAAGTGTTAATAACTTTGGAAAAACACTTCAGACAGTTTAGATTTGATGTGCAACTACTAGAAAGACCCTTTCTGCTATAGTGGGAGGTTAAAATTTCATGTTCTGAAGCTTTCCTGAAAAGTTATGGCACAGTGCACAAAAACGCTTTTCAGCCTGAGATAAGGTGGGTTTCGGAACGCCAAACATAAAAGTGTTGATAACTTTCGAAAAACACTTCAGAGAGCTTAGATTTGATGTGCACCTACTAGAAAGACCCTTTCTGCTATAGTGGGAGGTTAAAATTTCATGTTCTGAAGCTTCCCTGAAAAGTTATGGCACAATGCGTAAAAACGCTTTTCAGCCTGAGATAAGGTGGGTTTCGGAACGCCAAACATAAAAGTGTTGATAACTTTGGAAAAACACTTCAGACAGTTTAGATTTGATGTGCAACTACTAGAAAGACCCTTTCTGCTATAGTGGGAGGTTAAAATTTTATGTTCTGAAGCTTCCCTGAAAAGTTATGGCACAATGCACAAAAACGCTTTTCAGCCAGAGATAAGGTGGGTTTCGGAACGCCAAACATAAAAGTGTTAATAACTTTGGAAAAACACTTCAGACAGTTTAGATTTGATGTGCAACTACTAGAAAGACCCTTTCTGCTATAGTGGGAGGTTAAAATTTCATGTTCTGAAGCTTCCCTGAAAAGTTATGGCACAATGCACAAAAACGCTTTTCAGCCTGAGATAAGGTGGGTTTCGGAACGCCAAACATAAAAGTGTTGATAACTTTCGAAAAACACTTCAGACAGCTTAGATTTGATGTGCACCTACTAGAAAGACCCTTTCTGCTATAGTGGGAGGTTAAAATTTCATGTTCTGAAGCTTCCCTGAAAAGTTATGGCACAATGCACAAAAACGCTTTTCAGCCTGAGATAAGGTGGGTTTCGGAACGCCAAACATAAAAGTGTTAATAACTTTGGAAAAACACTTCAGACAGTTTAGATTTGATGTGCAACTACTAGAAAGACCCTTTCTGCTATAGTGGGAGGTTAAAATTTCATGTTCTGAAGCTTCCCTGAAAAGTTATGGCACAATGCACAAAAACGCTTTTCAGCCTGAGATAAGGTGGGTTTCGGAACGCCAAACATAAAAGTGTTGATAACTTTCGAAAAACACTTCAGAGAGCTTAGATTTGATGTGCACCTACTAGAAAGACCCTTTCTGCTATAGTGGGAGGTTAAAATTTCATGTTCTGAAGCTTCCCTGAAAAGTTATGGCACAATGCGTAAAAACGCTTTTCAGCCTGAGATAAGGTGGGTTTCGGAACGCCAAACATAAAAGTGTTGATAACTTTGGAAAAACACTTCAGACAGTTTAGATTTGATGTGCAACTACTAGAAAGACCCTTTCTGCTATAGTGGGAGGTTAAAATTTCATGTTCTGAAGCTTCCCTGAAAAGTTATGGCACAATGCACAAAAACGCTTTTCAGCCTGAGATAAGGTGGGTTTCGGAACGCCAAACATAAAAGTGTTAATAACTTTGGAAAAACACTTCAGACAGTTTAGATTTGATGTGCAACTACTAGAAAGACCCTTTCTGCTATAGTGGGAGGTTAAAATTTCATGTTCTGAAGCTTTCCTGAAAAGTTATGGCACAATGCACAAAAACGCTTTTCAGCCTGAGATAAGGTGGGTTTCGGAACGCCAAACATAAAAGTGTTGATAACTTTCGAAAAACACTTCAGAGAGCTTAGATTTGATGTGCACCTACTAGAAAGACTCTTTCTGCTATAGTGGGAGGTTAAAATTTCATGTTCTGAAGCTTCCCTGAAAAGTTATGGCACAATGCGTAAAAACGCTTTTCAGCCTGAGATAAGGTGGGTTTCGGAACGCCAAACATAAAAGTGTTGATAACTTTGGAAAAACACTTCAGACAGTTTAGATTTGATGTGCAACTACTAGAAAGACCCTTTCTGCTATAGTGGGAGGTTAAAATTTTATGTTCTGAAGCTTCCCTGAAAAGTTATGGCACAATGCACAAAAACGCTTTTCAGCCTGAGATAAGGTGGGTTTCGGAACGCCAAACATAAAAGTGTTAATAACTTTGGAAAAACACTTCAGACAGTTTAGATTTGATGTGCAACTACTAGAAAGACCCTTTCTGCTATAGTGGGAGGTTAAAATTTCATGTTCTGAAGCTTCCCTGAAAAGTTATGGCACAATGCACAAAAACGCTTTTCAGCCTGAGATAAGGTGGGTTTCGGAACGCCAAACATAAAAGTGTTAATAACTTTGGAAAAACACTTCAGACAGTTTAGATTTGATGTGCAACTACTAGAAAGACCCTTTCTGCTATAGTGGGAGGTTAAAATTTCATGTTCTGAAGCTTCCCTGAAAAGTTATGGCACAATGCACAAAAACGCTTTTCAGCCTGAGATAAGGTGGGTTTCGGAACGCCAAACATAAAAGTGTTGATAACTTTCGAAAAACACTTCAGACAGCTTAGATTTGATGTGCACCTACTAGAAAGACCCTTTCTGCTATAGTGGGAGGTTAAAATTTCATGTTCTGAAGCTTCCCTGAAAAGTTATGGCACAATGCGTAAAAACGCTTTTCAGCCTGAGATAAGGTGGGTTTCGGAACGCCAAACATAAAAGTGTTGATAACTTTGGAAAAACACTTCAGACAGTTTAGATTTGATGTGCAACTACTAGAAAGACCCTTTCTGCTATAGTGGGAGGTTAAAATTTCATGTTCTGAAGCTTCCCTGAAAAGTTATGGCACAATGCACAAATACGCTTTTCAGCCTGAGATAAGGTGGGTTTCGGAACGCCAAACATAAAAGTGTTAATAACTTTGGAAAAACACTTCAGACAGTTTAGATTTGATGTGCAACTACTAGAAAGACCCTTTCTGCTATAGTGGGAGGTTAAAATTTCATGTTCTGAAGCTTCCCTGAAAAGTTATGGCACAATGCACAAAAACGCTTTTCAGCCTGAGATAAGGTGGGTTTCGGAACGCCAAACATAAAAGTGTTAATAACTTTGGAAAAACACTTCAGACAGTTTAGATTTGATGTGCAACTACTAGAAAGACCCTTTCTGCTATAGTGGGAGGTTAAAATTTCATGTTCTGAAGCTTCCCTGAAAAGTTATGGCACAATGCACAAAAACGCTTTTCAGCCTGAGATAAGGTGGGTTTCGGAACGCCAAACATAAAAGTGTTAATAACTTTGGAAAAACACTTCAGACAGTTTAGATTTGATGTGCAACTACTAGAAAGACCCTTTCTGCTATAGTGGGAGGTTAAAATTTCATGTTCTGAAGCTTCCCTGAAAAGTTATGGCACAATGCACAAAAACGCTTTTCAGCCTGAGATAAGGTGGGTTTCGGAACGCCAAACATAAAAGTGTTGATAACTTTCGAAAAACACTTCAGAGAGCTTAGATTTGATGTGCACCTACTAGAAAGACCCTTTCTGCTATAGTGGGAGGTTAAAATTTCATGTTCTGAAGCTTTCCTGAAAAGTTATGGCACAATGCACAAAAACGCTTTTCAGCCTGAGATAAGGTGGGTTTCGGAACGCCAAACATAAAAGTGTTGATAACTTTTGAAAAACACTTCAGACAGCTTAGATTTGATGTGCAACTACTAGAAAGACCCTTTCTGCTATAGTGGGAGGTTAAAATTTCATGTTCTGAAGCTTCCCTGAAAAGTTATGGCACAATGCACAAAAACGCTTTTCAGCCTGAGATAAGGTGGGTTTCGGAACGCCAAACATAAAAGTGTTGATAACTTTGGAAAAACACTTCAGACAGTTTAGATTTGATGTGCAACTACTAGAAAGACCCTTTCTGCTATAGTGGGAGGTTAAAATTTCATGTTCTGAAGCTTTCCTGAAAAGTTATGGCACAATGCACAAAAACGCTTTTCAGCCTGAGATAAGGTGGGTTTCGGAACGCCAAACATAAAAGTGTTGATAACTTTTGAAAAACACTTCAGACAGCTTAGATTTGATGTGCAACTACTAGAAAGACCCTTTCTGCTATAGTGGGAGGTTAAAATTTCATGTTCTGAAGCTTCCCTGAAAAGTTATGGCACAATGCACAAAAACGCTTTTCAGCCTGAGATAAGGTGGGTTTCGGAACGCCAAACATAAAAGTGTTGATAACTTTCGAAAAACACTTCAGACAGCTTAGATTTGATGTGCACCTACTAGAAAGACCCTTTCTGCTATAGTGGGAGGTTAAAATTTCATGTTCTGAAGCTTCCCTGAAAAGTTATGGCACAATGCGTAAAAACGCTTTTCAGCCTGAGATAAGGTGGGTTTCGGAACGCCAAACATAAAAGTGTTGATAACTTTGGAAAAACACTTCAGACAGTTTAGATTTGATGTGCAACTACTAGAAAGACCCTTTCTGCTATAGTGGTAGGTTAAAATTTCATGTTCTGAAGCTTCCCTGAAAAGTTATGGCACAATGCACAAAAACGCTTTTCAGCCTGAGATAAGGTGGGTTTCGGAACGCCAAACATAAAAGTGTTAATAACTTTGGAAAAACACTTCAGACAGTTTAGATTTGATGTGCAACTACTAGAAAAACCCTTTCTGCTATAGTGGGAGGTTAAAATTTCATGTTCTGAAGCTTCCCTGAAAAGTTATGGCACAATGCACAAAAACGCTTTTCAGCCTGAGATAAGGTGGGTTTCGGAACGCCAAACATAAAAGTGTTAATAACTTTGGAAAAACACTTCAGACAGTTTAGATTTGATGTGCAACTACTAGAAAGACCCTTTCTGCTATAGTGGGAGGTTAAAATTTCATGTTCTGAAGCTTCCCTGAAAAGTTATGGCACAATGCACAAAAACGCTTTTCAGCCTGAGATAAGGTGGGTTTCGGAACGCCAAACATAAAAGTGTTGATAACTTTCGAAAAACACTTCAGACAGCTTAGATTTGATGTGCACCTACTAGAAAGACCCTTTCTGCTATAGTGGGAGGTTAAAATTTCATGTTCTGAAGCTTTCCTGAAAAGTTATGGCACAATGCACAAAAACGCTTTTCAGCCTGAGATAAGGTGGGTTTCGGAACGCCAAACATAAAAGTGTTGATAACTTTTGAAAAACACTTCAGACAGCTTAGATTTGATGAGCAACTACTAGAAAGACCCTTTCTGCTATAGTGGGAGGTTAAAATTTCATGTTCTGATGCTTCCCTGAAAAGTTATGGCACAATGCACAAAAACGCTTTTCAGCCTGAGATAAGGTGGGTTTCGGAACGCCAAACATAAAAGTGTTGATAACTTTCGAAAAACACTTCAGACAGCTTAGATTTGATGTGCACCTACTAGAAAGACCCTTTCTGCTATAGTGGGAGGTTAAAATTTCATGTTCTGAAGCTTCCCTGAAAAGTTATGGCACAATGCGTAAAAACGCTTTTCAGCCTGAGATAAGGTGGGTTTCGGAACGCCAAACATAAAAGTGTTGATAACTTTGGAAAAACACTTCAGACAGTTTAGATTTGATGTGCAACTACTAGAAAGACCCTTTCTGCTATAGTGGGAGGTTAAAATTTCATGTTCTGAAGCTTCCCTGAAAAGTTATGGCACAATGCACAAAAACGCTTTTCAGCCTGAGATAAGGTGGGTTTCGGAACGCCAAACATAAAAGTGTTAATAACTTTAAAAAAACACTTCAGACAGTTTAGATTTGATGTGCAACTACTAGAAAGACCCTTTCTGCTATAGTGGGAGGTTAAAATTTCATGTTCTGAAGCTTCCCTGAAAAGTTATGGCACAATGCACAAAAACGCTTTTCAGCCTGAGATAAGGTGGGTTTCGGAACGCCAAACATAAAAGTGTTGATAACTTTCGAAAAACACTTCAGAGAGCTTAGATTTGATGTGCACCTACTAGAAAGACCCTTTCTGCTATAGTGGGAGGTTAAAATTTCATGTTCTGAAGCTTTCCTGAAAAGTTATGGCACAATGCACAAAAACGCTTTTCAGCCTGAGATAAGGTGGGTTTCGGAACGCCAAACATAAAAGTGTTGATAACTTTTGAAAAACACTTCAGACAGCTTAGATTTGATGTGCAACTACTAGAAAGACCCTTTCTGCTATAGTGGGAGGTTAAAATTTCATGTTCTGAAGCTTCCCTGAAAAGTTATGGCACAATGCACAAAAACGCTTTTCAGCCTGAGATAAGGTGGGTTTCGGAACGCCAAACATAAAAGTGTTGATAACTTTGGAAAAACACTTCAGACAGTTTAGATTTGATGTGCAACTACTAGAAAGACCCTTTCTGCTATAGTGGGAGGTTAAAATTTCATGTTCTGAAGCTTCCCTGAAAAGTTATGGCACAATGCACAAAAACGCTTTTCAGCCTGAGATAAGGTGGGTTTCGGAACGCCAAACATAAAAGTGTTGATAACTTTTGAAAAACACTTCAGACAGCTTAGATTTGATGTGCAACTACTAGAAAGACCCTTTCTGCTATAGTGGGAGGTTAAAATTTCATGTTCTGAAGCTTCCCTGAAAAGTTATGGCACAATGCACAAAAACGCTTTTCAGCCTGAGATAAGGTGGGTTTCGGAACGCCAAACATAAAAGTGTTGATAACTTTCGAAAAACACTTCAGACAGCTTAGATTTGATGTGCACCTACTAGAAAGACCCTTTCTGCTATAGTGGGAGGTTAAAATTTCATGTTCTGAAGCTTCCCTGAAAAGTTATGGCACAATGCGTAAAAACGCTTTTCAGCCTGAGATAAGGTGGGTTTCGGAACGCCAAACATAAAAGTGTTGATAACTTTGGAAAAACACTTCAGACAGTTTAGATTTGATGTGCAACTACTAGAAAGACCCTTTCTGCTATAGTGGGAGGTTAAAATTTCATGTTCTGAAGCTTCCCTGAAAAGTTATGGCACAATGCACAAAAACGCTTTTCAGCCTGAGATAAGGTGGGTTTCGGAACGCCAAACATAAAAGTGTTAATAACTTTGGAAAAACACTTCAGACAGTTTAGATTTGATGTGCAACTACTAGAAAAACCCTTTCTGCTATAGTGGGAGGTTAAAATTTCATGTTCTGAAGCTTCCCTGAAAAGTTATGGCACAATGCACAAAAACGCTTTTCAACCTGAGATAAGGTGGGTTTCGGAACGCCAAACATAAAAGTGTTAATAACTTTGGAAAAACACTTCAGACAGTTTAGATTTGATGTGCAACTACTAGAAAGACCCTTTCTGCTATAGTGGGAGGTTAAAATTTCATGTTCTGAAGCTTCCCTGAAAAGTTATGGCACAATGCACAACAACGCTTTTCAGCCTGAGATAAGGTGGGTTTCGGAACGCCAAACATAAAAGTGTTAATAACTTTGGAAAAACACTTCAGACAGTTTAGATTTGATGTGCAACTACTAGAAAGACCCTTTCTGCTATAGTGGGAGGTTAAAATTTCATGTTCTGAAGCTTCCCTGAAAAGTTATGGCACAATGCACAAAAACGCTTTTCAGCCTGAGATAAGGTGGGTTTCGGAACGCCAAACATAAAAGTGTTGATAACTTTCGAAAAACACTTCAGACAGCTTAGATTTGATGTGCACCTACTAGAAAGACCCTTTCTGCTATAGTGGGAGGTTAAAATTTCATGTTCTGAAGCTTCCCTGAAAAGTTATGGCACAATGCGTAAAAACGCTTTTCAGCCTGAGATAAGGTGGGTTTCGGAACGCCAAACATAAAAGTGTTGATAACTTTGGAAAAACACTTCAGACAGTTTAGATTTGATGTGCAACTACTAGAAAGACCCTTTCTGCTATAGTGGGAGGTTAAAATTTCATGTTCTGAAGCTTCCCTGAAAAGTTATGGCACAATGCACAAAAACGCTTTTCAGCCTGAGATAAGGTGGGTTTCGGAACGCCAAACATAAAAGTGTTAATAACTTTGGAAAAACACTTCAGACAGTTTAGATTTGATGTGCAACTACTAGAAAGACCCTTTCTGCTATAGTGGGAGGTTAAAATTTCATGTTCTGAAGCTTCCCTGAAAAGTTATGGCACAATGCACAAAAACGCTTTTCAGCCTGAGATAAGGTGGGTTTCGGAACGCCAAACATAAAAGTGTTAATAACTTTGGAAAAACACTTCAGACAGTTTAGATTTGATGTGCAACTACTAGAAAGACCCTTTCTGCTATAGTGGGAGGTTAAAATTTCATGTTCTGAAGCTTCCCTGAAAAGTTATGGCACAATGCACAAAAACGCTTTTCAGCCTGAGATAAGGTGGGTTTCGGAACGCCAAACATAAAAGTGTTAATAACTTTGGAAAAACACTTCAGACAGTTTAGATTTGATGTGCAACTACTAGAAAGACCCTTTCTGCTATAGTGGGAGGTTAAAATTTCATGTTCTGAAGCTTCCCTGAAAAGTTATGGCACAATGCACAAAAACGCTTTTCAGCCTGAGATAAGGTGGGTTTCGGAACGCCAAACATAAAAGTGTTGATAACTTTCGAAAAACACTTCAGACATCTTAGATTTGATGTGCACCTACTAGAAAGACCCTTTCTGCTATAGTGGGAGGTTAAAATTTCATGTTCTGAAGCTTCCCTGAAAAGTTATGGCACAATGCACAAAAACGCTTTTCAGCCTGAGATAAGGTGGGTTTCGGAACGCCAAACATAAAAGTGTTAATAACTTTGGAAAAACACTTCAGACAGTTTAGATTTGATGTGCAACTACTAGAAAAACCCTTTCTGCTATAGTGGGAGGTTAAAATTTCATGTTCTGAAGCTTCCCTGAAAAGTTATGGCACAATGCACAAAAACGCTTTTCAGCCTGAGATAAGGTGGGTTTCGGAACGCCAAACATAAAAGTGTTAATAACTTTGGAAAAACACTTCAGACAGTTTAGATTTGATGTGCAACTACTAGAAAGACCCTTTCTGCTATAGTGGGAGGTTAAAATTTCATGTTCTGAAGCTTCCCTGAAAAGTTATGGCACAATGCACAAAAACGCTTTTCAGCCTGAGATAAGGTGGGTTTCGGAACGCCAAACATAAAAGTGTTGATAACTTTCGAAAAACACTTCAGACATCTTAGATTTGATGTGCACCTACTAGAAAGACCCTTTCTGCTATAGTGGGAGGTTAAAATTTCATGTTCTGAAGCTTCCCTGAAAAGTTATGGCACAATGCACAAAAACGCTTTTCAGCCTGAGATAAGGTGGGTTTCGGAACGCCAAACATAAAAGTGTTGATAACTTTCGAAAAACACTTCAGACAGCTTAGATTTGATGTGCACCTACTAGAAAGACCCTTTCTGCTATAGTGGGAGGTTAAAATTTCATGTTCTGAAGCTTCCCTGAAAAGTTATGGCACAATGCGTAAAAACGCTTTTCAGCCTGAGATAAGGTGGGTTTCGGAACGCCAAACATAAAAGTGTTGATAACTTTGGAAAAACACTTCAGACAGTTTAGATTTGATGTGCAACTACTAGAAAGACCCTTTCTGCTATAGTGGGAGGTTAAAATTTCATGTTCTGAAGCTTCCCTGAAAAGTTATGGCACAATGCACAAAAACGCTTTTCAGCCTGAGATAAGGTGGGTTTCGGAACGCCAAACATAAAAGTGTTAATAACTTTGGAAAAACACTTCAGACAGTTTAGATTTGATGTGCAACTACTAGAAAGACCCTTTCTGCTATAGTGGGAGGTTAAAATTTCATGTTCTGAAGCTTCCCTGAAAAGTTATGGCACAATGCACAAAAACGCTTTTCAGCCTGAGATAAGGTGGGTTTCGGAACGCCAAACATAAAAGTGTTAATAACTTTGGAAAAACACTTCAGACAGTTTAGATTTGATGTGCAACTACTAGAAAGACCCTTTCTGCTATAGTGGGAGGTTAAAATTTCATGTTCTGAAGCTTCCCTGAAAAGTTATGGCACAATGCACAAAAACGCTTTTCAGCCTGAGATAAGGTGGGTTTCGGAACGCCAAACATAAAAGTGTTGATAACTTTCGAAAAACACTTCAGACAGCTTAGATTTGATGTGCACCTACTAGAAAGACCCTTTCTGCTATAGTGGGAGGTTAAAATTTCATGTTCTGAAGCTTCCCTGAAAAGTTATGGCACAATGCGTAAAAACGCTTTTCAGCCTGAGATAAGGTGGGTTTCGGAACGCCAAACATAAAAGTGTTGATAACTTTGGAAAAACACTTCAGACAGTTTAGATTTGATGTGCAACTACTAGAAAGACCCTTTCTGCTATAGTGGGAGGTTAAAATTTCATGTTCTGAAGCTTTCCTGAAAAGTTATGGCACAATGCACAAAAACGCTTTTCAGCCTGAGATAAGGTGGGTTTCGGAACGCCAAACATAAAAGTGTTGATAACTTTTGAAAAACACTTCAGACAGCTTAGATTTGATGTGCAACTACTAGAAAGACCCTTTCTGCTATAGTGGGAGGTTAAAATTTCATGTTCTGAAGCTTCCCTGAAAAGTTATGGCACAATGCACAAAAACGCTTTTCAGCCTGAGATAAGGTGGGTTTCGGAACGCCAAACATAAAAGTGTTGATAACTTTCGAAAAACACTTCAGACAGCTTAGATTTGATGTGCACCTACTAGAAAGACCCTTTCTGCTATAGTGGGAGGTTAAAATTTCATGTTCTGAAGCTTCCCTGAAAAGTTATGGCACAATGCGTAAAAACGCTTTTCAGCCTGAGATAAGGTGGGTTTCGGAACGCCAAACATAAAAGTGTTGATAACTTTGGAAAAACACTTCAGACAGTTTAGATTTGATGTGCAACTACTAGAAAGACCCTTTCTGCTATAGTGGGAGGTTAAAATTTCATGTTCTGAAGCTTCCCTGAAAAGTTATGGCACAATGCACAAAAACGCTTTTCAGCCTGAGATAAGGTGGGTTTCGGAACGCCAAACATAAAAGTGTTAATAACTTTGGAAAAACACTTCAGACAGTTTAGATTTGATGTGCAACTACTAGAAAGACCCTTTCTGCTATAGTGGGAGGTTAAAATTTCATGTTCTGAAGCTTCCCTGAAAAGTTATGGCACAATGCACAAAAACGCTTTTCAGCCTGAGATAAGGTGGGTTTCGGAACGCCAAACATAAAAGTGTTGATAACTTTCGAAAAACACTTCAGAGAGCTTAGATTTGATGTGCACCTACTAGAAAGACCCTTTCTGCTATAGTGGGAGGTTAAAATTTCATGTTCTGAAGCTTTCCTGAAAAGTTATGGCACAATGCACAAAAACGCTTTTCAGCCTGAGATAAGGTGGGTTTCGGAACGCCAAACATAAAAGTGTTGATAACTTTTGAAAAACACTTCAGACAGCTTAGATTTGATGTGCAACTACTAGAAAGACCCTTTCTGCTATAGTGGGAGGTTAAAATTTCATGTTCTGAAGCTTCCCTGAAAAGTTATGGCACAATGCACAAAAACGCTTTTCAGCCTGAGATAAGGTGGGTTTCGGAACGCCAAACGTAAAAGTGTTGATAACTTTGGAAAAACACTTCAGACAGTTTAGATTTGATGTGCAACTACTAGAAAGACCCTTTCTGCTATAGTGGGAGGTTAAAATTTCATGTTCTGAAGCTTTCCTGAAAAGTTATGGCACAATGCACAAAAACGCTTTTCAGCCTGAGATAAGGTGGGTTTCGGAACGCCAAACATAAAAGTGTTGATAACTTTGGAAAAACACTTCAGACAGCTTAGATTTGATGTGCAACTACTAGAAAGACCCTTTCTGCTATAGTGGGAGGTTAAAATTTCATGTTCTGAAGCTTCCCTGAAAAGTTATGGCACAATGCACAAAAACGCTTTTCAGCCTGAGATAAGGTGGGTTTCGGAACGCCAAACATAAAAGTGTTGATAACTTTCGAAAAACACTTCAGACAGCTTAGATTTGATGTGCACCTACTAGAAAGACCCTTTCTGCTATAGTGGGAGGTTAAAATTTCATGTTCTGAAGCTTCCCTGAAAAGTTATGGCACAATGCGTAAAAACGCTTTTCAGCCTGAGATAAGGTGGGTTTCGGAACGCCAAACATAAAAGTGTTGATAACTTTGGAAAAACACTTCAGACAGTTTAGATTTGATGTGCAACTACTAGAAAGACCCTTTCTGCTATAGTGGGAGGTTAAAATTTCATGTTCTGAAGCTTCCCTGAAAAGTTATGGCACAATGCACAACAACGCTTTTCAGCCTGAGATAAGGTGGGTTTCGGAACGCCAAACATAAAAGTGTTGATAACTTTGGAAAAACACTTCAGACAGTTTAGATTTGATGTGCAACTACTAGAAAGACCCTTTCTGCTATAGTGGGAGGTTAAAATTTCATGTTCTGAAGCTTCCCTGAAAAGTTATGGCACAATGCACAAAAACGCTTTTCAGCCTGAGATAAGGTGGGTTTCGGAACGCCAAACATAAAAGTGTTAATAACTTTGGAAAAACACTTCAGACAGTTTAGATTTGATGTGCAACTACTAGAAAGACCCTTTCTGCTATAGTGGGAGGTTAAAATTTCATGTTCTGAAGCTTCCCTGAAAAGTTATGGCACAATGCACAAAAACGCTTTTCAGCCTGAGATAAGGTGGGTTTCGGAACGCCAAACATAAAAGTGTTAATAACTTTGGAAAAACACTTCAGACAGTTTAGATTTGATGTGCAACTACTAGAAAGACCCTTTCTGCTATAGTGGGAGGTTAAAATTTCATGTTCTGAAGCTTCCCTGAAAAGTTATGGCACAATGCACAAAAACGCTTTTCAGCCTGAGATAAGGTGGGTTTCGGAACGCCAAACATAAAAGTGTTAATAACTTTGGAAAAACACTTCAGACAGTTTAGATTTGATGTGCAACTACTAGAAAGACCCTTTCTGCTATAGTGGGAGGTTAAAATTTCATGTTCTGAAGCTTCCCTGAAAAGTTATGGCACAATGCACAAAAACGCTTTTCAGCCTGAGATAAGGTGGGTTTCGGAACGCCAAACATAAAAGTGTTGATAACTTTCGAAAAACACTTCAGACATCTTAGATTTGATGTGCACCTACTAGAAAGACCCTTTCTGCTATAGTGGGAGGTTAAAATTTCATGTTCTGAAGCTTCCCTGAAAAGTTATGGCACAATGCACAAAAACGCTTTTCAGCCTGAGATAAGGTGGGTTTCGGAACGCCAAACATAAAAGTGTTGATAACTTTCGAAAAACACTTCAGACAGCTTAGATTTGATGTGCACCTACTAGAAAGACCCTTTCTGCTATAGTGGGAGGTTAAAATTTCATGTTCTGAAGCTTCCCTGAAAAGTTATGGCACAATGCGTAAAAACGCTTTTCAGCCTGAGATAAGGTGGGTTTCGGAACGCCAAACATAAAAGTGTTGATAACTTTGGAAAAACACTTCAGACAGTTTAGATTTGATGTGCAACTACTAGAAAGACCCTTTCTGCTATAGTGGGAGGTTAAAATTTCATGTTCTGAAGCTTCCCTGAAAAGTTATGGCACAATGCACAAAAACGCTTTTCAGCCTGAGATAAGGTGGGTTTCGGAACGCCAAACATAAAAGTGTTAATAACTTTGGAAAAACACTTCAGACAGTTTAGATTTGATGTGCAACTACTAGAAAGACCCTTTCTGCTATAGTGGGAGGTTAAAATTTCATGTTCTGAAGCTTCCCTGAAAAGTTATGGCACAATGCACAAAAACGCTTTTCAGCCTGAGATAAGGTGGGTTTCGGAACGCCAAACATAAAAGTGTTAATAACTTTGGAAAAACACTTCAGACAGTTTAGATTTGATGTGCAACTACTAGAAAGACCCTTTCTGCTATAGTGGGAGGTTAAAATTTCATGTTCTGAAGCTTCCCTGAAAAGTTATGGCACAATGCACAAAAACGCTTTTCAGCCTGAGATAAGGTGGGTTTCGGAACGCCAAACATAAAAGTGTTGATAACTTTCGAAAAACACTTCAGACAGCTTAGATTTGATGTGCACCTACTAGAAAGACCCTTTCTGCTATAGTGGTAGGTTAAAATTTCATGTTCTGAAGCTTCCCTGAAAAGTTATGGCACAATGCGTAAAAACGCTTTTCAGCCTGAGATAAGGTGGGTTTCGGAACGCCAAACATAAAAGTGTTGATAACTTTGGAAAAACACTTCAGACAGTTTAGATTTGATGTGCAACTACTAGAAAGACCCTTTCTGCTATAGTGGGAGGTTAAAATTTCATGTTCTGAAGCTTTCCTGAAAAGTTATGGCACAATGCACAAAAACGCTTTTCAGCCTGAGATAAGGTGGGTTTCGGAACGCCAAACATAAAAGTGTTGATAACTTTTGAAAAACACTTCAGACAGCTTAGATTTGATGTGCAACTACTAGAAAGACCCTTTCTGCTATAGTGGGAGGTTAAAATTTCATGTTCTGAAGCTTCCCTGAAAAGTTATGGCACAATGCACAAAAACGCTTTTCAGCCTGAGATAAGGTGGGTTTCGGAACGCCAAACATAAAAGTGTTGATAACTTTCGAAAAACACTTCAGACAGCTTAGATTTGATGTGCACCTACTAGAAAGACCCTTTCTGCTATAGTGGGAGGTTAAAATTTCATGTTCTGAAGCTTCCCTGAAAAGTTATGGCACAATGCGTAAAAACGCTTTTCAGCCTGAGATAAGGTGGGTTTCGGAACGCCAAACATAAAAGTGTTGATAACTTTGGAAAAACACTTCAGACAGTTTAGATTTGATGTGCAACTACTAGAAAGACCCTTTCTGCTATAGTGGGAGGTTAAAATTTCATGTTCTGAAGCTTCCCTGAAAAGTTATGGCACAATGCACAAAAACGCTTTTCAGCCTGAGATAAGGTGGGTTTCGGAACGCCAAACATAAAAGTGTTAATAACTTTGGAAAAACACTTCAGACAGTTTAGATTTGATGTGCAACTACTAGAAAAACCCTTTCTGCTATAGTGGGAGGTTAAAATTTCATGTTCTGAAGCTTCCCTGAAAAGTTATGGCACAATGCACAAAAACGCTTTTCAGCCTGAGATAAGGTGGGTTTCGGAACGCCAAACATAAAAGTGTTAATAACTTTGGAAAAACACTTCAGACAGTTTAGATTTGATGTGCAACTACTAGAAAGACCCTTTCTGCTATAGTGGGAGGTTAAAATTTCATGTTCTGAAGCTTCCCTGAAAAGTTATGGCACAATGCACAAAAACGCTTTTCAGCCTGAGATAAGGTGGGTTTCGGAACGCCAAACATAAAAGTGTTGATAACTTTCGAAAAACACTTCAGACAGCTTAGATTTGATGTGCACCTACTAGAAAGACCCTTTCTGCTATAGTGGGAGGTTAAAATTTCATGTTCTGAAGCTTTCCTGAAAAGTTATGGCACAATGCACAAAAACGCTTTTCAGCCTGAGATAAGGTGGGTTTCGGAACGCCAAACATAAAAGTGTTGATAACTTTTGAAAAACACTTCAGACAGCTTAGATTTGATGTGCAACTACTAGAAAGACCCTTTCTGCTATAGTGGGAGGTTAAAATTTCATGTTCTGAAGCTTCCCTGAAAAGTTATGGCACAATGCACAAAAACGCTTTTCAGCCTGAGATAAGGTGGGTTTCGGAACGCCAAACATAAAAGTGTTGATAACTTTCGAAAAACACTTCAGACAGCTTAGATTTGATGTGCACCTACTAGAAAGACCCTTTCTGCTATAGTGGGAGGTTAAAATTTCATGTTCTGAAGCTTCCCTGAAAAGTTATGGCACAATGCGTAAAAACGCTTTTCAGCCTGAGATAAGGTGGGTTTCGGAACGCCAAACATAAAAGTGTTGATAACTTTGGAAAAACACTTCAGACAGTTTAGATTTGATGTGCAACTACTAGAAAGACCCTTTCTGCTATAGTGGGAGGTTAAAATTTCATGTTCTGAAGCTTCCCTGAAAAGTTATGGCACAATGCACAAAAACGCTTTTCAGCCTGAGATAAGGTGGGTTTCGGAACGCCAAACATAAAAGTGTTGATAACTTTGGAAAAACACTTCAGACAGTTTAGATTTGATGTGCAACTACTAGAAAGACCCTTTCTGCTATAGTGGGAGGTTAAAATTTCATGTTCTGAAGCTTCCCTGAAAAGTTATGGCACAATGCACAAAAACGCTTTTCAGCCTGAGATAAGGTGGGTTTCGGAACGCCAAACATAAAAGTGTTAATAACTTTGGAAAAACACTTCAGACAGTTTAGATTTGATGTGCAACTACTAGAAAAACCCTTTCTGCTATAGTGGGAGGTTAAAATTTCATGTTCTGAAGCTTCCCTGAAAAGTTATGGCACAATGCACAAAAACGCTTTTCAGCCTGAGATAAGGTGGGTTTCGGAACGCCAAACATAAAAGTGTTAATAACTTTGGAAAAACACTTCAGACAGTTTAGATTTGATGTGCAACTACTAGAAAGACCCTTTCTGCTATAGTGGGAGGTTAAAATTTCATGTTCTGAAGCTTCCCTGAAAAGTTATGGCACAATGCACAAAAACGCTTTTCAGCCTGAGATAAGGTGGGTTTCGGAACGCCAAACATAAAAGTGTTGATAACTTTCGAAAAACACTTCAGAGAGCTTAGATTTGATGTGCACCTACTAGAAAGACCCTTTCTGCTATAGTGGGAGGTTAAAATTTCATGTTCTGAAGCTTTCCTGAAAAGTTATGGCACAATGCACAAAAACGCTTTTCAGCCTGAGATAAGGTGGGTTTCGGAACGCCAAACATAAAAGTGTTGATAACTTTTGAAAAACACTTCAGACAGCTTAGATTTGATGTGCAACTACTAGAAAGACCCTTTCTGCTATAGTGGGAGGTTAAAATTTCATGTTCTGAAGCTTCCCTGAAAAGTTATGGCACAATGCACAAAAACGCTTTTCAGCCTGAGATAAGGTGGGTTTCGGAACGCCAAACATAAAAGTGTTGATAACTTTGGAAAAACACTTCAGACAGTTTAGATTTGATGTGCAACTACTAGAAAGACCCTTTCTGCTATAGTGGGAGGTTAAAATTTCATGTTCTGAAGCTTTCCTGAAAAGTTATGGCACAATGCACAAAAACGCTTTTCAGCCTGAGATAAGGTGGGTTTCGGAACGCCAAACATAAAAGTGTTGATAACTTTTGAAAAACACTTCAGACAGCTTAGATTTGATGTGCAACTACTAGAAAGACCCTTTCTGCTATAGTGGGAGGTTAAAATCTCATGTTCTGAAGCTTCCCTGAAAAGTTATGGCACAATGCACAAAAACGCTTTTCAGCCTGAGATAAGGTGGGTTTCGGAACGCCAAACATAAAAGTGTTGATAACTTTCGAAAAACACTTCAGACAGCTTAGATTTGATGTGCACCTACTAGAAAGACCCTTTCTGCTATAGTGGGAGGTTAAAATTTCATGTTCTGAAGCTTCCCTGAAAAGTTATGGCACAATGCGTAAAAACGCTTTTCAGCCTGAGATAAGGTGGGTTTCGGAACGCCAAACATAAAAGTGTTGATAACTTTGGAAAAACACTTCAGACAGTTTAGATTTGATGTGCAACTACTAGAAAGACCCTTTCTGCTATAGTGGGAGGTTAAAATTTCATGTTCTGAAGCTTCCCTGAAAAGTTATGGCACAATGCACAAAAACGCTTTTCAGCCTGAGATAAGGTGGGTTTCGGAACGCCAAACATAAAAGTGTTAATAACTTTGGAAAAACACTTCAGACAGTTTAGATTTGATGTGCAACTACTAGAAAAACCCTTTCTGCTATAGTGGGAGGTTAAAATTTCATGTTCTGAAGCTTCCCTGAAAAGTTATGGCACAATGCACAAAAACGCTTTTCAGCCTGAGATAAGGTGGGTTTCGGAACGCCAAACATAAAAGTGTTAATAACTTTGGAAAAACACTTCAGACAGTTTAGATTTGATGTGCAACTACTAGAAAGACCCTTTCTGCTATAGTGGGAGGTTAAAATTTCATGTTCTGAAGCTTCCCTGAAAAGTTATGGCACAATGCACAAAAACGCTTTTCAGCCTGAGATAAGGTGGGTTTCGGAACGCCAAACATAAAAGTGTTGATAACTTTCGAAAAACACTTCAGACAGCTTAGATTTGATGTGCACCTACTAGAAAGACCCTTTCTGCTATAGTGGGAATTTAAAATTTCATGTTCTGAAGCTTTCCTGAAAAGTTATGGCACAATGCACAAAAACGCTTTTCAGCCTGAGATAAGGTGGGTTTCGGAACGCCAAACATAAAAGTGTTGATAACTTTTGAAAAACACTTCAGACAGCTTAGATTTGATGTGCAACTACTAGAAAGACCCTTTCTGCTATAGTGGGAGGTTAAAATTTCATGTTCTGAAGCTTCCCTGAAAAGTTATGGCACAATGCACAAAAACGCTTTTCAGCCTGAGATAAGGTGGGTTTCGGAACGCCAAACATAAAAGTGTTGATAACTTTCGAAAAACACTTCAGACAGCTTAGATTTGATGTGCACCTACTAGAAAGACCCTTTCTGCTATAGTGGGAGGTTAAAATTTCATGTTCTGAAGCTTCCCTGAAAAGTTATGGCACAATGCGTAAAAACGCTTTTCAGCCTGAGATAAGGTGGGTTTCGGAACGCCAAACATAAAAGTGTTGATAACTTTGGAAAAACACTTCAGACAGTTTAGATTTGATGTGCAACTACTAGAAAGACCCTTTCTGCTATAGTGGGAGGTTAAAATTTCATGTTCTGAAGCTTCCCTGAAAAGTTATGGCACAATGCACAAAAACGCTTTTCAGCCTGAGATAAGGTGGGTTTCGGAACGCCAAACATAAAAGTGTTAATAACTTTGGAAAAACACTTCAGACAGTTTAGATTTGATGTGCAACTACTAGAAAGACCCTTTCTGCTATAGTGGGAGGTTAAAATTTCATGTTCTGAAGCTTCCCTGAAAAGTTATGGCACAATGCACAAAAACGCTTTTCAGCCTGAGATAAGGTGGGTTTCGGAACGCCAAACATAAAAGTGTTAATAACTTTGGAAAAACACTTCAGACAGTTTAGATTTGATGTGCAACTACTAGAAAGACCCTTTCTGCTATAGTGGGAGGTTAAAATTTCATGTTCTGAAGCTTCCCTGAAAAGTTATGGCACAATGCACAAAAACGCTTTTCAGCCTGAGATAAGGTGGGTTTCGGAACGCCAAACATAAAAGTGTTGATAACTTTCGAAAAACACTTCAGACAGCTTAGATTTGATGTGCACCTACTAGAAAGACCCTTTCTGCTATAGTGGGAGGTTAAAATTTCATGTTCTGAAGCTTCCCTGAAAAGTTATGGCACAATGCACAAAAACGCTTTTCAGCCTGAGATAAGGTGGGTTTCGGAACGCCAAACATAAAAGTGTTGATAACTTTCGAAAAACACTTCAGACAGCTTAGATTTGATGTGCACCTACTAGAAAGACCCTTTCTGCTATAGTGGGAGGTTAAAATTTCATGTTCTGAAGCTTCCCTGAAAAGTTATGGCACAATGCACAAAAACGCTTTTCAGCCTGAGATAAGGTGGGTTTCGGAACGCCAAACATAAAAGTGTTAATAACTTTGGAAAAACACTTCAGACAGTTTAGATTTGATGTGCAACTACTAGAAAGACCCTTTCTGCTATAGTGGGAGGTTAAAATTTCATGTTCTGAAGCTTCCCTGAAAAGTTATGGCACAATGCACAAAAACGCTTTTCAGCCTGAGATAAGGTGGGTTTCGGAACGCCAAACATAAAAGTGTTGATAACTTTCGAAAAACACTTCAGAGAGCTTAGATTTGATGTGCACCTACTAGAAAGACCCTTTCTGCTATAGTGGGAGGTTAAAATTTCATGTTCTGAAGCTTTCCTGAAAAGTTATGGCACAATGCACAAAAACGCTTTTCAGCCTGAGATAAGGTGGGTTTCGGAACGCCAAACATAAAAGTGTTGATAACTTTTGAAAAACACTTCAGACAGCTTAGATTTGATGTGCAACTACTAGAAAGACCCTTTCTGCTATAGTGGGAGGTTAAAATTTCATGTTCTGAAGCTTCCCTGAAAAGTTATGGCACAATGCACAAAAACGCTTTTCAGCCTGAGATAAGGTGGGTTTCGGAACGCCAAACATAAAAGTGTTGATAACTTTGGAAAAACACTTCAGACAGTTTAGATTTGATGTGCAACTACTAGAAAGACCCTTTCTGCTATAGTGGGAGGTTAAAATTTCATGTTCTGAAGCTTTCCTGAAAAGTTATGGCACAATGCACAAAAACGCTTTTCAGCCTGAGATAAGGTGGGTTTCGGAACGCCAAACATAAAAGTGTTGATAACTTTTGAAAAACACTTCAGACAGCTTAGATTTGATGTGCAACTACTAGAAAGACCCTTTCTGCTATAGTGGGAGGTTAAAATCTCATGTTCTGAAGCTTCCCTGAAAAGTTATGGCACAATGCACAAAAACGCTTTTCAGCCTGAGATAAGGTGGGTTTCGGAACGCCAAACATAAAAGTGTTGATAACTTTCGAAAAACACTTCAGACAGCTTAGATTTGATGTGCACCTACTAGAAAGACCCTTTCTGCTATAGTGGGAGGTTAAAATTTCATGTTCTGAAGCTTCCCTGAAAAGTTATGGCACAATGCGTAAAAACGCTTTTCAGCCTGAGATAAGGTGGGTTTCGGAACGCCAAACATAAAAGTGTTGATAACTTTGGAAAAACACTTCAGACAGTTTAGATTTGATGTGCAACTACTAGAAAGACCCTTTCTGCTATAGTGGGAGGTTAAAATTTCATGTTCTGAAGCTTCCCTGAAAAGTTATGGCACAATGCACAAAAACGCTTTTCAGCCTGAGATAAGGTGGGTTTCGGAACGCCAAACATAAAAGTGTTAATAACTTTGGAAAAACACTTCAGACAGTTTAGATTTGATGTGCAACTACTAGAAAAACCCTTTCTGCTATAGTGGGAGGTTAAAATTTCATGTTCTGAAGCTTCCCTGAAAAGTTATGGCACAATGCACAAAAACGCTTTTCAGCCTGAGATAAGGTGGGTTTCGGAACGCCAAACATAAAAGTGTTAATAACTTTGGAAAAACACTTCAGACAGTTTAGATTTGATGTGCAACTACTAGAAAGACCCTTTCTGCTATAGTGGGAGGTTAAAATTTCATGTTCTGAAGCTTCCCTGAAAAGTTATGGCACAATGCACAAAAACGCTTTTCAGCCTGAGATAAGGTGGGTTTCGGAACGCCAAACATAAAAGTGTTGATAACTTTCGAAAAACACTTCAGACAGCTTAGATTTGATGTGCACCTACTAGAAAGACCCTTTCTGCTATAGTGGGAATTTAAAATTTCATGTTCTGAAGCTTTCCTGAAAAGTTATGGCACAATGCACAAAAACGCTTTTCAGCCTGAGATAAGGTGGGTTTCGGAACGCCAAACATAAAAGTGTTGATAACTTTTGAAAAACACTTCAGACAGCTTAGATTTGATGTGCAACTACTAGAAAGACCCTTTCTGCTATAGTGGGAGGTTAAAATTTCATGTTCTGAAGCTTCCCTGAAAAGTTATGGCACAATGCACAAAAACGCTTTTCAGCCTGAGATAAGGTGGGTTTCGGAACGCCAAACATAAAAGTGTTGATAACTTTCGAAAAACACTTCAGACAGCTTAGATTTGATGTGCACCTACTAGAAAGACCCTTTCTGCTATAGTGGGAGGTTAAAATTTCATGTTCTGAAGCTTCCCTGAAAAGTTATGGCACAATGCGTAAAAACGCTTTTCAGCCTGAGATAAGGTGGGTTTCGGAACGCCAAACATAAAAGTGTTGATAACTTTGGAAAAACACTTCAGACAGTTTAGATTTGATGTGCAACTACTAGAAAGACCCTTTCTGCTATAGTGGGAGGTTAAAATTTCATGTTCTGAAGCTTCCCTGAAAAGTTATGGCACAATGCACAAAAACGCTTTTCAGCCTGAGATAAGGTGGGTTTCGGAACGCCAAACATAAAAGTGTTAATAACTTTGGAAAAACACTTCAGACAGTTTAGATTTGATGTGCAACTACTAGAAAGACCCTTTCTGCTATAGTGGGAGGTTAAAATTTCATGTTCTGAAGCTTCCCTGAAAAGTTATGGCACAATGCACAAAAACGCTTTTCAGCCTGAGATAAGGTGGGTTTCGGAACGCCAAACATAAAAGTGTTAATAACTTTGGAAAAACACTTCAGACAGTTTAGATTTGATGTGCAACTACTAGAAAGACCCTTTCTGCTATAGTGGGAGGTTAAAATTTCATGTTCTGAAGCTTCCCTGAAAAGTTATGGCACAATGCACAAAAACGCTTTTCAGCCTGAGATAAGGTGGGTTTCGGAACGCCAAACATAAAAGTGTTGATAACTTTCGAAAAACACTTCAGACAGCTTAGATTTGATGTGCACCTACTAGAAAGACCCTTTCTGCTATAGTGGGAGGTTAAAATTTCATGTTCTGAAGCTTCCCTGAAAAGTTATGGCACAATGCACAAAAACGCTTTTCAGCCTGAGATAAGGTGGGTTTCGGAACGCCAAACATAAAAGTGTTGATAACTTTCGAAAAACACTTCAGACAGCTTAGATTTGATGTGCACCTACTAGAAAGACCCTTTCTGCTATAGTGGGAGGTTAAAATTTCATGTTCTGAAGCTTCCCTGAAAAGTTATGGCACAATGCGTAAAAACGCTTTTCAGCCTGAGATAAGGTGGGTTTCGGAACGCCAAACATAAAAGTGTTAATAACTTTGGAAAAACACTTCAGACAGTTTAGATTTGATGTGCAACTACTAGAAAAACCCTTTCTGCTATAGTGGGAGGTTAAAATTTCATGTTCTGAAGCTTCCCTGAAAAGTTATGGCACAATGCACAAAAACGCTTTTCAGCCTGAGATAAGGTGGGTTTCGGAACGCCAAACATAAAAGTGTTAATAACTTTGGAAAAACACTTCAGACAGTTTAGATTTGATGTGCAACTACTAGAAAGACCCTTTCTGCTATAGTGGGAGGTTAAAATTTCATGTTCTGAAGCTTCCCTGAAAAGTTATGGCACAATGCACAAAAACGCTTTTCAGCCTGAGATAAGGTGGGTTTCGGAACGCCAAACATAAAAGTGTTGATAACTTTCGAAAAACACTTCAGACAGCTTAGATTTGATGTGCACCTACTAGAAAGACCCTTTCTGCTATAGTGGGAGGTTAAAATTTCATGTTCTGAAGCTTTCCTGAAAAGTTATGGCACAATGCACAAAAACGCTTTTCAGCCTGAGATAAGGTGGGTTTCGGAACGCCAAACATAAAAGTGTTGATAACTTTTGAAAAACACTTCAGACAGCTTAGATTTGATGTGCAACTACTAGAAAGACCCTTTCTGCTATAGTGGGAGGTTAAAATTTCATGTTCTGAAGCTTCCCTGAAAAGTTATGGCACAATGCACAAAAACGCTTTTCAGCCTGAGATAAGGTGGGTTTCGGAACGCCAAACATAAAAGTGTTGATAACTTTCGAAAAACACTTCAGACAGCTTAGATTTGATGTGCACCTACTAGAAAGACCCTTTCTGCTATAGTGGGAGGTTAAAATTTCATGTTCTGAAGCTTCCCTGAAAAGTTATGGCACAATGCGTAAAAACGCTTTTCAGCCTGAGATAAGGTGGGTTTCGGAACGCCAAACATAAAAGTGTTGATAACTTTGGAAAAACACTTCAGACAGTTTAGATTTGATGTGCAACTACTAGAAAGACCCTTTCTGCTATAGTGGGAGGTTAAAATTTCATGTTCTGAAGCTTCCCTGAAAAGTTATGGCACAATGCACAAAAACGCTTTTCAGCCTGAGATAAGGTGGGTTTCGGAACGCCAAACATAAAAGTGTTAATAACTTTGGAAAAACACTGCAGACAGTTTAGATTTGATGTGCAACTACTAGAAAGACCCTTTCTGCTATAGTGGGAGGTTAAAATTTCATGTTCTGAAGCTTCCCTGAAAAGTTATGGCACAATGCACAAAAACGCTTTTCAGCCTGAGATAAGGTGGGTTTCGGAACGCCAAACATAAAAGTGTTAATAACTTTGGAAAAACACTTCAGACAGTTTAGATTTGATGTGCAACTACTAGAAAGACCCTTTCTGCTATAGTGGGAGGTTAAAATTTCATGTTCTGAAGCTTCCCTGAAAAGTTATGGCACAATGCACAAAAACGCTTTTCAGCCTGAGATAAGGTGGGTTTCGGAACGCCAAACATAAAAGTGTTGATAACTTTCGAAAAACACTTCAGACAGCTTAGATTTGATGTGCACCTACTAGAAAGACCCTTTCTGCTATAGTGGGAGGTTAAAATTTCATGTTCTGAAGCTTCCCTGAAAAGTTATGGCACAATGCACAAAAACGCTTTTCAGCCTGAGATAAGGTGGGTTTCGGAACGCCAAACATAAAAGTGTTGATAACTTTCGAAAAACACTTCAGACAGCTTAGATTTGATGTGCACCTACTAGAAAGACCCTTTCTGCTATAGTGGGAGGTTAAAATTTCATGTTCTGAAGCTTCCCTGAAAAGTTATGGCACAATGCGTAAAAACGCTTTTCAGCCTGAGATAAGGTGGGTTTCGGAACGCCAAACATAAAAGTGTTGATAACTTTGGAAAAACACTTCAGACAGTTTAGATTTGATGTGCAACTACTAGAAAGACCCTTTCTGCTATAGTGGGAGGTTAAAATTTCATGTTCTGAAGCTTCCCTGAAAAGTTATGGCACAATGCACAAAAACGCTTTTCAGCCTGAGATAAGGTGGGTTTCGGAACGCCAAACATAAAAGTGTTGATAACTTTGGAAAAACACTTCAGACAGTTTAGATTTGATGTGCAACTACTAGAAAGACCCTTTCTGCTATAGTGGGAGGTTAAAATTTCATGTTCTGAAGCTTCCCTGAAAAGTTATGGCACAATGCACAAAAACGCTTTTCAGCCTGAGATAAGGTGGGTTTCGGAACGCCAATCATAAAAGTGTTGATAACTTTCGAAAAACACTTCAGAGAGCTTAGATTTGATGTGCACCTACTAGAAAGACCCTTTCTGCTATAGTGGGAGGTTAAAATTTCATGTTCTGAAGCTTCCCTGAAAAGTTATGGCACAATGCGTAAAAACGCTTTTCAGCCTGAGATAAGGTGGGTTTCTTAACGCCAAACATAAAAGTGTTGATAACTTTGGAAAAACACTTCAGACAGTTTAGATTTGATGTGCAACTACTAGAAAGACCCTTTCTGCTATAGTGGGAGGTTAAAATTTCATGTTCTGAAGCTTCCCTGAAAAGTTATGGCACAATGCACAAAAACGCTTTTCAGCCTGAGATAAGGTGGGTTTCGGAACGCCAAACATAAAAGTGTTAATAACTTTGGAAAAACACTTCAGACAGTTTAGATTTGATGTGCAACTACTAGAAAGACCCTTTCTGCTATAGTGGGAGGTTAAAATTTCATGTTCTGAAGCTTTCCTGAAAAGTTATGGCACAATGCACAAAAACGCTTTTCAGCCTGAGATAAGGTGGGTTTCGGAACGCCAAACATAAAAGTGTTGATAACTTTCGAAAAACACTTCAGAGAGCTTAGATTTGATGTGCACCTACTAGAAAGACCCTTTCTGCTATAGTGGGAGGTTAAAATTTCATGTTCTGAAGCTTCCCTGAAAAGTTATGGCACAATGCGTAAAAACGCTTTTCAGCCTGAGATAAGGTGGGTTTCGGAACGCCAAACATAAAAGTGTTGATAACTTTCGAAAAACACTTCAGACAGTTTAGATTTGATGTGCAACTACTAGAAAGACCCTTTCTGCTATAGTGGGAGGTTAAAATTTCATGTTCTGAAGCTTTCCTGAAAAGTTATGGCACAATGCACAAAAACGCTTTTCAGCCTGAGATAAGGTGGGTTTCGGAACGCCAAACATAAAAGTGTTGATAACTTTTGAAAAACACTTCAGACAGCTTAGATTTGATGTGCAACTACTAGAAAGACCCTTTCTGCTATAGTGGGAGGTTAAAATTTCATGTTCTGAAGCTTCCCTGAAAAGTTATGGCACAATGCACAAAAACGCTTTTCAGCCTGAGATAAGGTGGGTTTCGGAACGCCAAACATAAAAGTGTTGATAACTTTCGAAAAACACTTCAGACAGCTTAGATTTGATGTGCACCTACTAGAAAGACCCTTTCTGCTATAGTGGGAGGTTAAAATTTCATGTTCTGAAGCTTCCCTGAAAAGTTATGGCACAATGCGTAAAAACGCTTTTCAGCCTGAGATAAGGTGGGTTTCGGAACGCCAAACATAAAAGTGTTGATAACTTTGGAAAAACACTTCAGACAGTTTAGATTTGATGTGCAACTACTAGAAAGACCCTTTCTGCTATAGTGGGAGGTTAAAATTTCATGTTCTGAAGCTTTCCTGAAAAGTTATGGCACAATGCACAAAAACGCTTTTCAGCCTGAGATAAGGTGGGTTTCGGAACGCCAAACATAAAAGTGTTGATAACTTTCGAAAAACACTTCAGAGAGCTTAGATTTGATGTGCACCTACTAGAAAGACCCTTTCTGCTATAGTGGGAGGTTAAAATTTCATGTTCTGAAGCTTCCCTGAAAAGTTATGGCACAATGCGTAAAAACGCTTTTCAGCCTGAGATAAGGTGGGTTTCGGAACGCCAAACATAAAAGTGTTGATAACTTTGGAAAAACACTTCAGACAGTTTAGATTTGATGTGCAACTACTAGAAAGACCCTTTCTGCTATAGTGGGAGGTTAAAATTTCATGTTCTGAAGCTTCCCTGAAAAGTTATGGCACAATGCACAAAAACGCTTTTCAGCCTGAGATAAGGTGGTTTTCGGAACGCCAAACATAAAAGTGTTAATAACTTTGGAAAAACACTTCAGACAGTTTAGATTTGATGTGCAACTACTAGAAAGACCCTTTCTGCTATAGTGGGAGGTTAAAATTTCATGTTCTGAAGCTTCCCTGAAAAGTTATGGCACAATGCACAAAAACGCTTTTCAGCCTGAGATAAGGTGGGTTTCGGAACGCCAAACATAAAAGTGTTGATAACTTTCGAAAAACACTTCAGAGAGCTTAGATTTGATGTGCACCTACTAGAAAGACCCTTTCTGCTATAGTGGGAGGTTAAAATTTCATGTTCTGAAGCTTCCCTGAAAAGTTATGGCACAATGCGTAAAAACGCTTTTCAGCCTGAGATAAGGTGGGTTTCGGAACGCCAAACATAAAAGTGTTGATAACTTTGGAAAAACACTTCAGACAGTTTAGATTTGATGTGCAACTACTAGAAAGACCCTTTCTGCTATAGTGGGAGGTTAAAATTTCATGTTCTGAAGCTTCCCTGAAAAGTTATGGCACAATGCACAAAAACGCTTTTCAGCCTGAGATAAGGTGGGTTTCGGAACGCCAAACATAAAAGTGTTAATAACTTTGGAAAAACACTTCAGACAGTTTAGATTTGATGTGCAACTACTAGAAAGACCCTTTCTGCTATAGTGGGAGGTTAAAATTTCATGTTCTGAAGCTTTCCTGAAAAGTTATGGCACAATGCACAAAAACGCTTTTCAGCCTGAGATAAGGTGGGTTTCGGAACGCCAAACATAAAAGTGTTGATAACTTTCGAAAAACACTTCAGAGAGCTTAGATTTGATGTGCACCTACTAGAAAGACCCTTTCTGCTATAGTGGGAGGTTAAAATTTCATGTTCTGAAGCTTCCCTGAAAAGTTATGGCACAATGCGTAAAAACGCTTTTCAGCCTGAGATAAGGTGGGTTTCGGAACGCCAAACATAAAAGTGTTGATAACTTTGGAAAAACACTTCAGACAGTTTAGATTTGATGTGCAACTACTAGAAAGACCCTTTCTGCTATAGTGGGAGGTTAAAATTTTATGTTCTGAAGCTTCCCTGAAAAGTTATGGCACAATGCACAAAAACGCTTTTCAGCCTGAGATAAGGTGGGTTTCGGAACGCCAAACATAAAAGTGTTAATAACTTTGGAAAAACACTTCAGACAGTTTAGATTTGATGTGCAACTACTAGAAAGACCCTTTCTGCTATAGTGGGAGGTTAAAATTTCATGTTCTGAAGCTTCCCTGAAAAGTTATGGCACAATGCACAAAAACGCTTTTCAGCCTGAGATAAGGTGGGTTTCGGAACGCCAAACATAAAAGTGTTAATAACTTTGGAAAAACACTTCAGACAGTTTAGATTTGATGTGCAACTACTAGAAAGACCCTTTCTGCTATAGTGGGAGGTTAAAATTTCATGTTCTGAAGCTTCCCTGAAAAGTTATGGCACAATGCACAAAAACGCTTTTCAGCCTGAGATAAGGTGGGTTTCGGAACGCCAAACATAAAAGTGTTGATAACTTTCGAAAAACACTTCAGACAGCTTAGATTTGATGTGCAACTACTAGAAAGACCCTTTCTGCTATAGTGGGAGGTTAAAATTTCATGTTCTGAAGCTTCCCTGAAAAGTTATGGCACAATGCACAAAAACGCTTTTCAGCCTGAGATAAGGTGGGTTTCGGAACGCCAAACATAAAAGTGTTAATAACTTTGGAAAAACACTTCAGACAGTTTAGATTTGATGTGCAACTACTAGAAAGACCCTTTCTGCTATAGTGGGAGGTTAAAATTTCATGTTCTGAAGCTTTCCTGAAAAGTTATGGCACAATGCACAAAAACGCTTTTCAGCCTGAGATAAGGTGGGTTTCGGAACGCCAAACATAAAAGTGTTGATAACTTTCGAAAAACACTTCAGAGAGCTTAGATTTGATGTGCACCTACTAGAAAGACCCTTTCTGCTATAGTGGGAGGTTAAAATTTCATGTTCTGAAGCTTCCCTGAAAAGTTATGGCACAATGCACAAAAACGCTTTTCAGCCTGAGATAAGGTGGGTTTCGGAACGCCAAACATAAAAGTGTTGATAACTTTGGAAAAACACTTCAGACAGTTTAGATTTGATGTGCAACTACTAGAAAGACCCTTTCTGCTATAGTGGGAGGTTAAAATTTCATGTTCTGAAGCTTCCCTGAAAAGTTAATGCACAATGCACAAAAACGCTTTTCAGCCTGAGATAAGGTGGGTTTCGGAACGCCAAACATAAAAGTGTTAATAACTTTGGAAAAACACTTCAGACAGTTTAGATTTGATGTGCAACTACTAGAAAGACCCTTTCTGCTATAGTGGGAGGTTAAAATTTCATGTTCTGAAGCTTCCCTGAAAAGTTATGGCACAATGCACAAAAACGCTTTTCAGCCTGAGATAAGGTGGGTTTCGGAACGCCAAACATAAAAGTGTTGATAACTTTCGAAAAACACTTCAGACAGCTTAGATTTGATGTGCAACTACTAGAAAGACCCTTTCTGCTATAGTGGGAGGTTAAAATTTCATGTTCTGAAGCTTCCCTGAAAAGTTATGGCACAATGCGTAAAAACGCTTTTCAGCCTGAGATAAGGTGGGTTTCGGAACGCCAAACATAAAAGTGTTGATAACTTTGGAAAAACACTTCAGACAGTTTAGATTTGATGTGCAACTACTAGAAAGACCCTTTCTGCTATAGTGGGAGGTTAAAATTTCATGTTCTGAAGCTTCCCTGAAAAGTTATGGCACAATGCACAAAAACGCTTTTCAGCCTGAGATAAGGTGGGTTTCGGAACGCCAAACATAAAAGTGTTGATAACTTTCGAAAAACACTTCAGACAGCTTAGATTTGATGTGCACCTACTAGAAAGACCCTTTCTGCTATAGTGGGAGGTTAAAATTTCATGTTCTGAAGCTTCCCTGAAAAGTTATGGCACAATGCGTAAAAACGCTTTTCAGCCTGAGATAAGGTGGGTTTCGGAACGCCAAACATAAAAGTGTTGATAACTTTGGAAAAACACTTCAGACAGTTTAGATTTGATGTGCAACTACTAGAAAGACCCTTTCTGCTATAGTGGGAGGTTAAAATTTCATGTTCTGAAGCTTCCCTGAAAAGTTATGGCACAATGCACAAAAACGCTTTTCAGCCTGAGATAAGGTGGGTTTCGGAACGCCAAACATAAAAGTGTTAATAACTTTGGAAAAACACTTCAGACAGTTTAGATTTGATGTGCAACTACTAGAAAGACCCTTTCTGTTATAGTGGGAGGTTAAAATTTCATGTTCTGAAGCTTCCCTGAAAAGTTATGGCACAATGCACAAAAACGCTTTTCAGCCTGAGATAAGGTGGGTTTCGGAACGCCAAACATAAAAGTGTTGATAACTTTCGAAAAACACTTCAGAGAGCTTAGATTTGATGTGCACCTACTAGAAAGACCCTTTCTGCTATAGTGGGAGGTTAAAATTTCATGTTCTGAAGCTTTCCTGAAAAGTTATGGCACAATGCACAAAAACGCTTTTCAGCCTGAGATAAGGTGGGTTTCGGAACGCCAAACATAAAAGTGTTGATAACTTTGGAAAAACACTTCAGACAGTTTAGATTTGATGTGCAACTACTAGAAAGACCCTTTCTGCTATAGTGGGAGGTTAAAATTTCATGTTCTGAAGCTTCCCTGAAAAGTTATGGCACAATGCACAAAAACGCTTTTCAGCCTGAGATAAGGTGGGTTTCGGAACGCCAAACATAAAAGTGTTAATAACTTTGGAAAAACACTTCAGACAGTTTAGATTTGATGTGCAACTACTAGAAAAACCCTTTCTGCTATAGTGGGAGGTTAAAATTTCATGTTCTGAAGCTTCCCTGAAAAGTTATGGCACAATGCACAAAAACGCTTTTCAGCCTGAGATAAGGTGGGTTTCGGAACGCCAAACATAAAAGTGTTAATAACTTTGGAAAAACACTTCAGACAGTTTAGATTTGATGTGCAACTACTAGAAAGACCCTTTCTGCTATAGTGGGAGGTTAAAATTTCATGTTCTGAAGCTTCCCTGAAAAGTTATGGCACAATGCACAAAAACGCTTTTCAGCCTGAGATAAGGTGGGTTTCGGAACGCCAAACATAAAAGTGTTGATAACTTTCGAAAAACACTTCAGACAGCTTAGATTTGATGTGCACCTACTAGAAAGACCCTTTCTGCTATAGTGGGAGGTTAAAATTTCATGTTCTGAAGCTTTCCTGAAAAGTTATGGCACAATGCACAAAAACGCTTTTCAGCCTGAGATAAGGTGGGTTTCGGAACGCCAAACATAAAAGTGTTGATAACTTTTGAAAAACACTTCAGACAGCTTAGATTTGATGTGCAACTACTAGAAAGACCCTTTCTGCTATAGTGGGAGGTTAAAATTTCATGTTCTGAAGCTTCCCTGAAAAGTTATGGCACAATGCACAAAAACGCTTTTCAGCCTGAGATAAGGTGGGTTTCGGAACGCCAAACATAAAAGTGTTGATAACTTTCGAAAAACACTTCAGACAGCTTAGATTTGATGTGCACCTACTAGAAAGACCCTTTCTGCTATAGTGGGAGGTTAAAATTTCATGTTCTGAAGCTTCCCTGAAAAGTTATGGCACAATGCGTAAAAACGCTTTTCAGCCTGAGATAAGGTGGGTTTCGGAACGCCAAACATAAAAGTGTTGATAACTTTGGAAAAACACTTCAGACAGTTTAGATTTGATGTGCAACTACTAGAAAGACCCTTTCTGCTATAGTGGGAGGTTAAAATTTCATGTTCTGAAGCTTCCCTGAAAAGTTATGGCACAATGCACAAAAACGCTTTTCAGCCTGAGATAAGGTGGGTTTCGGAACGCCAAACATAAAAGTGTTAATAACTTTGGAAAAACACTTCAGACAGTTTAGATTTGATGTGCAACTACTAGAAAGACCCTTTCTGCTATAGTGGGAGGTTAAAATTTCATGTTCTGAAGCTTCCCTGAAAAGTTATGGCACAATGCACAAAAACGCTTTTCAGCCTGAGATAAGGTGGGTTTCGGAACGCCAAACATAAAAGTGTTAATAACTTTGGAAAAACACTTCAGACAGTTTAGATTTGATGTGCAACTACTAGAAAGACCCTTTCTGCTATAGTGGGAGGTTAAAATTTCATGTTCTGAAGCTTCCCTGAAAAGTTATGGCACAATGCACAAAAACGCTTTTCAGCCTGAGATAAGGTGGGTTTCGGAACGCCAAACATAAAAGTGTTGATAACTTTCGAAAAACACTTCAGACAGCTTAGATTTGATGTGCACCTACTAGAAAGACCCTTTCTGCTATAGTGGGAGGTTAAAATTTCATGTTCTGAAGCTTCCCTGAAAAGTTATGGCACAATGCACAAAAACGCTTTTCAGCCTGAGATAAGGTGGGTTTCGGAACGCCAAACATAAAAGTGTTGATAACTTTCGAAAAACACTTCAGACAGCTTAGATTTGATGTGCACCTACTAGAAAGACCCTTTCTGCTATAGTGGGAGGTTAAAATTTCATGTTCTGAAGCTTCCCTGAAAAGTTATGGCACAATGCGTAAAAACGCTTTTCAGCCTGAGATAAGGTGGGTTTCGGAACGCCAAACATAAAAGTGTTAATAACTTTGGAAAAACACTTCAGACAGTTTAGATTTGATGTGCAACTACTAGAAAAACCCTTTCTGCTATAGTGGGAGGTTAAAATTTCATGTTCTGAAGCTTCCCTGAAAAGTTATGGCACAATGCACAAAAACGCTTTTCAGCCTGAGATAAGGTGGGTTTCGGAACGCCAAACATAAAAGTGTTAATAACTTTGGAAAAACACTTCAGACAGTTTAGATTTGATGTGCAACTACTAGAAAGACCCTTTCTGCTATAGTGGGAGGTTAAAATTTCATGTTCTGAAGCTTCCCTGAAAAGTTATGGCACAATGCACAAAAACGCTTTTCAGCCTGAGATAAGGTGGGTTTCGGAACGCCAAACATAAAAGTGTTGATAACTTTCGAAAAACACTTCAGACAGCTTAGATTTGATGTGCACCTACTAGAAAGACCCTTTCTGCTATAGTGGGAGGTTAAAATTTCATGTTCTGAAGCTTTCCTGAAAAGTTATGGCACAATGCACAAAAACGCTTTTCAGCCTGAGATAAGGTGGGTTTCGGAACGCCAAACATAAAAGTGTTGATAACTTTTGAAAAACACTTCAGACAGCTTAGATTTGATGTGCAACTACTAGAAAGACCCTTTCTGCTATAGTGGGAGGTTAAAATTTCATGTTCTGAAGCTTCCCTGAAAAGTTATGGCACAATGCACAAAAACGCTTTTCAGCCTGAGATAAGGTGGGTTTCGGAACGCCAAACATAAAAGTGTTGATAACTTTCGAAAAACACTTCAGACAGCTTAGATTTGATGTGCACCTACTAGAAAGACCCTTTCTGCTATAGTGGGAGGTTAAAATTTCATGTTCTGAAGCTTCCCTGAAAAGTTATGGCACAATGCGTAAAAACGCTTTTCAGCCTGAGATAAGGTGGGTTTCGGAACGCCAAACATAAAAGTGTTGATAACTTTGGAAAAACACTTCAGACAGTTTAGATTTGATGTGCAACTACTAGAAAGACCCTTTCTGCTATAGTGGGAGGTTAAAATTTCATGTTCTGAAGCTTCCCTGAAAAGTTATGGCACAATGCACAAAAACGCTTTTCAGCCTGAGATAAGGTGGGTTTCGGAACGCCAAACATAAAAGTGTTAATAACTTTGGAAAAACACTTCAGACAGTTTAGATTTGATGTGCAACTACTAGAAAGACCCTTTCTGCTATAGTGGGAGGTTAAAATTTCATGTTCTGAAGCTTCCCTGAAAAGTTATGGCACAATGCACAAAAACGCTTTTCAGCCTGAGATAAGGTGGGTTTCGGAACGCCAAACATAAAAGTGTTAATAACTTTGGAAAAACACTTCAGACAGTTTAGATTTGATGTGCAACTACTAGAAAGACCCTTTCTGCTATAGTGGGAGGTTAAAATTTCATGTTCTGAAGCTTCCCTGAAAAGTTATGGCACAATGCACAAAAACGCTTTTCAGCCTGAGATAAGGTGGGTTTCGGAACGCCAAACATAAAAGTGTTGATAACTTTCGAAAAACACTTCAGACAGCTTAGATTTGATGTGCACCTACTAGAAAGACCCTTTCTGCTATAGTGGGAGGTTAAAATTTCATGTTCTGAAGCTTCCCTGAAAAGTTATGGCACAATGCACAAAAACGCTTTTCAGCCTGAGATAAGGTGGGTTTCGGAACGCCAAACATAAAAGTGTTGATAACTTTCGAAAAACACTTCAGACAGCTTAGATTTGATGTGCACCTACTAGAAAGACCCTTTCTGCTATAGTGGGAGGTTAAAATTTCATGTTCTGAAGCTTCCCTGAAAAGTTATGGCACAATGCGTAAAAACGCTTTTCAGCCTGAGATAAGGTGGGTTTCGGAACGCCAAACATAAAAGTGTTGATAACTTTGGAAAAACACTTCAGACAGTTTAGATTTGATGTGCAACTACTAGAAAGACCCTTTCTGCTATAGTGGGAGGTTAAAATTTCATGTTCTGAAGCTTCCCTGAAAAGTTATGGCACAATGCACAAAAACGCTTTTCAGCCTGAGATAAGGTGGGTTTCGGAACGCCAAACATAAAAGTGTTGATAACTTTGGAAAAACACTTCAGACAGTTTAGATTTGATGTGCAACTACTAGAAAGACCCTTTCTGCTATAGTGGGAGGTTAAAATTTCATGTTCTGAAGCTTCCCTGAAAAGTTATGGCACAATGCACAAAAACGCTTTTCAGCCTGAGATAAGGTGGGTTTCGGAACGCCAATCATAAAAGTGTTGATAACTTTCGAAAAACACTTCAGAGAGCTTAGATTTGATGTGCACCTACTAGAAAGACCCTTTCTGCTATAGTGGGAGGTTAAAATTTCATGTTCTGAAGCTTCCCTGAAAAGTTATGGCACAATGCGTAAAAACGCTTTTCAGCCTGAGATAAGGTGGGTTTCTTAACGCCAAACATAAAAGTGTTGATAACTTTGGAAAAACACTTCAGACAGTTTAGATTTGATGTGCAACTACTAGAAAGACCCTTTCTGCTATAGTGGGAGGTTAAAATTTCATGTTCTGAAGCTTCCCTGAAAAGTTATGGCACAATGCACAAAAACGCTTTTCAGCCTGAGATAAGGTGGGTTTCGGAACGCCAAACATAAAAGTGTTAATAACTTTGGAAAAACACTTCAGACAGTTTAGATTTGATGTGCAACTACTAGAAAGACCCTTTCTGCTATAGTGGGAGGTTAAAATTTCATGTTCTGAAGCTTTCCTGAAAAGTTATGGCACAATGCACAAAAACGCTTTTCAGCCTGAGATAAGGTGGGTTTCGGAACGCCAAACATAAAAGTGTTGATAACTTTCGAAAAACACTTCAGAGAGCTTAGATTTGATGTGCACCTACTAGAAAGACCCTTTCTGCTATAGTGGGAGGTTAAAATTTCATGTTCTGAAGCTTCCCTGAAAAGTTATGGCACAATGCGTAAAAACGCTTTTCAGCCTGAGATAAGGTGGGTTTCGGAACGCCAAACATAAAAGTGTTGATAACTTTCGAAAAACACTTCAGACAGTTTAGATTTGATGTGCAACTACTAGAAAGACCCTTTCTGCTATAGTGGGAGGTTAAAATTTCATGTTCTGAAGCTTTCCTGAAAAGTTATGGCACAATGCACAAAAACGCTTTTCAGCCTGAGATAAGGTGGGTTTCGGAACGCCAAACATAAAAGTGTTGATAACTTTTGAAAAACACTTCAGACAGCTTAGATTTGATGTGCAACTACTAGAAAGACCCTTTCTGCTATAGTGGGAGGTTAAAATTTCATGTTCTGAAGCTTCCCTGAAAAGTTATGGCACAATGCACAAAAACGCTTTTCAGCCTGAGATAAGGTGGGTTTCGGAACGCCAAACATAAAAGTGTTGATAACTTTCGAAAAACACTTCAGACAGCTTAGATTTGATGTGCACCTACTAGAAAGACCCTTTCTGCTATAGTGGGAGGTTAAAATTTCATGTTCTGAAGCTTCCCTGAAAAGTTATGGCACAATGCGTAAAAACGCTTTTCAGCCTGAGATAAGGTGGGTTTCGGAACGCCAAACATAAAAGTGTTGATAACTTTGGAAAAACACTTCAGACAGTTTAGATTTGATGTGCAACTACTAGAAAGACCCTTTCTGCTATAGTGGGAGGTTAAAATTTCATGTTCTGAAGCTTTCCTGAAAAGTTATGGCACAATGCACAAAAACGCTTTTCAGCCTGAGATAAGGTGGGTTTCGGAACGCCAAACATAAAAGTGTTGATAACTTTCGAAAAACACTTCAGAGAGCTTAGATTTGATGTGCACCTACTAGAAAGACCCTTTCTGCTATAGTGGGAGGTTAAAATTTCATGTTCTGAAGCTTCCCTGAAAAGTTATGGCACAATGCGTAAAAACGCTTTTCAGCCTGAGATAAGGTGGGTTTCGGAACGCCAAACATAAAAGTGTTGATAACTTTGGAAAAACACTTCAGACAGTTTAGATTTGATGTGCAACTACTAGAAAGACCCTTTCTGCTATAGTGGGAGGTTAAAATTTCATGTTCTGAAGCTTCCCTGAAAAGTTATGGCACAATGCGTAAAAACGCTTTTCAGCCTGAGATAAGGTGGGTTTCGGAACGCCAAACATAAAAGTGTTGATAACTTTGGAAAAACACTTCAGACAGTTTAGATTTGATGTGCAACTACTAGAAAGACCCTTTCTGCTATAGTGGGAGGTTAAAATTTCATGTTCTGAAGCTTCCCTGAAAAGTTATGGCACAATGCACAAAAACGCTTTTCAGCCTGAGATAAGGTGGGTTTCGGAACGCCAAACATAAAAGTGTTAATAACTTTGGAAAAACACTTCAGACAGTTTAGATTTGATGTGCAACTACTAGAAAGACCCTTTCTGCTATAGTGGGAGGTTAAAATTTCATGTTCTGAAGCTTCCCTGAAAAGTTATGGCACAATGCACAAAAACGCTTTTCAGCCTGAGATAAGGTGGGTTTCGGAACGCCAAACATAAAAGTGTTGATAACTTTCGAAAAACACTTCAGACAGCTTAGATTTGATGTGCACCTACTAGAAAGACCCTTTCTGCTATAGTGGGAGGTTAAAATTTCATGTTCTGAAGCTTCCCTGAAAAGTTATGGCACAATGCACAAAAACGCTTTTCAGCCTGAGATAAGGTGGGTTTCGGAACGCCAAACATAAAAGTGTTGATAACTTTCGAAAAACACTTCAGACAGCTTAGATTTGATGTGCACCTACTAGAAAGACCCTTTCTGCTATAGTGGGAGGTTAAAATTTCATGTTCTGAAGCTTCCCTGAAAAGTTATGGCACAATGCGTAAAAACGCTTTTCAGCCTGAGATAAGGTGGGTTTCGGAACGCCAAACATAAAAGTGTTAATAACTTTGGAAAAACACTTCAGACAGTTTAGATTTGATGTGCAACTACTAGAAAAACCCTTTCTGCTATAGTGGGAGGTTAAAATTTCATGTTCTGAAGCTTCCCTGAAAAGTTATGGCACAATGCACAAAAACGCTTTTCAGCCTGAGATAAGGTGGGTTTCGGAACGCCAAACATAAAAGTGTTAATAACTTTGGAAAAACACTTCAGACAGTTTAGATTTGATGTGCAACTACTAGAAAGACCCTTTCTGCTATAGTGGGAGGTTAAAATTTCATGTTCTGAAGCTTCCCTGAAAAGTTATGGCACAATGCACAAAAACGCTTTTCAGCCTGAGATAAGGTGGGTTTCGGAACGCCAAACATAAAAGTGTTGATAACTTTCGAAAAACACTTCAGACAGCTTAGATTTGATGTGCACCTACTAGAAAGACCCTTTCTGCTATAGTGGGAGGTTAAAATTTCATGTTCTGAAGCTTCCCTGAAAAGTTATGGCACAATGCGTAAAAACGCTTTTCAGCCTGAGATAAGGTGGGTTTCGGAACGCCAAACATAAAAGTGTTGATAACTTTGGAAAAACACTTCAGACAGTTTAGATTTGATGTGCAACTACTAGAAAGACCCTTTCTGCTATAGTGGGAGGTTAAAATTTCATGTTCTGAAGCTTTCCTGAAAAGTTATGGCACAATGCACAAAAACGCTTTTCAGCCTGAGATAAGGTGGGTTTCGGAACGCCAAACATAAAAGTGTTGATAACTTTCGAAAAACACTTCAGAGAGCTTAGATTTGATGTGCACCTACTAGAAAGACCCTTTCTGCTATAGTGGGAGGTTAAAATTTCATGTTCTGAAGCTTCCCTGAAAAGTTATGGCACAATGCGTAAAAACGCTTTTCAGCCTGAGATAAGGTGGGTTTCGGAACGCCAAACATAAAAGTGTTGATAACTTTGGAAAAACACTTCAGACAGTTTAGATTTGATGTGCAACTACTAGAAAGACCCTTTCTGCTATAGTGGGAGGTTAAAATTTCATGTTCTGAAGCTTCCCTGAAAAGTTATGGCACAATGCACAAAAACGCTTTTCAGCCTGAGATAAGGTGGTTTTCGGAACGCCAAACATAAAAGTGTTAATAACTTTGGAAAAACACTTCAGACAGTTTAGATTTGATGTGCAACTACTAGAAAGACCCTTTCTGCTATAGTGGGAGGTTAAAATTTCATGTTCTGAAGCTTCCCTGAAAAGTTATGGCACAATGCACAAAAACGCTTTTCAGCCTGAGATAAGGTGGGTTTCGGAACGCCAAACATAAAAGTGTTGATAACTTTCGAAAAACACTTCAGAGAGCTTAGATTTGATGTGCACCTACTAGAAAGACCCTTTCTGCTATAGTGGGAGGTTAAAATTTCATGTTCTGAAGCTTCCCTGAAAAGTTATGGCACAATGCGTAAAAACGCTTTTCAGCCTGAGATAAGGTGGGTTTCGGAACGCCAAACATAAAAGTGTTGATAACTTTGGAAAAACACTTCAGACAGTTTAGATTTGATGTGCAACTACTAGAAAGACCCTTTCTGCTATAGTGGGAGGTTAAAATTTCATGTTCTGAAGCTTCCCTGAAAAGTTATGGCACAATGCACAAAAACGCTTTTCAGCCTGAGATAAGGTGGGTTTCGGAACGCCAAACATAAAAGTGTTAATAACTTTGGAAAAACACTTCAGACAGTTTAGATTTGATGTGCAACTACTAGAAAGACCCTTTCTGCTATAGTGGGAGGTTAAAATTTCATGTTCTGAAGCTTCCCTGAAAAGTTATGGCACAATGCACAAAAACGCTTTTCAGCCTGAGATAAGGTGGGTTTCGGAACGCCAAACATAAAAGTGTTGATAACTTTCGAAAAACACTTCAGACAGCTTAGATTTGATGTGCACCTACTAGAAAGACCCTTTCTGCTATAGTGGGAGGTTAAAATTTCATGTTCTGAAGCTTCCCTGAAAAGTTATGGCACAATGCACAAAAACGCTTTTCAGCCTGAGATAAGGTGGGTTTCGGAACGCCAAACATAAAAGTGTTGATAACTTTCGAAAAACACTTCAGACAGCTTAGATTTGATGTGCACCTACTAGAAAGACCCTTTCTGCTATAGTGGGAGGTTAAAATTTCATGTTCTGAAGCTTCCCTGAAAAGTTATGGCACAATGCGTAAAAACGCTTTTCAGCCTGAGATAAGGTGGGTTTCGGAACGCCAAACATAAAAGTGTTAATAACTTTGGAAAAACACTTCAGACAGTTTAGATTTGATGTGCAACTACTAGAAAAACCCTTTCTGCTATAGTGGGAGGTTAAAATTTCATGTTCTGAAGCTTCCCTGAAAAGTTATGGCACAATGCACAAAAACGCTTTTCAGCCTGAGATAAGGTGGGTTTCGGAACGCCAAACATAAAAGTGTTAATAACTTTGGAAAAACACTTCAGACAGTTTAGATTTGATGTGCAACTACTAGAAAGACCCTTTCTGCTATAGTGGGAGGTTAAAATTTCATGTTCTGAAGCTTCCCTGAAAAGTTATGGCACAATGCACAAAAACGCTTTTCAGCCTGAGATAAGGTGGGTTTCGGAACGCCAAACATAAAAGTGTTGATAACTTTCGAAAAACACTTCAGACAGCTTAGATTTGATGTGCACCTACTAGAAAGACCCTTTCTGCTATAGTGGGAGGTTAAAATTTCATGTTCTGAAGCTTTCCTGAAAAGTTATGGCACAATGCACAAAAACGCTTTTCAGCCTGAGATAAGGTGGGTTTCGGAACGCCAAACATAAAAGTGTTGATAACTTTTGAAAAACACTTCAGACAGCTTAGATTTGATGTGCAACTACTAGAAAGACCCTTTCTGCTATAGTGGGAGGTTAAAATTTCATGTTCTGAAGCTTCCCTGAAAAGTTATGGCACAATGCACAAAAACGCTTTTCAGCCTGAGATAAGGTGGGTTTCGGAACGCCAAACATAAAAGTGTTGATAACTTTCGAAAAACACTTCAGACAGCTTAGATTTGATGTGCACCTACTAGAAAGACCCTTTCTGCTATAGTGGGAGGTTAAAATTTCATGTTCTGAAGCTTCCCTGAAAAGTTATGGCACAATGCGTAAAAACGCTTTTCAGCCTGAGATAAGGTGGGTTTCGGAACGCCAAACATAAAAGTGTTGATAACTTTGGAAAAACACTTCAGACAGTTTAGATTTGATGTGCAACTACTAGAAAGACCCTTTCTGCTATAGTGGGAGGTTAAAATTTCATGTTCTGAAGCTTCCCTGAAAAGTTATGGCACAATGCACAAAAACGCTTTTCAGCCTGAGATAAGGTGGGTTTCGGAACGCCAAACATAAAAGTGTTAATAACTTTGGAAAAACACTTCAGACAGTTTAGATTTGATGTGCAACTACTAGAAAGACCCTTTCTGCTATAGTGGGAGGTTAAAATTTCATGTTCTGAAGCTTCCCTGAAAAGTTATGGCACAATGCACAAAAACGCTTTTCAGCCTGAGATAAGGTGGGTTTCGGAACGCCAAACATAAAAGTGTTAATAACTTTGGAAAAACACTTCAGACAGTTTAGATTTGATGTGCAACTACTAGAAAGACCCTTTCTGCTATAGTGGGAGGTTAAAATTTCATGTTCTGAAGCTTCCCTGAAAAGTTATGGCACAATGCACAAAAACGCTTTTCAGCCTGAGATAAGGTGGGTTTCGGAACGCCAAACATAAAAGTGTTGATAACTTTCGAAAAACACTTCAGACAGCTTAGATTTGATGTGCACCTACTAGAAAGACCCTTTCTGCTATAGTGGGAGGTTAAAATTTCATGTTCTGAAGCTTCCCTGAAAAGTTATGGCACAATGCACAAAAACGCTTTTCAGCCTGAGATAAGGTGGGTTTCGGAACGCCAAACATAAAAGTGTTGATAACTTTCGAAAAACACTTCAGACAGCTTAGATTTGATGTGCACCTACTAGAAAGACCCTTTCTGCTATAGTGGGAGGTTAAAATTTCATGTTCTGAAGCTTCCCTGAAAAGTTATGGCACAATGCGTAAAAACGCTTTTCAGCCTGAGATAAGGTGGGTTTCGGAACGCCAAACATAAAAGTGTTGATAACTTTGGAAAAACACTTCAGACAGTTTAGATTTGATGTGCAACTACTAGAAAGACCCTTTCTGCTATAGTGGGAGGTTAAAATTTCATGTTCTGAAGCTTCCCTGAAAAGTTATGGCACAATGCACAAAAACGCTTTTCAGCCTGAGATAAGGTGGGTTTCGGAACGCCAAACATAAAAGTGTTGATAACTTTGGAAAAACACTTCAGACAGTTTAGATTTGATGTGCAACTACTAGAAAGACCCTTTCTGCTATAGTGGGAGGTTAAAATTTCATGTTCTGAAGCTTCCCTGAAAAGTTATGGCACAATGCACAAAAACGCTTTTCAGCCTGAGATAAGGTGGGTTTCGGAACGCCAATCATAAAAGTGTTGATAACTTTCGAAAAACACTTCAGAGAGCTTAGATTTGATGTGCACCTACTAGAAAGACCCTTTCTGCTATAGTGGGAGGTTAAAATTTCATGTTCTGAAGCTTCCCTGAAAAGTTATGGCACAATGCGTAAAAACGCTTTTCAGCCTGAGATAAGGTGGGTTTCTTAACGCCAAACATAAAAGTGTTGATAACTTTGGAAAAACACTTCAGACAGTTTAGATTTGATGTGCAACTACTAGAAAGACCCTTTCTGCTATAGTGGGAGGTTAAAATTTCATGTTCTGAAGCTTCCCTGAAAAGTTATGGCACAATGCACAAAAACGCTTTTCAGCCTGAGATAAGGTGGGTTTCGGAACGCCAAACATAAAAGTGTTAATAACTTTGGAAAAACACTTCAGACAGTTTAGATTTGATGTGCAACTACTAGAAAGACCCTTTCTGCTATAGTGGGAGGTTAAAATTTCATGTTCTGAAGCTTTCCTGAAAAGTTATGGCACAATGCACAAAAACGCTTTTCAGCCTGAGATAAGGTGGGTTTCGGAACGCCAAACATAAAAGTGTTGATAACTTTCGAAAAACACTTCAGAGAGCTTAGATTTGATGTGCACCTACTAGAAAGACCCTTTCTGCTATAGTGGGAGGTTAAAATTTCATGTTCTGAAGCTTCCCTGAAAAGTTATGGCACAATGCGTAAAAACGCTTTTCAGCCTGAGATAAGGTGGGTTTCGGAACGCCAAACATAAAAGTGTTGATAACTTTCGAAAAACACTTCAGACAGTTTAGATTTGATGTGCAACTACTAGAAAGACCCTTTCTGCTATAGTGGGAGGTTAAAATTTCATGTTCTGAAGCTTTCCTGAAAAGTTATGGCACAATGCACAAAAACGCTTTTCAGCCTGAGATAAGGTGGGTTTCGGAACGCCAAACATAAAAGTGTTGATAACTTTTGAAAAACACTTCAGACAGCTTAGATTTGATGTGCAACTACTAGAAAGACCCTTTCTGCTATAGTGGGAGGTTAAAATTTCATGTTCTGAAGCTTCCCTGAAAAGTTATGGCACAATGCACAAAAACGCTTTTCAGCCTGAGATAAGGTGGGTTTCGGAACGCCAAACATAAAAGTGTTGATAACTTTCGAAAAACACTTCAGACAGCTTAGATTTGATGTGCACCTACTAGAAAGACCCTTTCTGCTATAGTGGGAGGTTAAAATTTCATGTTCTGAAGCTTCCCTGAAAAGTTATGGCACAATGCGTAAAAACGCTTTTCAGCCTGAGATAAGGTGGGTTTCGGAACGCCAAACATAAAAGTGTTGATAACTTTGGAAAAACACTTCAGACAGTTTAGATTTGATGTGCAACTACTAGAAAGACCCTTTCTGCTATAGTGGGAGGTTAAAATTTCATGTTCTGAAGCTTTCCTGAAAAGTTATGGCACAATGCACAAAAACGCTTTTCAGCCTGAGATAAGGTGGGTTTCGGAACGCCAAACATAAAAGTGTTGATAACTTTCGAAAAACACTTCAGAGAGCTTAGATTTGATGTGCACCTACTAGAAAGACCCTTTCTGCTATAGTGGGAGGTTAAAATTTCATGTTCTGAAGCTTCCCTGAAAAGTTATGGCACAATGCGTAAAAACGCTTTTCAGCCTGAGATAAGGTGGGTTTCGGAACGCCAAACATAAAAGTGTTGATAACTTTGGAAAAACACTTCAGACAGTTTAGATTTGATGTGCAACTACTAGAAAGACCCTTTCTGCTATAGTGGGAGGTTAAAATTTCATGTTCTGAAGCTTCCCTGAAAAGTTATGGCACAATGCACAAAAACGCTTTTCAGCCTGAGATAAGGTGGTTTTCGGAACGCCAAACATAAAAGTGTTAATAACTTTGGAAAAACACTTCAGACAGTTTAGATTTGATGTGCAACTACTAGAAAGACCCTTTCTGCTATAGTGGGAGGTTAAAATTTCATGTTCTGAAGCTTCCCTGAAAAGTTATGGCACAATGCACAAAAACGCTTTTCAGCCTGAGATAAGGTGGGTTTCGGAACGCCAAACATAAAAGTGTTGATAACTTTGGAAAAACACTTCAGACAGTTTAGATTTGATGTGCAACTACTAGAAAGACCCTTTCTGCTATAGTGGGAGGTTAAAATTTCATGTTCTGAAGCTTCCCTGAAAAGTTATGGCACAATGCACAAAAACGCTTTTCAGCCTGAGATAAGGTGGGTTTCGGAACGCCAATCATAAAAGTGTTGATAACTTTCGAAAAACACTTCAGAGAGCTTAGATTTGATGTGCACCTACTAGAAAGACCCTTTCTGCTATAGTGGGAGGTTAAAATTTCATGTTCTGAAGCTTCCCTGAAAAGTTATGGCACAATGCGTAAAAACGCTTTTCAGCCTGAGATAAGGTGGGTTTCTTAACGCCAAACATAAAAGTGTTGATAACTTTGGAAAAACACTTCAGACAGTTTAGATTTGATGTGCAACTACTAGAAAGACCCTTTCTGCTATAGTGGGAGGTTAAAATTTCATGTTCTGAAGCTTCCCTGAAAAGTTATGGCACAATGCACAAAAACGCTTTTCAGCCTGAGATAAGGTGGGTTTCGGAACGCCAAACATAAAAGTGTTAATAACTTTGGAAAAACACTTCAGACAGTTTAGATTTGATGTGCAACTACTAGAAAGACCCTTTCTGCTATAGTGGGAGGTTAAAATTTCATGTTCTGAAGCTTTCCTGAAAAGTTATGGCACAATGCACAAAAACGCTTTTCAGCCTGAGATAAGGTGGGTTTCGGAACGCCAAACATAAAAGTGTTGATAACTTTCGAAAAACACTTCAGAGAGCTTAGATTTGATGTGCACCTACTAGAAAGACCCTTTCTGCTATAGTGGGAGGTTAAAATTTCATGTTCTGAAGCTTCCCTGAAAAGTTATGGCACAATGCGTAAAAACGCTTTTCAGCCTGAGATAAGGTGGGTTTCGGAACGCCAAACATAAAAGTGTTGATAACTTTCGAAAAACACTTCAGACAGTTTAGATTTGATGTGCAACTACTAGAAAGACCCTTTCTGCTATAGTGGGAGGTTAAAATTTCATGTTCTGAAGCTTTCCTGAAAAGTTATGGCACAATGCACAAAAACGCTTTTCAGCCTGAGATAAGGTGGGTTTCGGAACGCCAAACATAAAAGTGTTGATAACTTTTGAAAAACACTTCAGACAGCTTAGATTTGATGTGCAACTACTAGAAAGACCCTTTCTGCTATAGTGGGAGGTTAAAATTTCATGTTCTGAAGCTTCCCTGAAAAGTTATGGCACAATGCACAAAAACGCTTTTCAGCCTGAGATAAGGTGGGTTTCGGAACGCCAAACATAAAAGTGTTGATAACTTTCGAAAAACACTTCAGACAGCTTAGATTTGATGTGCACCTACTAGAAAGACCCTTTCTGCTATAGTGGGAGGTTAAAATTTCATGTTCTGAAGCTTCCCTGAAAAGTTATGGCACAATGCGTAAAAACGCTTTTCAGCCTGAGATAAGGTGGGTTTCGGAACGCCAAACATAAAAGTGTTGATAACTTTGGAAAAACACTTCAGACAGTTTAGATTTGATGTGCAACTACTAGAAAGACCCTTTCTGCTATAGTGGGAGGTTAAAATTTCATGTTCTGAAGCTTTCCTGAAAAGTTATGGCACAATGCACAAAAACGCTTTTCAGCCTGAGATAAGGTGGGTTTCGGAACGCCAAACATAAAAGTGTTGATAACTTTCGAAAAACACTTCAGAGAGCTTAGATTTGATGTGCAACTACTAGAAAGACCCTTTCTGCTATAGTGGGAGGTTAAAATTTCATGTTCTGAAGCTTCCCTGAAAAGTTATGGCACAATGCGTAAAAACGCTTTTCAGCCTGAGATAAGGTGGGTTTCGGAACGCCAAACATAAAAGTGTTGATAACTTTGGAAAAACACTTCAGACAGTTTAGATTTGATGTGCAACTACTAGAAAGACCCTTTCTGCTATAGTGGGAGGTTAAAATTTCATGTTCTGAAGCTTCCCTGAAAAGTTATGGCACAATGCACAAAAACGCTTTTCAGCCTGAGATAAGGTGGTTTTCGGAACGCCAAACATAAAAGTGTTAATAACTTTGGAAAAACACTTCAGACAGTTTAGATTTGATGTGCAACTACTAGAAAGACCCTTTCTGCTATAGTGGGAGGTTAAAATTTCATGTTCTGAAGCTTCCCTGAAAAGTTATGGCACAATGCACAAAAACGCTTTTCAGCCTGAGATAAGGTGGGTTTCGGAACGCCAAACATAAAAGTGTTGATAACTTTCGAAAAACACTTCAGAGAGCTTAGATTTGATGTGCACCTACTAGAAAGACCCTTTCTGCTATAGTGGGAGGTTAAAATTTCATGTTCTGAAGCTTCCCTGAAAAGTTATGGCACAATGCGTAAAAACGCTTTTCAGCCTGAGATAAGGTGGGTTTCGGAACGCCAAACATAAAAGTGTTGATAACTTTGGAAAAACACTTCAGACAGTTTAGATTTGATGTGCAACTACTAGAAAGACCCTTTCTGCTATAGTGGGAGGTTAAAATTTCATGTTCTGAAGCTTCCCTGAAAAGTTATGGCACAATGCACAAAAACGCTTTTCAGCCTGAGATAAGGTGGGTTTCGGAACGCCAAACATAAAAGTGTTAATAACTTTGGAAAAACACTTCAGACAGTTTAGATTTGATGTGCAACTACTAGAAAGACCCTTTCTGCTATAGTGGGAGGTTAAAATTTCATGTTCTGAAGCTTTCCTGAAAAGTTATGGCACAATGCACAAAAACGCTTTTCAGCCTGAGATAAGGTGGGTTTCGGAACGCCAAACATAAAAGTGTTGATAACTTTCGAAAAACACTTCAGAGAGCTTAGATTTGATGTGCACCTACTAGAAAGACCCTTTCTGCTATAGTGGGAGGTTAAAATTTCATGTTCTGAAGCTTCCCTGAAAAGTTATGGCACAATGCGTAAAAACGCTTTTCAGCCTGAGATAAGGTGGGTTTCGGAACGCCAAACATAAAAGTGTTGATAACTTTGGAAAAACACTTCAGACAGTTTAGATTTGATGTGCAACTACTAGAAAGACCCTTTCTGCTATAGTGGGAGGTTAAAATTTTATGTTCTGAAGCTTCCCTGAAAAGTTATGGCACAATGCACAAAAACGCTTTTCAGCCTGAGATAAGGTGGGTTTCGGAACGCCAAACATAAAAGTGTTAATAACTTTGGAAAAACACTTCAGACAGTTTAGATTTGATGTGCAACTACTAGAAAGACCCTTTCTGCTATAGTGGGAGGTTAAAATTTCATGTTCTGAAGCTTCCCTGAAAAGTTATGGCACAATGCACAAAAACGCTTTTCAGCCTGAGATAAGGTGGGTTTCGGAACGCCAAACATAAAAGTGTTAATAACTTTGGAAAAACACTTCAGACAGTTTAGATTTGATGTGCAACTACTAGAAAGACCCTTTCTGCTATAGTGGGAGGTTAAAATTTCATGTTCTGAAGCTTCCCTGAAAAGTTATGGCACAATGCACAAAAACGCTTTTCAGCCTGAGATAAGGTGGGTTTCGGAACGCCAAACATAAAAGTGTTGATAACTTTCGAAAAACACTTCAGACAGCTTAGATTTGATGTGCAACTACTAGAAAGACCCTTTCTGCTATAGTGGGAGGTTAAAATTTCATGTTCTGAAGCTTCCCTGAAAAGTTATGGCACAATGCACAAAAACGCTTTTCAGCCTGAGATAAGGTGGGTTTCGGAACGCCAAACATAAAAGTGTTAATAACTTTGGAAAAACACTTCAGACAGTTTAGATTTGATGTGCAACTACTAGAAAGACCCTTTCTGCTATAGTGGGAGGTTAAAATTTCATGTTCTGAAGCTTTCCTGAAAAGTTATGGCACAATGCACAAAAACGCTTTTCAGCCTGAGATAAGGTGGGTTTCGGAACGCCAAACATAAAAGTGTTGATAACTTTCGAAAAACACTTCAGAGAGCTTAGATTTGATGTGCACCTACTAGAAAGACCCTTTCTGCTATAGTGGGAGGTTAAAATTTCATGTTCTGAAGCTTCCCTGAAAAGTTATGGCACAATGCACAAAAACGCTTTTCAGCCTGAGATAAGGTGGGTTTCGGAACGCCAAACATAAAAGTGTTGATAACTTTGGAAAAACACTTCAGACAGTTTAGATTTGATGTGCAACTACTAGAAAGACCCTTTCTGCTATAGTGGGAGGTTAAAATTTCATGTTCTGAAGCTTCCCTGAAAAGTTAATGCACAATGCACAAAAACGCTTTTCAGCCTGAGATAAGGTGGGTTTCGGAACGCCAAACATAAAAGTGTTAATAACTTTGGAAAAACACTTCAGACAGTTTAGATTTGATGTGCAACTACTAGAAAGACCCTTTCTGCTATAGTGGGAGGTTAAAATTTCATGTTCTGAAGCTTCCCTGAAAAGTTATGGCACAATGCACAAAAACGCTTTTCAGCCTGAGATAAGGTGGGTTTCGGAACGCCAAACATAAAAGTGTTGATAACTTTCGAAAAACACTTCAGACAGCTTAGATTTGATGTGCACCTACTAGAAAGACCCTTTCTGCTATAGTGGGAGGTTAAAATTTCATGTTCTGAAGCTTCCCTGAAAAGTTATGGCACAATGCGTAAAAACGCTTTTCAGCCTGAGATAAGGTGGGTTTCGGAACGCCAAACATAAAAGTGTTGATAACTTTGGAAAAACACTTCAGACAGTTTAGATTTGATGTGCAACTACTAGAAAGACCCTTTCTGCTATAGTGGGAGGTTAAAATTTCATGTTCTGAAGCTTCCCTGAAAAGTTATGGCACAATGCACAAAAACGCTTTTCAGCCTGAGATAAGGTGGGTTTCGGAACGCCAAACATAAAAGTGTTGATAACTTTCGAAAAACACTTCAGACAGCTTAGATTTGATGTGCACCTACTAGAAAGACCCTTTCTGCTATAGTGGGAGGTTAAAATTTCATGTTCTGAAGCTTCCCTGAAAAGTTATGGCACAATGCGTAAAAACGCTTTTCAGCCTGAGATAAGGTGGGTTTCGGAACGCCAAACATAAAAGTGTTGATAACTTTGGAAAAACACTTCAGACAGTTTAGATTTGATGTGCAACTACTAGAAAGACCCTTTCTGCTATAGTGGGAGGTTAAAATTTCATGTTCTGAAGCTTCCCTGAAAAGTTATGGCACAATGCACAAAAACGCTTTTCAGCCTGAGATAAGGTGGGTTTCGGAACGCCAAACATAAAAGTGTTAATAACTTTGGAAAAACACTTCAGACAGTTTAGATTTGATGTGCAACTACTAGAAAGACCCTTTCTGTTATAGTGGGAGGTTAAAATTTCATGTTCTGAAGCTTCCCTGAAAAGTTATGGCACAATGCACAAAAACGCTTTTCAGCCTGAGATAAGGTGGGTTTCGGAACGCCAAACATAAAAGTGTTGATAACTTTCGAAAAACACTTCAGAGAGCTTAGATTTGATGTGCACCTACTAGAAAGACCCTTTCTGCTATAGTGGGAGGTTAAAATTTCATGTTCTGAAGCTTTCCTGAAAAGTTATGGCACAATGCACAAAAACGCTTTTCAGCCTGAGATAAGGTGGGTTTCGGAACGCCAAACATAAAAGTGTTGATAACTTTTGAAAAACACTTCAGACAGCTTAGATTTGATGTGCAACTACTAGAAAGACCCTTTCTGCTATAGTGGGAGGTTAAAATTTCATGTTCTGAAGCTTCCCTGAAAAGTTATGGCACAATGCGTAAAAACGCTTTTCAGCCTGAGATAAGGTGGGTTTCGGAACGCCAAACATAAAAGTGTTGATAACTTTGGAAAAACACTTCAGACAGTTTAGATTTGATGTGCAACTACTAGAAAGACCCTTTCTGCTATAGTGGGAGGTTAAAATTTCATGTTCTGAAGCTTCCCTGAAAAGTTATGGCACAATGCACAAAAACGCTTTTCAGCCTGAGATAAGGTGGGTTTCGGAACGCCAAACATAAAAGTGTTAATAACTTTGGAAAAACACTTCAGACAGTTTAGATTTGATGTGCAACTACTAGAAAGACCCTTTCTGCTATAGTGGGAGGTTAAAATTTCATGTTCTGAAGCTTCCCTGAAAAGTTATGGCACAATGCACAAAAACGCTTTTCAGCCTGAGATAAGGTGGGTTTCGGAACGCCAAACATAAAAGTGTTGATAACTTTGGAAAAACACTTCAGACAGCTTAGATTTGATGTGCAACTACTAGAAAGACCCTTTCTGCTATAGTGGGAGGTTAAAATTTCATGTTCTGAAGCTTCCCTGAAAAGTTATGGCACAATGCACAAAAACGCTTATCAGCCTGAGATAAGGTGGGTTTCGGAACGCCAAACATAAAAGTGTTGATAACTTTCGAAAAACACTTTAGACAGCTTAGATTTGATGTGCACCTACTAGAAAGACCCTTTCTGCTATAGTGGGAGGTTAAAATTTCATGTTCTGAAGCTTCCCTGAAAAGTTATGGCACAATGCGTAAAAACGCTTTTCAGCCTGAGATAAGGTGGGTTTCGGAACGCCAAACATAAAAGTGTTGATAACTTTGGAAAAACACTTCAGACAGTTTAGATTTGATGTGCAACTACTAGAAAGACCCTTTCTGCTATAGTGGGAGGTTAAAATTTCATGTTCTGAAGCTTCCCTGAAAAGTTATGGCACAATGCACAAAAACGCTTTTCAGCCTGAGATAAGGTGGGTTTCGGAACGCCAAACATAAAAGTGTTAATAACTTTGGAAAAACACTTCAGACAGTTTAGATTTGATGTGCAACTACTAGAAAGACCCTTTCTGCTATAGTGGGAGGTTAAAATTTCATGTTCTGAAGCTTCCCTGAAAAGTTATGGCACAATGCACAAAAACGCTTTTCAGCCTGAGATAAGGTGGGTTTCGGAACGCCAAACATAAAAGTGTTAATAACTTTGGAAAAACACTTCAGACAGTTTAGATTTGATGTGCAACTACTAGAAAGACCCTTTCTGCTATAGTGGGAGGTTAAAATTTCATGTTCTGAAGCTTCCCTGAAAAGTTATGGCACAATGCACAAAAACGCTTTTCAGCCTGAGATAAGGTGGGTTTCGGAACGCCAAACATAAAAGTGTTGATAACTTTCGAAAAACACTTCAGAGAGCTTAGATTTGATGTGCACCTACTAGAAAGACCCTTTCTGCTATAGTGGGAGGTTAAAATTTCATGTTCTGAAGCTTTCCTGAAAAGTTATGGCACAATGCACAAAAACGCTTTTCAGCCTGAGATAAGGTGGGTTTCGGAACGCCAAACATAAAAGTGTTGATAACTTTGGAAAAACACTTCAGACAGCTTAGATTTGATGTGCAACTACTAGAAAGACCCTTTCTGCTATAGTGGGAGGTTAAAATTTCATGTTCTGAAGCTTCCCTGAAAAGTTATGGCACAATGCACAAAAACGCTTTTCAGCCTGAGATAAGGTGGGTTTCGGAACGCCAAACATAAAAGTGTTGATAACTTTCGAAAAACACTTCAGACAGTTTAGATTTGATGTGCACCTACTAGAAAGACCCTTTCTGCTATAGTGGGAGGTTAAAATTTCATGTTCTGAAGCTTCCCTGAAAAGTTATGGCACAATGCGTAAAAACGCTTTTCAGCCTGAGATAAGGTGGGTTTCGGAACGCCAAACATAAAAGTGTTGATAACTTTGGAAAAACACTTCAGACAGTTTAGATTTGATGTGCAACTACTAGAAAGACCCTTTCTGCTATAGTGGGAGGTTAAAATTTCATGTTCTGAAGCTTCCCTGAAAAGTTATGGCACAATGCACAAAAACGCTTTTCAGCCTGAGATAAGGTGGGTTTCGGAACGCCAAACATAAAAGTGTTAATAACTTTGGAAAAACACTTCAGACAGTTTAGATTTGATGTGCAACTACTAGAAAGACCCTTTCTGCTATAGTGGGAGGTTAAAATTTCATGTTCTGAAGCTTCCCTGAAAAGTTATGGCACAATGCACAAAAACGCTTTTCAGCCTGAGATATGGTGGGTTTCGGAACGCCAAACATAAAAGTGTTGATAACTTTGGAAAAACACTTCAGACAGTTTAGATTTGATGTGCAACTACTAGAAAGACCCTTTCTGCTATAGTGGGAGGTTAAAATTTCATGTTCTGAAGCTTTCCTGAAAAGTTATGGCACAATGCACAAAAACGCTTTTCAGCCTGAGATAAGGTGGGTTTCGGAACGCCAAACATAAAAGTGTTGATAACTTTTGAAAAACACTTCAGACAGCTTAGATTTGATGTGCAACTACTAGAAAGACCCTTTCTGCTATAGTGGGAGGTTAAAATTTCATGTTCTGAAGCTTCCCTGAAAAGTTATGGCACAATGCACAAAAACGCTTTTCAGCCTGAGATAAGGTGGGTTTCGGAACGCCAAACATAAAAGTGTTGATAACTTTCGAAAAACACTTCAGACAGCTTAGATTTGATGTGCACCTACTAGAAAGACCCTTTCTGCTATAGTGGGAGGTTAAAATTTCATGTTCTGAAGCTTCCCTGAAAAGTTATGGCACAATGCACAAAAACGCTTTTCAGCCTGAGATAAGGTGGGTTTCGGAACGCCAAACATAAAAGTGTTAATAACTTTGGAAAAACACTTCAGACAGTTTAGATTTGATGTGCAACTACTAGAAAGACCCTTTCTGCTATAGTGGGAGGTTAAAATTTCATGTTCTGAAGCTTCCCTGAAAAGTTATGGCACAATGCACAAAAACGCTTTTCAGCCTGAGATATGGTGGGTTTCGGAACGCCAAACATAAAAGTGTTGATAACTTTGGAAAAACACTTCAGACAGTTTAGATTTGATGTGCAACTACTAGAAAGACCCTTTCTGCTATAGTGGGAGGTTAAAATTTCATGTTCTGAAGCTTTCCTGAAAAGTTATGGCACAATGCACAAAAACGCTTTTCAGCCTGAGATAAGGTGGGTTTCGGAACGCCAAACATAAAAGTGTTGATAACTTTTGAAAAACACTTCAGACAGCTTAGATTTGATGTGCAACTACTAGAAAGACCCTTTCTGCTATAGTGGGAGGTTAAAATTTCATGTTCTGAAGCTTCCCTGAAAAGTTATGGCACAATGCACAAAAACGCTTTTCAGCCTGAGATAAGGTGGGTTTCGGAACGCCAAACATAAAAGTGTTGATAACTTTCGAAAAACACTTCAGACAGCTTAGATTTGATGTGCACCTACTAGAAAGACCCTTTCTGCTATAGTGGGAGGTTAAAATTTCATGTTCTGAAGCTTCCCTGAAAAGTTATGGCACAATGCGTAAAAACGCTTTTCAGCCTGAGATAAGGTGGGTTTCGGAACGCCAAACATAAAAGTGTTGATAACTTTGGAAAAACACTTCAGACAGTTTAGATTTGATGTGCAACTACTAGAAAGACCCTTTCTGCTATAGTGGGAGGTTAAAATTTCATGTTCTGAAGCTTCCCTGAAAAATTATGGCACAATGCACAAAAACGCTTTTCAGCCTGAGATAAGGTGGGTTTCGGAACGCCAAACATAAAAGTGTTAATAACTTTGGAAAAACACTTCAGACAGTTTAGATTTGATGTGCAACTACTAGAAAGACCCTTTCTGCTATAGTGGGAGGTTAAAATTTCATGTTCTGAAGCTTCCCTGAAAAGTTATGGCACAATGCACAAAAACGCTTTTCAGCCTGAGATAAGGTGGGTTTCGGAACGCCAAACATAAAAGTGTTGATAACTTTCGAAAAACACTTCAGACAGCTTAGATTTGATGTGCACCTACTAGAAAGACCCTTTCTGCTATAGTGGGAGGTTAAAATTTCATGTTCTGAAGCTTTCCCGAAAAGTTATGGCACAATGCACAAAAACGCTTTTCAGCCTGAGATAAGGTGGGTTTCGGAACGCCAAACATAAAAGTGTTGATAACTTTTGAAAAACACTTCAGACAGCTTAGATTTGATGTGCAACTACTAGAAAGACCCTTTCTGCTATAGTGGGAGGTTAAAATTTCATGTTGTGAAGCTTCCCTGAAAAGTTATGGCACAATGCACAAAAACGCTTTTCAGCCTGAGATAAGGTGGGTTTCGGAACGCCAAACATAAAAGTGTTGATAACTTTCGAAAAACACTTCAGACAGCTTAGATTTGATGTGCACCTACTAGAAAGACCCTTTCTGCTATAGTGGGAGGTTAAAATTTCATGTTCTGAAGCTTCCCTGAAAAGTTATGGCACAATGCGTAAAAACGCTTTTCAGCCTGAGATAAGGTGGGTTTCGGAACGCCAAACATAAAAGTGTTGATAACTTTGGAAAAACACTTCAGACAGTTTAGATTTGATGTGCAACTACTAGAAAGACCCTTTCTGCTATAGTGGGAGGTTAAAATTTCATGTTCTGAAGCTTCCCTGAAAAGTTATGGCACAATGCACAAAAACGCTTTTCAGCCTGAGATAAGGTGGGTTTCGGAACGCCAAACATAAAAGTGTTAATAACTTTGGAAAAACACTTCAGACAGTTTAGATTTGATGTGCAACTACTAGAAAGACCCTTTCTGCTATAGTGGGAGGTTAAAATTTCATGTTCTGAAGCTTCCCTGAAAAGTTATGGCACAATGCACAAAAACGCTTTTCAGCCTGAGATAAGGTGGGTTTCGGAACGCCAAACATAAAAGTGTTAATAACTTTGGAAAAACACTTCAGACAGTTTAGATTTGATGTGCAACTACTAGAAAGACCCTTTCTGCTATAGTGGGAGGTTAAAATTTCATGTTCTGAAGCTTCCCTGAAAAGTTATGGCACAATGCACAAAAACGCTTTTCAGCCTGAGATAAGGTGGGTTTCGGAACGCCAAACATAAAAGTGTTGATAACTTTCGAAAAACACTTCAGACAGCTTAGATTTGATGTGCACCTACTAGAAAGACCCTTTCTGCTATAGTGGGAGGTTAAAATTTCATGTTCTGAAGCTTCCCTGAAAAGTTATGGCACAATGCGTAAAAACGCTTTTCAGCCTGAGATAAGGTGGGTTTCGGAACGCCAAACATAAAAGTGTTGATAACTTTGGAAAAACACTTCAGACAGTTTAGATTTGATGTGCAACTACTAGAAAGACCCTTTCTGCTATAGTGGGAGGTTAAAATTTCATGTTCTGAAGCTTTCCTGAAAAGTTATGGCACAATGCACAAAAACGCTTTTCAGCCTGAGATAAGGTGGGTTTCGGAACGCCAAACATAAAAGTGTTGATAACTTTTGAAAAACACTTCAGACAGCTTAGATTTGATGTGCAACTACTAGAAAGACCCTTTCTGCTATAGTGGGAGGTTAAAATTTCATGTTCTGAAGCTTCCCTGAAAAGTTATGGCACAATGCACAAAAACGCTTTTCAGCCTGAGATAAGGTGGGTTTCGGAACGCCAAACATAAAAGTGTTGATAACTTTGGAAAAACACTTCAGACAGTTTAGATTTGATGTGCAACTACTAGAAAGACCCTTTCTGCTATAGTGGGAGGTTAAAATTTCATGTTCTGAAGCTTCCCTGAAAAGTTATGGCACAATGCACAAAAACGCTTTTCAGCCTGAGATAAGGTGGGTTTCGGAACGCCAAACATAAAAGTGTTAATAACTTTGGAAAAACACTTCAGACAGTTTAGATTTGATGTGCAACTACTAGAAAGACCCTTTCTGCTATAGTGGGAGGTTAAAATTTCATGTTCTGAAGCTTCCCTGAAAAGTTATGGCACAATGCACAAAAACGCTTTTCAGCCTGAGATAAGGTGGGTTTCGGAACGCCAAACATAAAAGTGTTGATAACTTTCGAAAAACACTTCAGAGAGCTTAGATTTGATGTGCACCTACTAGAAAGACCCTTTCTGCTATATTGGGAGGTTAAAATTTCATGTTCTGAAGCTTCCCTGAAAAGTTATGGCACAATGCGTAAAAACGCTTTTCAGCCTGAGATAAGGTGGGTTTCTTAACGCCAAACATAAAAGTGTTGATAACTTTGGAAAAACACTTCAGACAGTTTAGATTTGATGTGCAACTACTAGAAAGACCCTTTCTGCTATAGTGGGAGGTTAAAATTTCATGTTCTGAAGCTTCCCTGAAAAGTTATGGCACAATGCACAAAAACGCTTTTCAGCCTGAGATAAGGTGGGTTTCGGAACGCCAAACATAAAAGTGTTAATAACTTTGGAAAAACACTTCAGACAGTTTAGATTTGATGTGCAACTACTAGAAAGACCCTTTCTGCTATAGTGGGAGGTTAAAATTTCATGTTCTGAAGCTTTCCTGAAAAGTTATGGCACAATGCACAAAAACGCTTTTCAGCCTGAGATAAGGTGGGTTTCGGAACGCCAAACATAAAAGTGTTGATAACTTTCGAAAAACACTTCAGAGAGCTTAGATTTGATGTGCACCTACTAGAAAGACCCTTTCTGCTATAGTGGGAGGTTAAAATTTCATGTTCTGAAGCTTCCCTGAAAAGTTATGGCACAATGCGTAAAAACGCTTTTCAGCCTGAGATAAGGTGGGTTTCGGAACGCCAAACATAAAAGTGTTGATAACTTTGGAAAAACACTTCAGACAGTTTAGATTTGATGTGCAACTACTAGAAAGACCCTTTCTGCTATAGTGGGAGGTTAAAATTTCATGTTCTGAAGCTTTCCTGAAAAGTTATGGCACAATGCACAAAAACGCTTTTCAGCCTGAGATAAGGTGGGTTTCGGAACGCCAAACATAAAAGTGTTGATAACTTTTGAAAAACACTTCAGACAGCTTAGATTTGATGTGCAACTACTAGAAAGACCCTTTCTGCTATAGTGGGAGGTTAAAATTTCATGTTCTGAAGCTTCCCTGAAAAGTTATGGCACAATGCACAAAAACGCTTTTCAGCCTGAGATAAGGTGGGTGTCGGAACGCCAAACATAAAAGTGTTTATAACTTTCGAAAAACACTTCAGACAGCTTAGATTTGATGTGCACCTACTAGAAAGACCCTTTCTGCTATAGTGGGAGGTTAAAATTTCATGTTCTGAAGCTTTCCTGAAAAGTTATGGCACAATGCACAAAAACGCTTTTCAGCCTGAGATAAGGTGGGTTTCGGAACGCCAAACATAAAAGTGTTGATAACTTTTGAAAAACACTTCAGACAACTTAGATTTGATGTGCAACTACTAGAAAGACCCTTTCTGCTATAGTGGGAGGTTAAAATTTCATGTTCTGAAGCTTCCCTGAAAAGTTATGGCACAATGCACAAAAACGCTTTTCAGCCTGAGATAAGGTGGGTTTCGGAACGCCAAACATAAAAGTGTTGATAACTTTCGAAAAACACTTCAGACAGCTTAGATTTGATGTGCACCTACTAGAAATACCCTTTCTGCTATAGTGGGAGGTTAAAATTTCATGTTCTGAAGCTTCCCTGAAAAGTTATGGCACAATGCGTAAAAACGCTTTTCAGCCTGAGATAAGGTGGGTTTCGGAACGCCAAACATAAAAGTGTTGATAACTTTGGAAAAACACTTCAGACAGTTTAGATTTGATGTACAACTACTAGAAAGACCCTTTCTGCTATAGTGGGAGGTTAAAATTTCATGTTCTGAAGCTTCCCTGAAAAGTTATGGCACAATGCACAAAAACGCTTTTCAGCCTGAGATAAGGTGGGTTTCGGAACGCCAAACATAAAAGTGTTAATAACTTTGGAAAAACACTTCAGACAGTTTAGATTTGATGTGCAACTACTAGAAAGACCCTTTCTGCTATAGTGGGAGGTTAAAATTTCATGTTCTGAAGCTTCCCTGAAAAGTTATGGCACAATGCACAAAAACGCTTTTCAGCCTGAGATAAGGTGGGTTTCGGAACGCCAAACATAAAAGTGTTAATAACTTTGGAAAAACACTTCAGACAGTTTAGATTTGATGTGCAACTACTAGAAAGACCCTTTCTGCTATAGTGGGAGGTTAAAATTTCATGTTCTGAAGCTTCCCTGAAAAGTTATGGCACAATGCACAAAAACGCTTTTCAGCCTGAGATAAGGTGGGTTTCGGAACGCCAAACATAAAAGTGTTGATAACTTTCGAAAAACACTTCAGACAGCTTAGATTTGATGTGCACCTACTAGAAAGACCCTTTCTGCTATAGTGGGAGGTTAAAATTTCATGTTCTGAAGCTTCCCTGAAAAGTTATGGCACAATGCACAAAAACGCTTTTCAGCCTGAGATAAGGTGGGTTTCGGAACGCCAAACATAAAAGTGTTGATAACTTTCGAAAAACACTTCAGACAGCTTAGATTTGATGTGCACCTACTAGAAAGACCCTTTCTGCTATAGTGGGAGGTTAAAATTTCATGTTCTGAAGCTTCCCTGAAAAGTTATGGCACAATGCGTAAAAACGCTTTTCAGCCTGAGATAAGGTGGGTTTCGGAACGCCAAACATAAAAGTGTTGATAACTTTGGAAAAACACTTCAGACAGTTTAGATTTGATGTGCAACTACTAGAAAGACCCTTTCTGCTATAGTGGGAGGTTAAAATTTCATGTTCTGAAGCTTCCCTGAAAAGTTATGGCACAATGCACAAAAACGCTTTTCAGCCTGAGATAAGGTGGGTTTCGGAACGCCAAACATAAAAGTGTTAATAACTTTGGAAAAACACTTCAGACAGTTTAGATTTGATGTGCAACTACTAGAAAGACCCTTTCTGCTATAGTGGGAGGTTAAAATTTCATGTTCTGAAGCTTCCCTGAAAAGTTATGGCACAATGCACAAAAACGCTTTTCAGCCTGAGATAAGGTGGGTTTCGGAACGCCAAACATAAAAGTGTTAATAACTTTGGAAAAACACTTCAGACAGTTTAGATTTGATGTGCAACTACTAGAAAGACCCTTTCTGCTATAGTGGGAGGTTAAAATTTCATGTTCTGAAGCTTCCCTGAAAAGTTATGGCACAATGCACAAAAACGCTTTTCAGCCTGAGATAAGGTGGGTTTCGGAACGCCAAACATAAAAGTGTTGATAACTTTCGAAAAACACTTCAGACAGTTTAGATTTGATGTGCAACTACTAGAAAGACCCTTTCTGCTATAGTGGGAGGTTAAAATTTCATGTTCTGAAGCTTTCCTGAAAAGTTATGGCACAATGCACAAAAACGCTTTTCAGCCTGAGATAAGGTGGGTTTCGGAACGCCAAACATAAAAGTGTTGATAACTTTTGAAAAACACTTCAGACAGCTTAGATTTGATGTGCAACTACTAGAAAGACCCTTTCTGCTATAGTGGGAGGTTAAAATTTCATGTTCTGAAGCTTCCCTGAAAAGTTATGGCACAATGCACAAAAACGCTTTTCAGCCTGAGATAAGGTGGGTTTCGGAACGCCAAACATAAAAGTGTTGATAACTTTGGAAAAACACTTCAGACAGTTTAGATTTGATGTGCAACTACTAGAAAGACCCTTTCTGCTATAGTGGGAGGTTAAAATTTCATGTTCTGAAGCTTCCCTGAAAAGTTATGGCACAATGCACAAAAACGCTTTTCAGCCTGAGATAAGGTGGGTTTCGGAACGCCAAACATAAAAGTGTTAATAACTTTGGAAAAACACTTCAGACAGTTTAGATTTGATGTGCAACTACTAGAAAGACCCTTTCTGCTATAGTGGGAGGTTAAAATTTCATGTTCTGAAGCTTCCCTGAAAAGTTATGGCACAATGCACAAAAACGCTTTTCAGCCTGAGATAAGGTGGGTTTCGGAACGCCAAACATAAAAGTGTTGATAACTTTCGAAAAACACTTCAGAGAGCTTAGATTTGATGTGCACCTACTAGAAAGACCCTTTCTGCTATAGTGGGAGGTTAAAATTTCATGTTCTGAAGCTTCCCTGAAAAGTTATGGCACAATGCGTAAAAACGCTTTTCAGCCTGAGATAAGGTGGGTTTCTTAACGCCAAACATAAAAGTGTTGATAACTTTGGAAAAACACTTCAGACAGTTTAGATTTGATGTGCAACTACTAGAAAGACCCTTTCTGCTATAGTGGGAGGTTAAAATTTCATGTTCTGAAGCTTCCCTGAAAAGTTATGGCACAATGCACAAAAACGCTTTTCAGCCTGAGATAAGGTGGGTTTCGGAACGCCAAACATAAAAGTGTTAATAACTTTGGAAAAACACTTCAGACAGTTTAGATTTGATGTGCAACTACTAGAAAGACCCTTTCTGCTATAGTGGGAGGTTAAAATTTCATGTTCTGAAGCTTTCCTGAAAAGTTATGGCACAATGCACAAAAACGCTTTTCAGCCTGAGATAAGGTGGGTTTCGGACCGCCAAACATAAAAGTGTTGATAACTTTCGAAAAACACTTCAGAGAGCTTAGATTTGATGTGCACCTACTAGAAAGACCCTTTCTGCTATAGTGGGAGGTTAAAATTTCATGTTCTGAAGCTTCCCTGAAAAGTTATGGCACAATGCACAAAAACGCTTTTCAGCCTGAGATAAGGTGGGTTTCGGAACGCCAAACATAAAAGTGTTGATAACTTTGGAAAAACACTTCAGACAGTTTAGATTTGATGTGCAACTACTAGAAAGACCCTTTCTGCTATAGTGGGAGGTTAAAATTTCATGTTCTGAAGCTTCCCTGAAAAGTTATGGCACAATGCACAAAAACGCTTTTCAGCCTGAGATAAGGTGGGTTTCGGAACGCCAAACATAAAAGTGTTAATAACTTTGGAAAAACACTTCAGACAGTTTAGATTTGATGTGCAACTACTAGAAAGACCCTTTCTGCTATAGTGGGAGGTTAAAATTTCATGTTCTGAAGCTTCCCTGAAAAGTTATGGCACAATGCACAAAAACGCTTTTCAGCCTGAGATAAGGTGGGTTTCGGAACGCCAAACATAAAAGTGTTGATAACTTTCGAAAAACACTTCAGAGAGCTTAGATTTGATGTGCACCTACTAGAAAGACCCTTTCTGCTATAGTGGGAGGTTAAAATTTCATGTTCTGAAGCTTCCCTGAAAAGTTATGGCACAATGCGTAAAAACGCTTTTCAGCCTGAGATAAGGTGGGTTTCTTAACGCCAAACATAAAAGTGTTGATAACTTTGGAAAAACACTTCAGACAGTTTAGATTTGATGTGCAACTACTAGAAAGACCCTTTCTGCTATAGTGGGAGGTTAAAATTTCATGTTCTGAAGCTTCCCTGAAAAGTTATGGCACAATGCACAAAAACGCTTTTCAGCCTGAGATAAGGTGGGTTTCGGAACGCCAAACATAAAAGTGTTAATAACTTTGGAAAAACACTTCAGACAGTTTAGATTTGATGTGCAACTACTAGAAAGACCCTTTCTGCTATAGTGGGAGGTTAAAATTTCATGTTCTGAAGCTTTCCTGAAAAGTTATGGCACAATGCACAAAAACGCTTTTCAGCCTGAGATAAGGTGGGTTTCGGACCGCCAAACATAAAAGTGTTGATAACTTTCGAAAAACACTTCAGAGAGCTTAGATTTGATGTGCACCTACTAGAAAGACCCTTTCTGCTATAGTGGGAGGTTAAAATTTCATGTTCTGAAGCTTCCCTGAAAAGTTATGGCACAATGCGTAAAAACGCTTTTCAGCCTGAGATAAGGTGGGTTTCGGAACGCCAAACATAAAAGTGTTGATAACTTTCGAAAAACACTTCAGACAGTTTAGATTTGATGTGCAACTACTAGAAAGACCCTTTCTGCTATAGTGGGAGGTTAAAATTTCATGTTCTGAAGCTTTCCTGAAAAGTTATGGCACAATGCACAAAAACGCTTTTCAGCCTGAGATAAGGTGGGTTTCGGAACGCCAAACATAAAAGTGTTGATAACTTTTGAAAAACACTTCAGACAGCTTAGATTTGATGTGCAACTACTAGAAAGACCCTTTCTGCTATAGTGGGAGGTTAAAATTTCATGTTCTGAAGCTTCCCTGAAAAGTTATGGCACAATGCACAAAAACGCTTTTCAGCCTGAGATAAGGTGGGTTTCGGAACGCCAAACATAAAAGTGTTAATAACTTTGGAAAAACACTTCAGACAGTTTAGATTTGATGTGCAACTACTAGAAAGACCCTTTCTGCTATAGTGGGAGGTTAAAATTTCATGTTCTGAAGCTTCCCTGAAAAGTTATGGCACAATGCACAAAAACGCTTTTCAGCCTGAGATAAGGTGGGTTTCGGAACGCCAAACATAAAAGTGTTGATAACTTTCGAAAAACACTTCAGAGAGCTTAGATTTGATGTGCACCTACTAGAAAGACCCTTTCTGCTATAGTGGGAGGTTAAAATTTCATGTTCTGAAGCTTTCCTGAAAAGTTATGGCACAATGCACAAAAACGCTTTTCAGCCTGAGATAAGGTGGGTTTCGGAACGCCAAACATAAAAGTGTTGATAACTTTGGAAAAACACTTCAGACAGCTTAGATTTGATGTGCAACTACTAGAAAGACCCTTTCTGCTATAGTGGGAGGTTAAAATTTCATGTTCTGAAGCTTCCCTGAAAAGTTATGGCACAATGCACAAAAACGCTTTTCAGCCTGAGATAAGGTGGGTTTCGGAACGGCAAACATAAAAGTGTTGATAACTTTCGAAAAACACTTCAGACAGCTTAGATTTGATGTGCACCTACTAGAAAGACCCTTTCTGCTATAGTGGGAGGTTAAAATTTCATGTTCTGAAGCTTCCCTGAAAAGTTATGGCACAATGCGTAAAAACGCTTTTCAGCCTGAGATAAGGTGGGTTTCGGAACGCCAAACATAAAAGTGTTGATAACTTTGGAAAAACACTTCAGACAGTTTAGATTTGATGTGCAACTACTAGAAAGACCCTTTCTGCTATAGTGGGAGGTTAAAATTTCATGTTCTGAAGCTTCCCTGAAAAGTTATGGCACAATGCACAAAAACGCTTTTCAGCCTGAGATAAGGTGGGTTTCGGAACGCCAAACATAAAAGTGTTAATAACTTTGGAAAAACACTTCAGACAGTTTAGATTTGATGTGCAACTACTAGAAAGACCCTTTCTGCTATAGTGGGAGGTTAAAATTTCATGTTCTGAAGCTTCCCTGAAAAGTTATGGCACAATGCACAAAAACGCTTTTCAGCCTGAGATAAGGTGGGTTTCGGAACGCCAAACATAAAAGTGTTAATAACTTTGGAAAAACACTTCAGACAGTTTAGATTTGATGTGCAACTACTAGAAAGACCCTTTCTGCTATAGTGGGAGGTTAAAATTTCATGTTCTGAAGCTTCCCTGAAAAGTTATGGCACAATGCACAAAAACGCTTTTCAGCCTGAGATAAGGTGGGTTTCGGAACGCAAAACATAAAAGTGTTGATAACTTTCGAAAAACACTTCAGACAGCTTAGATTTGATGTGCACCTACTAGAAAGACCCTTTCTGCTATAGTGGGAGGTTAAAATTTCATGTTCTGAAGCTTCCCTGAAAAGTTATGGCACAATGCACAAAAACGCTTTTCAGCCTGAGATAAGGTGGGTTTCGGAACGCCAAACATAAAAGTGTTGATAACTTTGGAAAAACACTTCAGACAGCTTAGATTTGATGTGCAACTACTAGAAAGACCCTTTCTGCTATAGTGGGAGGTTAAAATTTCATGTTCTGAAGCTTCCCTGAAAAGTTATGGCACAATGCACAAAAACGCTTTTCAGCCTGAGATAAGGTGGGTTTCGGAACGCCAAACATAAAAGTGTTGATAACTTTGGAAAAACACTTCAGACAGTTTAGATTTGATGTGCAACTACTAGAAAGACCCTTTCTGCTATAGTGGGAGGTTAAAATTTCATGTTCTGAAGCTTCCCTGAAAAGTTATGGCACAATGCACAAAAACGCTTTTCAGCCTGAGATAAGGTGGGTTTCGGAACGCCAAACATAAAAGTGTTAATAACTTTGGAAAAACACTTCAGACAGTTTAGATTTGATGTGCAACTACTAGAAAGACCCTTTCTGCTATAGTGGGAGGTTAAAATTTCATGTTCTGAAGCTTCCCTGAAAAGTTATGGCACAATGCACAAAAACGCTTTTCAGCCTGAGATAAGGTGGGTTTCGGAACGCCAAACATAAAAGTGTTGATAACTTTCGAAAAACACTTCAGAGAGCTTAGATTTGATGTGCACCTACTAGAAAGACCCTTTCTGCTATAGTGGGAGGTTAAAATTTCATGTTCTGAAGCTTCCCTGAAAAGTTATGGCACAATGCGTAAAAACGCTTTTCAGCCTGAGATAAGGTGGGTTTCTTAACGCCAAACATAAAAGTGTTGATAACTTTGGAAAAACACTTCAGACAGTTTAGATTTGATGTGCAACTACTAGAAAGACCCTTTCTGCTATAGTGGGAGGTTAAAATTTCATGTTCTGAAGCTTCCCTGAAAAGTTATGGCACAATGCACAAAAACGCTTTTCAGCCTGAGATAAGGTGGGTTTCGGAACGCCAAACATAAAAGTGTTGATAACTTTGGAAAAACACTTCAGACAGTTTAGATTTGATGTGCAACTACTAGAAAGACCCTTTCTGCTATAGTGGGAGGTTAAAATTTCATGTTCTGAAGCTTCCCTGAAAAGTTATGGCACAATGCACAAAAACGCTTTTCAGCCTGAGATAAGGTGGGTTTCGGAACGCCAAACATAAAAGTGTTAATAACTTTGGAAAAACACTTCAGACAGTTTAGATTTGATGTGCAACTACTAGAAAGACCCTTTGTGCTATAGTGGGAGGTTAAAATTTCATGTTCTGAAGCTTCCCTGAAAAGTTATGGCACAATGCACAAAAACGCTTTTCAGCCTGAGATAAGGTGGGTTTCGGAACGCCAAACATAAAAGTGTTGATAACTTTCGAAAAACACTTCAGAGAGCTTAGATTTGATGTGCACCTACTAGAAAGACCCTTTCTGCTATAGTGGGAGGTTAAAATTTCATGTTCTGAAGCTTCCCTGAAAAGTTATGGCACAATGCGTAAAAACGCTTTTCAGCCTGAGATAAGGTGGGTTTCTTAACGCCAAACATAAAAGTGTTGATAACTTTGGAAAAACACTTCAGACAGTTTAGATTTGATGTGCAACTACTAGAAAGACCCTTTCTGCTATAGTGGGAGGTTAAAATTTCATGTTCTGAAGCTTCCCTGAAAAGTTATGGCACAATGCACAAAAACGCTTTTCAGCCTGAGATAAGGTGGGTTTCGGAACGCCAAACATAAAAGTGTTAATAACTTTGGAAAAACACTTCAGACAGTTTAGATTTGATGTGCAACTACTAGAAAGACCCTTTCTGCTATAGTGGGAGGTTAAAATTTCATGTTCTGAAACTTTCCTGAAAAGTTATGGCACAATGCACAAAAACGCTTTTCAGCCTGAGATAAGGTGGGTTTCGGAACGCCAAACATAAAAGTGTTGATAACTTTCGAAAAACACTTCAGAGAGCTTAGATTTGATGTGCACCTACTAGAAAGACCCTTTCTGCTATAGTGGGAGGTTAAAATTTCATGTTCTGAAGCTTCCCTGAAAAGTTATGGCACAATGCGTAAAAACGCTTTTCAGCCTGAGATAAGGTGGGTTTCGGAACGCCAAACATAAAAGTGTTGATAACTTTCGAAAAACACTTCAGACAGTTTAGATTTGATGTGCAACTACTAGAAAGACCCTTTCTGCTATAGTGGGAGGTTAAAATTTCATGTTCTGAAGCTTTCCTGAAAAGTTATGGCACAATGCACAAAAACGCTTTTCAGCCTGAGATAAGGTGGGTTTCGGAACGCCAAACATAAAAGTGTTGATAACTTTCGAAAAACACTTCAGAGAGCTTAGATTTGATGTGCACCTACTAGAAAGACCCTTTCTGCTATAGTGGGAGGTTAAAATTTCATGTTCTGAAGCTTTCCTGAAAAGTTATGGCACAATGCACAAAAACGCTTTTCAGCCTGAGATAAGGTGGGTTTCGGAACGCCAAACATAAAAGTGTTGATAACTTTGGAAAAACACTTCAGACAGCTTAGATTTGATGTGCAACTACTAGAAAGACCCTTTCTGCTATAGTGGGAGGTTAAAATTTCATGTTCTGAAGCTTCCCTGAAAAGTTATGGCACAATGCACAAAAACGCTTTTCAGCCTGAGATAAGGTGGGTTTCCGAACGCCAAACATAAAAGTGTTGATAACTTTCGAAAAACACTTCAGACAGCTTAGATTTGATGTGCACCTACTAGAAAGACCCTTTCTGCTATAGTGGGAGGTTAAAATTTCATGTTCTGAAGCTTCCCTGAAAAGTTATGGCACAATGCGTAAAAACGCTTTTCAGCCTGAGATAAGGTGGGTTTCGGAACGCCAAACATAAAAGTGTTGATAACTTTGGAAAAACACTTCAGAGAGTTTAGATTTGATGTGCAACTACTAGAAAGACCCTTTCTGCTATAGTGGGAGGTTAAAATTTCATGTTCTGAAGCTTCCCTGAAAAGTTATGGCACAATGCACAAAAACGCTTTTCAGCCTGAGATAAGGTGGGTTTCGGAACGCCAAACATAAAAGTGTTAATAACTTTGGAAAAACACTTCAGACAGTTTAGATTTGATGTGCAACTACTAGAAAGACCCTTTCTGCTATAGTGGGAGGTTAAAATTTCATGTTCTGAAGCTTCCCTGAAAAGTTATGGCACAATGCACAAAAACGCTTTTCAGCCTGAGATAAGGTGGGTTTCGGAACGCCAAACATAAAAGTGTTAATAACTTTGGAAAAACACTTCAGACAGTTTAGATTTGATGTGCAACTACTAGAAAGACCCTTTCTGCTATAGTGGGAGGTTAAAATTTCATGTTCTGAAGCTTCCCTGAAAAGTTATGGCACAATGCACAAAAACGCTTTTCAGCCTGAGATAAGGTGGGTTTCGGAACGCCAAACATAAAAGTGTTGATAACTTTCGAAAAACACTTCAGACAGCTTAGATTTGATGTGCACCTACTAGAAAGACCCTTTCTGCTATAGTGGGAGGTTAAAATTTCATGTTCTGAAGCTTCCCTGAAAAGTTATGGCACAATGCGTAAAAACGCTTTTCAGCCTGAGATAAGGTGGGTTTCGGAACGCCAAACATAAAAGTGTTGATAACTTTGGAAAAACACTTCAGACAGTTTAGATTTGATGTGCAACTACTAGAAAGACCCTTTCTGCTATAGTGGGAGGTTAAAATTTCATGTTCTGAAGCTTTCCTGAAAAGTTATGGCACAATGCACAAAAACGCTTTTCAGCCTGAGATAAGGTGGGTTTCGGAACGCCAAACATAAAAGTGTTGATAACTTTTGAAAAACACTTCAGACAGCTTAGATTTGATGTGCAACTACTAGAAAGACCCTTTCTGCTATAGTGGGAGGTTAAAATTTCATGTTCTGAAGCTTCCCTGAAAAGTTATGGCACAATGCACAAAAACGCTTTTCAGCCTGAGATAAGGTGGGTTTCGGAACGCCAAACATAAAAGTGTTGATAACTTTGGAAAAACACTTCAGACAGTTTAGATTTGATGTGCAACTACTAGAAAGACCCTTTCTGCTATAGTGGGAGGTTAAAATTTCATGTTCTGAAGCTTCCCTGAAAAGTTATGGCACAATGCACAAAAACGCTTTTCAGCCTGAGATAAGGTGGGTTTCGGAACGCCAAACATAAAAGTGTTAATAACTTTGGAAAAACACTTCAGACAGTTTAGATTTGATGTGCAACTACTAGAAAGACCCTTTCTGCTATAGTGGGAGGTTAAAATTTCATGTTCTGAAGCTTCCCTGAAAAGTTATGGCACAATGCACAAAAACGCTTTTCAGCCTGAGATAAGGTGGGTTTCGGAACGCCAAACATAAAAGTGTTGATAACTTTCGAAAAACACTTCAGAGAGCTTAGATTTGATGTGCACCTACTAGAAAGACCCTTTCTGCTATAGTGGGAGGTTAAAATTTCATGTTCTGAAGCTTCCCTGAAAAGTTATGGCACAATGCGTAAAAACGCTTTTCAGCCTGAGATAAGGTGGGTTTCTTAACGCCAAACATAAAAGTGTTGATAACTTTGGAAAAACACTTCAGACAGTTTAGATTTGATGTGCAACTACTAGAAAGACCCTTTCTGCTATAGTGGGAGGTTAAAATTTCATGTTCTGAAGCTTCCCTGAAAAGTTATGGCACAATGCACAAAAACGCTTTTCAGCCTGAGATAAGGTGGGTTTCGGAACGCCAAACATAAAAGTGTTAATAACTTTGGAAAAACACTTCAGACAGTTTAGATTTGATGTGCAACTACTAGAAAGACCCTTTCTGCTATAGTGGGAGGTTAAAATTTCATGTTCTGAAGCTTTCCTGAAAAGTTATGGCACAATGCACAAAAACGCTTTTCAGCCTGAGATAAGGTGGGTTTCGGAACGCCAAACATAAAAGTGTTGATAACTTTCGAAAAACACTTCAGAGAGCTTAGATTTGATGTGCACCTACTAGAAAGACCCTTTCTGCTATAGTGGGAGGTTAAAATTTCATGTTCTGAAGCTTCCCTGAAAAGTTATGGCACAATGCGTAAAAACGCTTTTCAGCCTGAGATAAGGTGGGTTTCGGAACGCCAAACATAAAAGTGTTGATAACTTTCGAAAAACACTTCAGACAGTTTAGATTTGATGTGCAACTACTAGAAAGACCCTTTCTGCTATAGTGGGAGGTTAAAATTTCATGTTCTGAAGCTTTCCTGAAAAGTTATGGCACAATGCACAAAAACGCTTTTCAGCCTGAGATAAGGTGGGTTTCGGAACGCCAAACATAAAAGTGTTGATAACTTTTGAAAAACACTTCAGACAGCTTAGATTTGATGTGCAACTACTAGAAAGACCCTTTCTGCTATAGTGGGAGGTTAAAATTTCATGTTCTGAAGCTTCCCTGAAAAGTTATGGCACAATGCACAAAAACGCTTTTCAGCCTGAGATAAGGTGGGTTTCGGAACGCCAAACATAAAAGTGTTAATAACTTTGGAAAAACACTTCAGACAGTTTAGATTTGATGTGCAACTACTAGAAAGACCCTTTCTGCTATAGTGGGAGGTTAAAATTTCATGTTCTGAAGCTTCCCTGAAAAGTTATGGCACAATGCACAAAAACGCTTTTCAGCCTGAGATAAGGTGGGTTTCGGAACGCCAAACATAAAAGTGTTGATAACTTTCGAAAAACACTTCAGAGAGCTTAGATTTGATGTGCACCTACTAGAAAGACCCTTTCTGCTATAGTGGGAGGTTAAAATTTCATGTTCTGAAGCTTTCCTGAAAAGTTATGGCACAATGCACAAAAACGCTTTTCAGCCTGAGATAAGGTGGGTTTCGGAACGCCAAACATAAAAGTGTTGATAACTTTGGAAAAACACTTCAGACAGCTTAGATTTGATGTGCAACTACTAGAAAGACCCTTTCTGCTATAGTGGGAGGTTAAAATTTCATGTTCTGAAGCTTCCCTGAAAAGTTATGGCACAATGCACAAAAACGCTTTTCAGCCTGAGATAAGGTGGGTTTCGGAACGCCAAACATAAAAGTGTTGATAACTTTCGAAAAACACTTCAGACAGCTTAGATTTGATGTGCACCTACTAGAAAGACCCTTTCTGCTATAGTGGGAGGTTAAAATTTCATGTTCTGAAGCTTCCCTGAAAAGTTATGGCACAATGCGTAAAAACGCTTTTCAGCCTGAGATAAGGTGGGTTTCGGAACGCCAAACATAAAAGTGTTGATAACTTTGGAAAAACACTTCAGACAGTTTAGATTTGATGTGCAACTACTAGAAAGACCCTTTCTGCTATAGTGGGAGGTTAAAATTTCATGTTCTGAAGCTTCCCTGAAAAGTTATGGCACAATGCACAAAAACGCTTTTCAGCCTGAGATAAGGTGGGTTTCGGAACGCCAAACATAAAAGTGTTAATAACTTTGGAAAAACACTTCAGACAGTTTAGATTTGATGTGCAACTACTAGAAAGACCCTTTCTGCTATAGTGGGAGGTTAAAATTTCATGTTCTGAAGCTTCCCTGAAAAGTTATGGCACAATGCACAAAAACGCTTTTCAGCCTGAGATAAGGTGGGTTTCGGAACGCCAAACATAAAAGTGTTAATAACTTTGGAAAAACACTTCAGACAGTTTAGATTTGATGTGCAACTACTAGAAAGACCCTTTCTGCTATAGTGGGAGGTTAAAATTTCATGTTCTGAAGCTTCCCTGAAAAGTTATGGCACAATGCACAAAAACGCTTTTCAGCCTGAGATAAGGTGGGTTTCGGAACGCCAAACATAAAAGTGTTGATAACTTTCGAAAAACACTTCAGACAGCTTAGATTTGATGTGCACCTACTAGAAAGACCCTTTCTGCTATAGTGGGAGGTTAAAATTTCATGTTCTGAAGCTTCCCTGAAAAGTTATGGCACAATGCGTAAAAACGCTTTTCAGCCTGAGATAAGGTGGGTTTCGGAACGCCAAACATAAAAGTGTTGATAACTTTGGAAAAACACTTCAGACAGTTTAGATTTGATGTGCAACTACTAGAAAGACCCTTTCTGCTATAGTGGGAGGTTAAAATTTCATGTTCTGAAGCTTCCCTGAAAAGTTATGGCACAATGCACAAAAACGCTTTTCAGCCTGAGATAAGGTGGGTTTCGGAACGCCAAACATAAAAGTGTTAATAACTTTGGAAAAACACTTCAGACAGTTTAGATTTGATGTGCAACTACTAGAAAGACCCTTTCTGCTATAGTGGGAGGTTAAAATTTCATGTTCTGAAGCTTCCCTGAAAAGTTATGGCACAATGCACAAAAACGCTTTTCAGCCTGAGATAAGGTGGGTTTCGGAACGCCAAACATAAAAGTGTTGATAACTTTCGAAAAACACTTCAGAGAGCTTAGATTTGATGTGCACCTACTAGAAAGACCCTTTCTGCTATAGTGGGAGGTTAAAATTTCATGTTCTGAAGCTTTCCTGAAAAGTTATGGCACAATGCACAAAAACGCTTTTCAGCCTGAGATAAGGTGGGTTTCGGAACGCCAAACATAAAAGTGTTGATAACTTTTGAAAAACACTTCAGACAGCTTAGATTTGATGTGCAACTACTAGAAAGACCCTTTCTGCTATAGTGGGAGGTTAAAATTTCATGTTCTGAAGCTTCCCTGAAAAGTTATGGCACAATGCACAAAAACGCTTTTCAGCCTGAGATAAGGTGGGTTTCGGAACGCCAAACATAAAAGTGTTGATAACTTTGGAAAAACACTTCAGACAGTTTAGATTTGATGTGCAACTACTAGAAAGACCCTTTCTGCTATAGTGGGAGGTTAAAATTTCATGTTCTGAAGCTTTCCTGAAAAGTTATGGCACAATGCACAAAAACGCTTTTCAGCCTGAGATAAGGTGGGTTTCAGAACGCCAAACATAAAAGTGTTGATAACTTTGGAAAAACACTTCAGACAGTTTAGATTTGATGTGCAACTACTAGAAAGACCCTTTCTGCTATAGTGGGAGGTTAAAATTTCATGTTCTGAAGCTTTCCTGAAAAGTTATGGCACAATGCACAAAAACGCTTTTCAGCCTGAGATAAGGTGGGTTTCGGAACGCCAAACATAAAAGTGTTGATAACTTTCGAAAAACACTTCAGACAGCTTAGATTTGATGTGCACCTACTAGAAAGACCCTTTCTGCTATAGTGGGAGGTTAAAATTTCATGTTCTGAAGCTTCCCTGAAAAGTTATGGCACAATGCGTAAAAACGCTTTTCAGCCTGAGATAAGGTGGGTTTCGGAACGCCAAACATAAAAGTGTTGATAACTTTGGAAAAACACTTCAGACAGTTTAGATTTGATGTGCAACTACTAGAAAGACCCTTTCTGCTATAGTGGGAGGTTAAAATTTCATGTTCTGAAGCTTCCCTGAAAAGTTATGGCACAATGCACAAAAACGCTTTTCAGCCTGAGATGAGGTGGGTTTCGGAACGCCAAACATAAAAGTGTTAATAACTTTGGAAAAACACTTCAGACAGTTTAGATTTGATGTGCAACTACTAGAAAGACCCTTTCTGCTATAGTGGGAGGTTAAAATTTCATGTTCTGAAGCTTCCCTGAAAAGTTATGGCACAATGCACAAAAACGCTTTTCAGCCTGAGATAAGGTGGGTTTCGGAACGCCAAACATAAAAGTGTTGATAACTTTCGAAAAACACTTCAGACAGCTTAGATTTGATGTGCACCTACTAGAAAGACCCTTTCTGCTATAGTGGGAGGTTAAAATTTCATGTTCTGAAGCTTTCCTGAAAAGTTATGGCACAATGCACAAAAACGCTTTTCAGCCTGAGATAAGGTGGGTTTCGGAACGCCAAACATAAAAGTGTTGATAACTTTTGAAAAACACTTCAGACAGCTTAGATTTGATGTGCAACTACTAGAAAGACCCTTTCTGCTATAGTGGGAGGTTAAAATTTCATGTTCTGAAGCTTCCCTGAAAAGTTATGGCACAATGCACAAAAACGCTTTTCAGCCTGAGATAAGGTGGGTTTCGGAACGCCAAACATAAAAGTGTTGATAACTTTCGAAAAACACTTCAGACAGCTTAGATTTGATGTGCACCTACTAGAAAGACCCTTTCTGCTATAGTGGGAGGTTAAAATTTCATGTTCTGAAGCTTCCCTGAAAAGTTATGGCACAATGCGTAAAAACGCTTTTCAGCCTGAGATAAGGTGGGTTTCGGAACGCCAAACATAAAAGTGTTGATAACTTTGGAAAAACACTTCAGACAGTTTAGATTTGATGTGCAACTACTAGAAAGACCCTTTCTGCTATAGTGGGAGGTTAAAATTTCATGTTCTGAAGCTTTCCTGAAAAGTTATGGCACAATGCACAAAAACGCTTTTCAGCCTGAGATAAGGTGGGTTTCAGAACGCCAAACATAAAAGTGTTGATAACTTTGGAAAAACACTTCAGACAGTTTAGATTTGATGTGCAACTACTAGAAAGACCCTTTCTGCTATAGTGGGAGGTTAAAATTTCATGTTCTGAAGCTTTCCTGAAAAGTTATGGCACAATGCACAAAAACGCTTTTCAGCCTGAGATAAGGTGGGTTTCGGAACGCCAAACATAAAAGTGTTGATAACTTTCGAAAAACACTTCAGACAGCTTAGATTTGATGTGCACCTACTAGAAAGACCCTTTCTGCTATAGTGGGAGGTTAAAATTTCATGTTCTGAAGCTTCCCTGAAAAGTTATGGCACAATGCGTAAAAACGCTTTTCAGCCTGAGATAAGGTGGGTTTCGGAACGCCAAACATAAAAGTGTTGATAACTTTGGAAAAACACTTCAGACAGTTTAGATTTGATGTGCAACTACTAGAAAGACCCTTTCTGCTATAGTGGGAGGTTAAAATTTCATGTTCTGAAGCTTCCCTGAAAAGTTATGGCACAATGCACAAAAACGCTTTTCAGCCTGAGATGAGGTGGGTTTCGGAACGCCAAACATAAAAGTGTTAATAACTTTGGAAAAACACTTCAGACAGTTTAGATTTGATGTGCAACTACTAGAAAGACCCTTTCTGCTATAGTGGGAGGTTAAAATTTCATGTTCTGAAGCTTCCCTGAAAAGTTATGGCACAATGCACAAAAACGCTTTTCAGCCTGAGATAAGGTGGGTTTCGGAACGCCAAACATAAAAGTGTTGATAACTTTCGAAAAACACTTCAGACAGCTTAGATTTGATGTGCACCTACTAGAAAGACCCTTTCTGCTATAGTGGGAGGTTAAAATTTCATGTTCTGAAGCTTTCCTGAAAAGTTATGGCACAATGCACAAAAACGCTTTTCAGCCTGAGATAAGGTGGGTTTCGGAACGCCAAACATAAAAGTGTTGATAACTTTTGAAAAACACTTCAGACAGCTTAGATTTGATGTGCAACTACTAGAAAGACCCTTTCTGCTATAGTGGGAGGTTAAAATTTCATGTTCTGAAGCTTCCCTGAAAAGTTATGGCACAATGCACAAAAACGCTTTTCAGCCTGAGATAAGGTGGGTTTCGGAACGCCAAACATAAAAGTGTTGATAACTTTCGAAAAACACTTCAGACAGCTTAGATTTGATGTGCACCTACTAGAAAGACCCTTTCTGCTATAGTGGGAGGTTAAAATTTCATGTTCTGAAGCTTCCCTGAAAAGTTATGGCACAATGCGTAAAAACGCTTTTCAGCCTGAGATAAGGTGGGTTTCGGAACGCCAAACATAAAAGTGTTGATAACTTTGGAAAAACACTTCAGACAGTTTAGATTTGATGTGCAACTACTAGAAAGACCCTTTCTGCTATAGTGGGAGGTTCAAATTTCATGTTCTGAAGCTTCCCTGAAAAGTTATGGCACAATGCACAAAAACGCTTTTCAGCCTGAGATAAGGTGGGTTTCGGAACGCCGAACATAAAAGTGTTAATAACTTTGGAAAAACACTTCAGACAGTTTAGATTTGATGTGCAACTACTAGAAAGACCCTTTCTGCTATAGTGGGAGGTTAAAATTTCATGTTCTGAAGCTTCCCTGAAAAGTTATGGCACAATGCACAAAAACGCTTTTCAGCCTGAGATAAGGTGGGTTTCGGAACGCCAAACATAAAAGTGTTAATAACTTTGGAAAAACACTTCAGACAGTTTAGATTTGATGTGCAACTACTAGAAAGACCCTTTCTGCTATAGTGGGAGGTTAAAATTTCATGTTCTGAAGCTTCCCTGAAAAGTTATGGCACAATGCACAAAAACGCTTTTCAGCCTGAGATAAGGTGGGTTTCGGAACGCCAAACATAAAAGTGTTAATAACTTTGGAAAAACACTTCAGACAGTTTAGATTTGATGTGCAACTACTAGAAAGACCCTTTCTGCTATAGTGGGAGGTTAAAATTTCATGTTCTGAAGCTTCCCTGAAAAGTTATGGCACAATGCACAAAAACGCTTTTCAGCCTGAGATAAGGTGGGTTTCGGAACGCCAAACATAAAAGTGTTGATAACTTTCGAAAAACACTTCAGAGAGCTTAGATTTGATGTGCACCTACTAGAAAGACCCTTTCTGCTATAGTGGGAGGTTAAAATTTCATGTTCTGAAGCTTCCCTGAAAAGTTATGGCACAATGCGTAAAAACGCTTTTCAGCCTGAGATAAGGTGGGTTTCTTAACGCCAAACATAAAAGTGTTGATAACTTTGGAAAAACACTTCAGACAGTTTAGATTTGATGTGCAACTACTAGAAAGACCCTTTCTGCTATAGTGGGAGGTTAAAATTTCATGTTCTGAAGCTTCCCTGAAAAGTTATGGCACAATGCACAAAAACGCTTTTCAGCCTGAGATAAGGTGGGTTTCGGAACGCCAAACATAAAAGTGTTAATAACTTTGGAAAAACACTTCAGACAGTTTAGATTTGATGTGCAACTACTAGAAAGACCCTTTCTGCTATAGTGGGAGGTTAAAATTTCATGTTCTGAAGCTTTCCTGAAAAGTTATGGCACAATGCACAAAAACGCTTTTCAGCCTGAGATAAGGTGGGTTTCGGAACGCCAAACATAAAAGTGTTGATAACTTTCGAAAAACACTTCAGAGAGCTTAGATTTGATGTGCACCTACTAGAAAGACCCTTTCTGCTATAGTGGGAGGTTAAAATTTCATGTTCTGAAGCTTCCCTGAAAAGTTATGGCACAATGCGTAAAAACGCTTTTCAGCCTGAGATAAGGTGGGTTTCGGAACGCCAAACATAAAAGTGTTGATAACTTTCGAAAAACACTTCAGACAGTTTAGATTTGATGTGCAACTACTAGAAAGACCCTTTCTGCTATAGTGGGAGGTTAAAATTTCATGTTCTGAAGCTTTCCTGAAAAGTTATGGCACAATGCACAAAAACGCTTTTCAGCCTGAGATAAGGTGGGTTTCGGAACGCCAAACATAAAAGTGTTGATAACTTTCGAAAAACACTTCAGAGAGCTTAGATTTGATGTGCACCTACTAGAAAGACCCTTTCTGCTATAGTGGGAGGTTAAAATTTCATGTTCTGAACCTTTCCTGAAAAGTTATGGCACAATGCACAAAAACGCTTTTCAGCCTGAGATAAGGTGGGTTTCGGAACGCCAAACATAAAAGTGTTGATAACTTTTGAAAAACACTTCAGACAGCTTAGATTTGATGTGCAACTACTAGAAAGACCCTTTCTGCTATAGTGGGAGGTTAAAATTTCATGTTCTGAAGCTTCCCTGAAAAGTTATGGCACAATGCACAAAAACGCTTTTCAGCCTGAGATAAGGTGGGTTTCGGAACGCCAAACATAAAAGTGTTGATAACTTTCGAAAAACACTTCAGAGAGCTTAGATTTGATGTGCACCTACTAGAAAGACCCTTTCTGCTATAGTGGGAGGTTAAAATTTCATGTTCTGAAGCTTCCCTGAAAAGTTATGGCACAATGCGTAAAAACGCTTTTCAGCCTGAGATAAGGTGGGTTTCGGAACGCCAAACATAAAAGTGTTGATAACTTTCGAAAAACACTTCAGACAGTTTAGATTTGATGTGCAACTACTAGAAAGACCCTTTCTGCTATAGTGGGAGGTTAAAATTTCATGTTCTGAAGCTTCCCTGAAAAGTTATGGCACAATGCACAAAAACGCTTTTCAGCCTGAGATAAGGTGGGTTTCGGAACGCCAAACATAAAAGTGTTAATAACTTTGGAAAAACACTTCAGACAGTTTAGATTTGATGTGCAACTACTAGAAAGACCCTTTCTGCTATAGTGGGAGGTTAAAATTTCATGTTCTGAAGCTTCCCTGAAAAGTTATGGCACAATGCACAAAAACGCTTTTCAGCCTGAGATAAGGTGGGTTTCGGAACGCCAAACATAAAAGTGTTAATAACTTTGGAAAAACACTTCAGACAGTTTAGATTTGATGTGCAACTACTAGAAAGACCCTTTCTGCTATAGTGGGAGGTTAAAATTTCATGTTCTGAAGCTTCCCTGAAAAGTTATGGCACAATGCACAAAAACGCTTTTCAGCCTGAGATAAGGTGGGTTTCGGAACGCCAAACATAAAAGTGTTGATAACTTTCGAAAAACACTTCAGACAGCTTAGATTTGATGTGCACCTACTAGAAAGACCCTTTCTGCTATAGTGGGAGGTTAAAATTTCATGTTCTGAAGCTTCCCTGAAAAGTTATGGCACAATGCGTAAAAACGCTTTTCAGCCTGAGATAAGGTGGGTTTCGGAACGCCAAACATAAAAGTGTTGATAACTTTGGAAAAACACTTCAGACAGTTTAGATTTGATGTGCAACTACTAGAAAGACCCTTTCTGCTATAGTGGGAGGTTAAAATTTCATGTTCTGAAGCTTTCCTGAAAAGTTATGGCACAATGCACAAAAACGCTTTTCAGCCTGAGATAAGGTGGGTTTCGGAACGCCAAACATAAAAGTGTTGATAACTTTTGAAAAACACTTCAGACAGCTTAGATTTGATGTGCAACTACTAGAAAGACCCTTTCTGCTATAGTGGGAGGTTAAAATTTCATGTTCTGAAGCTTCCCTGAAAAGTTATGGCACAATGCACAAAAACGCTTTTCAGCCTGAGATAAGGTGGGTTTCGGAACGCCAAACATAAAAGTGTTGATAACTTTGGAAAAACACTTCAGACAGTTTAGATTTGATGTGCAACTACTAGAAAGACCCTTTCTGCTATAGTGGGAGGTTAAAATTTCATGTTCTGAAGCTTCCCTGAAATGTTATGGCACAATGCACAAAAACGCTTTTCAGCCTGAGATAAGGTGGGTTTCGGAACGCCAAACATAAAAGTGTTAATAACTTTGGAAAAACACTTCAGACAGTTTAGATTTGATGTGCAACTACTAGAAAGACCCTTTCTGCTATAGTGGGAGGTTAAAATTTCATGTTCTGAAGCTTCCCTGAAAAGTTATGGCACAATGCACAAAAACGCTTTTCAGCCTGAGATAAGGTGGGTTTCGGAACGCCAAACATAAAAGTGTTGATAACTTTCGAAAAACACTTCAGAGAGCTTAGATTTGATGTGCACCTACTAGAAAGACCCTTTCTGCTATAGTGGGAGGTTAAAATTTCATGTTCTGAAGCTTCCCTGAAAAGTTATGGCACAATGCGTAAAAACGCTTTTCAGCCTGAGATAAGGTGGGTTTCTTAACGCCAAACATAAAAGTGTTGATAACTTTGGAAAAACACTTCAGACAGTTTAGATTTGATGTGCAACTACTAGAAAGACCCTTTCTGCTATAGTGGGAGGTTAAAATTTCATGTTCTGAAGCTTCCCTGAAAAGTTATGGCACAATGCACAAAAACGCTTTTCAGCCTGAGATAAGGTGGGTTTCGGAACGCCAAACATAAAAGTGTTGATAACTTTCGAAAAACACTTCAGACAGTTTAGATTTGATGTGCAACTACTAGAAAGACCCTTTCTGCTATAGTGGGAGGTTAAAATTTCATGTTCTGAAGCTTTCCTGAAAAGTTATGGCACAATGCACAAAAACGCTTTTCAGCCTGAGATAAGGTGGGTTTCGGAACGCCAAACATAAAAGTGTTGATAACTTTCGAAAAACACTTCAGAGAGCTTAGATTTGATGAGCACCTACTAGAAAGACCCTTTCTGCTATAGTGGGAGGTTAAAATTTCATGTTCTGAAGCTTCCCTGAAAAGTTATGGCACAATGCGTAAAAACGCTTTTCAGCCTGAGATAAGGTGGGTTTCGGAACGCCAAACATAAAAGTGTTGATAACTTTCGAAAAACACTTCAGACAGTTTAGATTTGATGTGCAACTACTAGAAAGACCCTTTCTGCTATAGTGGGAGGTTAAAATTTCATGTTCTGAAGCTTTCCTGAAAAGTTATGGCACAATGCACAAAAACGCTTTTCAGCCTGAGATAAGGTGGGTTTCGGAACGCCAAACATAAAAGTGTTGATAACTTTTGAAAAACACTTCAGACAGCTTAGATTTGATGTGCAACTACTAGAAAGACCCTTTCTGCTATAGTGGGAGGTTAAAATTTCATGTTCTGAAGCTTCCCTGAAAAGTTATGGCACAATGCACAAAAACGCTTTTCAGCCTGAGATAAGGTGGGTTTCGGAACGCCAAACATAAAAGTGTTAATAACTTTGGAAAAACACTTCAGACAGTTTAGATTTGATGTGCAACTACTAGAAAGACCCTTTCTGCTATAGTGGGAGGTTAAAATTTCATGTTCTGAAGCTTCCCTGAAAAGTGATGGCACAATGCACAAAAACGCTTTTCAGCCTGAGATAAGGTGGGTTTCGGAACGCCAAACATAAAAGTGTTGATAACTTTCGAAAAACACTTCAGAGAGCTTAGATTTGATGTGCACCTACTAGAAAGACCCTTTCTGCTATAGTGGGAGGTTAAAATTTCATGTTCTGAAGCTTTCCTGAAAAGTTATGGCACAATGCACAAAAACGCTTTTCAGCCTGAGATAAGGTGGGTTTCGGAACGCCAAACATAAAAGTGTTGATAACTTTGGAAAAACACTTCAGACAGCTTAGATTTGATGTGCAACTACTAGAAAGACCCTTTCTGCTATAGTGGGAGGTTAAAATTTCATGTTCTGAAGCTTCCCTGAAAAGTTATGGCACAATGCACAAAAACGCTTTTCAGCCTGAGATAAGGTGGGTTTCGGAACGCCAAACATAAAAGTGTTGATAACTTTCGAAAAACACTTCAGACAGCTTAGATTTGATGTGCACCTACTAGAAAGACCCTTTCTGCTATAGTGGGAGGTTAAAATTTCATGTTCTGAAGCTTCCCTGAAAAGTTATGGCACAATGCGTAAAAACGCTTTTCAGCCTGAGATAAGGTGGGTTTCGGAACGCCAAACATAAAAGTGTTGATAACTTTGGAAAAACACTTCAGACAGTTTAGATTTGATGTGCAACTACTAGAAAGACCCTTTCTGCTATAGTGGGAGGTTAAAATTTCATGTTCTGAAGCTTCCCTGAAAAGTTATGGCACAATGCACAAAAACGCTTTTCAGCCTGAGATAAGGTGGGTTTCGGAACGCCAAACATAAAAGTGTTAATAACTTTGGAAAAACACTTCAGACAGTTTAGATTTGATGTGCAACTACTAGAAAGACCCTTTCTGCTATAGTGGGAGGTTAAAATTTCATGTTCTGAAGCTTCCCTGAAAAGTTATGGCACAATGCACAAAAACGCTTTTCAGCCTGAGATAAGGTGGGTTTCGGAACGCCAAACATAAAAGTGTTAATAACTTTGGAAAAACACTTCAGACAGTTTAGATTTGATGTGCAACTACTAGAAAGACCCTTTCTGCTATAGTGGGAGGTTAAAATTTCATGTTCTGAAGCTTCCCTGAAAAGTTATGGCACAATGCACAAAAACGCTTTTCAGCCTGAGATAAGGTGGGTTTCGGAACGCCAAACATAAAAGTGTTGATAACTTTCGAAAAACACTTCAGACAGCTTAGATTTGATGTGCACCTACTAGAAAGACCCTTTCTGCTATAGTGGGAGGTTAAAATTTCATGTTCTGAAGCTTCCCTGAAAAGTTATGGCACAATGCGTAAAAACGCTTTTCAGCCTGAGATAAGGTGGGTTTCGGAACGCCAAACATAAAAGTGTTGATAACTTTGGAAAAACACTTCAGACAGTTTAGATTTGATGTGCAACTACTAGAAAGACCCTTTCTGCTATAGTGGGAGGTTAAAATTTCATGTTCTGAAGCTTCCCTGAAAAGTTATGGCACAATGCACAAAAACGCTTTTCAGCCTGAGATAAGGTGGGTTTCGGAACGCCAAACATAAAAGTGTTAATAACTTTGGAAAAACACTTCAGACAGTTTAGATTTGATGTGCAACTACTAGAAAGACCCTTTCTGCTATAGTGGGAGGTTAAAATTTCATGTTCTGAAGCTTCCCTGAAAAGTTATGGCACAATGCACAAAAACGCTTTTCAGCCTGAGATAAGGTGGGTTTCGGAACGCCAAACATAAAGTGTTGATAACTTTCGAAAAACACTTCAGAGAGCTTAGATTTGATGTGCACCTACTAGAAAGACCCTTTCTGCTATAGTGGGAGGTTAAAATTTCATGTTCTGAAGCTTTCCTGAAAAGTTATGGCACAATGCACAAAAACGCTTTTCAGCCTGAGATAAGGTGGGTTTCGGAACGCCAAACATAAAAGTGTTGATAACTTTTGAAAAACACTTCAGACAGCTTAGATTTGATGTGCAACTACTAGAAAGACCCTTTCTGCTATAGTGGGAGGTTAAAATTTCATGTTCTGAAGCTTCCCTGAAAAGTTATGGCACAATGCACAAAAACCGCTTTTCAGCCTGAGATAAGGTGGGTTTCGGAACGCCAAACATAAAAGTGTTGATAACTTTGGAAAAACACTTCAGACAGTTTAGATTTGATGTGCAACTACTAGAAAGACCCTTTCTGCTATAGTGGGAGGTTAAAATTTCATGTTCTGAAGCTTTCCTGAAAAGTTATGGCACAATGCACAAAAACGCTTTTCAGCCTGAGATAAGGTGGGTTTCGGAACGCCAAACATAAAAGTGTTGATAACTTTTGAAAAACACTTCAGACAGCTTAGATTTGATGTGCAACTACTAGAAAGACCCTTTCTGCTATAGTGGGAGGTTAAAATTCATGTTCTGAAGCTTCCCTGAAAAGTTATGGCACAATGCACAAAAACGCTTTTCAGCCTGAGATAAGGTGGGTTTCGGAACGCCAAACATAAAAGTGTTGATAACTTTCGAAAAACACTTCAGACAGCTTAGATTTGATGTGCACCTACTAGAAAGACCCTTTCTGCTATAGTGGGAGGTTAAAATTTTCATGTTCTGAAGCTTCCCTGAAAAGTTATGGCACAATGCGTAAAAACGCTTTTCAGCCTGAGATAAGGTGGGTTTCGGAACGCCAAACATAAAAGTGTTGATAACTTTGGAAAAACACTTCAGACAGTTTAGATTTGATGTGCAACTACTAGAAAGACCCTTTCTGCTATAGTGGGAGGTTAAAATTTCATGTTCTGAAGCTTCCCTGAAAAGTTATGGCACAATGCACAAAAACGCTTTTCAGCCTGAGATGAGGTGGGTTTCGGAACGCCAAACATAAAAGTGTTAATAACTTTGGAAAAACACTTCAGACAGTTTAGATTTGATGTGCAACTACTAGAAAGACCCTTTCTGCTATAGTGGGAGGTTAAAATTTCATGTTCTGAAGCTTCCCTGAAAAGTTATGGCACAATGCACAAAAACGCTTTTCAGCTGAGATAAGGTGGGTTTCGGAACGCCAAACATAAAAGTGTTGATAACTTTCGAAAAACACTTCAGACAGCTTAGATTTGATGTGCACCTACTAGAAAGACCCCTTTCTGCTATAGTGGGAGGTTAAAATTTCATGTTCTGAAGCTTTCCTGAAAAGTTATGGCACAATGCACAAAAACGCTTTTCAGCCTGAGATAAGGTGGGTTTCGGAACGCCAAACATAAAAGTGTTGATAACTTTTGAAAAACACTTCAGACAGCTTAGATTTGATGTGCAACTACTAGAAAGACCCTTTCTACTATAGTGGGAGGTTAAAATTTCATGTTCTGAAGCTTCCCTGAAAAGTTATGGCACAATGCACAAAAACGCTTTTCAGCCTGAGATAAGGTGGGTTTCGGAACGCCAAACATAAAAGTGTTGATAACTTTCGAAAAACACTTCAGACAGCTTAGATTTGATGTGCACCTACTAGAAAGACCCTTTCTGCTATAGTGGGAGGTTAAAATTTCATGTTCTGAAGCTTCCCTGAAAAGTTATGGCACAATGCGTAAAAACGCTTTTCAGCCTGAGATAAGGTGGGTTTCGGAACGCCAAACATAAAAGTGTTGATAACTTTGGAAAAACACTTCAGACAGTTTAGATTTGATGTGCAACTACTAGAAAGACCCTTTCTGCTATAGTGGGAGGTTCAAATTTCATGTTCTGAAGCTTCCCTGAAAAGTTATGGCACAATGCACAAAAACGCTTTTCAGCCTGAGATAAGGTGGGTTTCGGAACGCCAAACATAAAAGTGTTAATAACTTTGGAAAAACACTTCAGACAGTTTAGATTTGATGTGCAACTACTAGAAAGACCCTTTCTGCTATAGTGGGAGGTTAAAATTTCATGTTCTGAAGCTTCCCTGAAAAGTTATGGCACAATGCACAAAAACGCTTTTCAGCCTGAGATAAGGTGGGTTTCGGAACGCCAAACATAAAAGTGTTAATAACTTTGGAAAAACACTTCAGACAGTTTAGATTTGATGTGCAACTACTAGAAAGACCCTTTCTGCTATAGTGGGAGGTTAAAATTTCATGTTCTGAAGCTTCCCTGAAAAGTTATGGCACAATGCACAAAAACGCTTTTCAGCCTGAGATAAGGTGGGTTTCGGAACGCCAAACATAAAAGTGTTGATAACTTTCGAAAAACACTTCAGACAGCTTAAATTTGATGTGCACCTACTAGAAAGACCCTTTCTGCTATAGTGGGAGGTTAAAATTTCATGTTCTGAAGCTTCCCTGAAAAGTTATGGCACAATGCACAAAAACGCTTTTCAGCCTGAGATAAGGTGGGTTTCGGAACGCCAAACATAAAAGTGTTGATAACTTTCGAAAAACACTTCAGACAGCTTAGATTTGATGTGCACCTACTAGAAAGACCCTTTCTGCTATAGTGGGAGGTTAAAATTTCATGTTCTGAAGCTTCCCTGAAAAGTTATGGCACAATGCGTAAAAACGCTTTTCAGCCTGAGATAAGGTGGGTTTCGGAACGCCAAACATAAAAGTGTTGATAACTTTGGAAAAACACTTCAGACAGTTTAGATTTGATGTGCAACTACTAGAAAGACCCTTTCTGCTATAGTGGGAGGTTAAAATTTCATGTTCTGAAGCTTCCGTGAAAAGTTATGGCACAATGCACAAAAACGCTTTTCAGCCTGAGATAAGGTGGGTTTCGGAACGCCAAACATAAAAGTGTTAATAACTTTGGAAAAACACTTCAGACAGTTTAGATTTGATGTGCAACTACTAGAAAGACCCTTTCTGCTATAGTGGGAGGTTAAAATTTCATGTTCTGAAGCTTCCCTGAAAAGTTATGGCACAATGCACAAAAACGCTTTTCAGCCTGAGATAAGGTGGGTTTCGGAACGCCAAACATAAAAGTGTTAATAACTTTGGAAAAACACTTCAGACAGTTTAGATTTGATGTGCAACTACTAGAAAGACCCTTTCTGCTATAGTGGGAGGTTAAAATTTCATGTTCTGAAGCTTCCCTGAAAAGTTATGGCACAATGCACAAAAACGCTTTTCAGCCTGAGATAAGGTGGGTATCGGAACGCCAAACATAAAAGTGTTGATAACTTTCGAAAAACACTTCAGACAGCTTAGATTTGATGTGCACCTACTAGAAAGACCCTTTCTGCTATAGTGGGAGGTTAAAATTTCATGTTCTGAAGCTTCCCTGAAAAGTTATGGCACAATGCGTAAAAACGCTTTTCAGCCTGAGATAAGGTGGGTTTCGGAACGCCAAACATAAAAGTGTTGATAACTTTGGAAAAACACTTCAGACAGTTTAGATTTGATGTGCAACTACTAGAAAGACCCTTTCTGCTATAGTGGGAGGTTAAAATTTCATGTTCTGAAGCTTTCCTGAAAAGTTATGGCACAATGCACAAAAACGCTTTTCAGCCTGAGATAAGGTGGGTTTCGGAACGCTTAACATAAAAGTGTTGATAACTTTTGAAAAACACTTCAGACAGCTTAGATTTGATGTGCAACTACTAGAAAGACCCTTTCTGCTATAGTGGGAGGTTAAAATTTCATGTTCTGAAGCTTCCCTGAAAAGTTATGGCACAATGCACAAAAACGCTTTTCAGCCTGAGATAAGGTGGGTTTCGGAACGCCAAACATAAAAGTGTTGATAACTTTCGAAAAACACTTCAGAGAGCTTAGATTTGATGTGCACCTACTAGAAAGACCCTTTCTGCTATAGTGGGAGGTTAAAATTTCATGTTCTGAAGCTTCCCTGAAAAGTTATGGCACAATGCGTAAAAACGCTTTTCAGCCTGAGATAAGGTGGGTTTCTTAACGCCAAACATAAAAGTGTTGATAACTTTGGAAAAACACTTCAGACAGTTTAGATTTGATGTGCAACTACTAGAAAGACCCTTTCTGCTATAGTGGGAGGTTAAAATTTCATGTTCTGAAGCTTCCCTGAAAAGTTATGGCACAATGCACAAAAACGCTTTTCAGCCTGAGATAAGGTGGGTTTCGGAACGCCAAACATAAAAGTGTTAATAACTTTGGAAAAACACTTCAGACAGTTTAGATTTGATGTGCAACTACTAGAAAGACCCTTTCTGCTATAGTGGGAGGTTAAAATTTCATGTTCTGAAGCTATCCTGAAAAGTTATGGCACAATGCACAAAAACGCTTTTCAGCCTGAGATAAGGTGGGTTTCGGAACGCCAAACATAAAAGTGTTGATAACTTTCGAAAAACACTTCAGAGAGCTTAGATTTGATGTGCACCTACTAGAAAGACCCTTTCTGCTATAGTGGGAGGTTAAAATTTCATGTTCTGAAGCTTCCCTGAAAAGTTATGGCACAATGCGTAAAAACGCTTTTCAGCCTGAGATAAGGTGGGTTTCGGAACGCCAAACATAAAAGTGTTGATAACTTTCGAAAAACACTTCAGACAGTTTAGATTTGATGTGCAACTACTAGAAAGACCCTTTCTGCTATAGTGGGAGGTTAAAATTTCATGTTCTGAAGCTTTCCTGAAAAGTTATGGCACAATGCACAAAAACGCTTTTCAGCCTGAGATAAGGTGGGTTTCGGAACGCCAAACATAAAAGTGTTGATAACTTTGGAAAAACACTTCAGACAGCTTAGATTTGATGTGCAACTACTAGAAAGACCCTTTCTGCTATAGTGGGAGGTTAAAATTTCATGTTCTGAAGCTTTCCTGAAAAGTTATGGCACAATGCACAAAAACGCTTTTCAGCCTGAGATAAGGTGGGTTTCGGAACGCCAAACATAAAAGTGTTGATAACTTTTGAAAAACACTTCAGACAGCTTAGATTTGATGTGCAACTACTAGAAAGACCCTTTCTGCTATAGTGGGAGGTTAAAATTTCATGTTCTGAAGCTTCCCTGAAAAGTTATGGCACAATGCACAAAAACGCTTTTCAGCCTGAGATAAGGTGGGTTTCGGAACGCCAAACATAAAAGTGTTGATAACTTTGGAAAAACACTTCAGACAGTTTAGATTTGATGTGCAACTACTAGAAAGACCCTTTCTGCTATAGTGGGAGGTTAAAATTTCATGTTCTGAAGCTTCCCTGAAAAGTTATGGCACAATGCACAAAAACGCTTTTCAGCCTGAGATAAGGTGGGTTTCGGAACGCCAAACATAAAAGTGTTAATAACTTTGGAAAAACACTTCAGACAGTTTAGATTTGATGTGCAACTACTAGAAAGACCCTTTCTGCTATAGTGGGAGGTTAAAATTTCATGTTCTGAAGCTTCCCTGAAAAGTTATGGCACAATGCACAAAAACGCTTTTCAGCCTGAGATAAGGTGGGTTTCGGAACGCCAAACATAAAAGTGTTGATAACTTTCGAAAAACACTTCAGAGAGCTTAGATTTGATGTGCACCTACTAGAAAGACCCTTTCTGCTATAGTGGGAGGTTAAAATTTCATGTTCTGAAGCTTCCCTGAAAAGTTATGGCACAATGCGTAAAAACGCTTTTCAGCCTGAGATAAGGTGGGTTTCGGAACGCCAAACATAAAAGTGTTGATAACTTTGGAAAAACACTTCAGACAGTTTAGATTTGATGTGCAACTACTAGAAAGACCCTTTCTGCTATAGTGGAAGGTTAAAATTTCATGTTCTGAAGCTTCCCTGAAAAGTTATGGCACAATGCACAAAAACGCTTTTCAGCCTGAGATAAGGTGGGTTTCGGAACGCCAAACATAAAAGTGTTGATAACTTTCGAAAAACACTTCAGAGAGCTTAGATTTGATGTGCACCTACTAGAAAGACCCTTTCTGCTATAGTGGGAGGTTAAAATTTCATGTTCTGAAGCTTCCCTGAAAAGTTATGGCACAATGCACAAAAACGCTTTTCAGCCTGAGATAAGGTGGGTTTCGGAACGCCAAACATAAAAGTGTTAATAACTTTGGAAAAACACTTCAGACAGTTTAGATTTGATGTGCAACTACTAGAAAGACCCTTTCTGCTATAGTGGGAGGTTAAAATTTCATGTTCTGAAGCTTCCCTGAAAAGTTATGGCACAATGCACAAAAACGCTTTTCAGCCTGAGATAAGGTGGGTTTCGGAACGCCAAACATAAAAGTGTTGATAACTTTCGAAAAACACTTCAGAGAGCTTAGATTTGATGTGCACCTACTAGAAAGACCCTTTCTGCTATAGTGGGAGGTTAAAATTTCATGTTCTGAAGCTTCCCTGAAAAGTTATGGCACAATGCGTAAAAACGCTTTTCAGCCTGAGATAAGGTGGGTTTCGGAACGCCAAACATAAAAGTGTTGATAACTTTGGAAAAACACTTCAGACAGTTTAGATTTGATGTGCAACTACTAGAAAGACCCTTTCTGCTATAGTGGGAGGTTAAAATTTCATGTTCTGAAGCTTCCCTGAAAAGTTATGGCACAATGCACAAAAACGCTTTTCAGCCTGAGATAAGGTGGGTTTCGGAACGCCAAACATAAAAGTGTTAATAACTTTGGAAAAACACTTCAGACAGTTTAGATTTGATGTGCAACTACTAGAAAGACCCTTTCTGCTATAGTGGGAGGTTAAAATTTCATGTTCTGAAGCTTTCCTGAAAAGTTATGGCACAATGCACAAAAACGCTTTTCAGCCTGAGATAAGGTGGGTTTCGGAACGCCAAACATAAAAGTGTTGATAACTTTCGAAAAACACTTCAGAGAGCTTAGATTTGATGTGCACCTACTAGAAAGACCCTTTCTGCTATAGTGGGAGGTTAAAATTTCATGTTCTGAAGCTTCCCTGAAAAGTTATGGCACAATGCGTAAAAACGCTTTTCAGCCTGAGATAAGGTGGGTTTCGGAACGCCAAACATAAAAGTGTTGATAACTTTGGAAAAACACTTCAGACAGTTTAGATTTGATGTGCAACTACTAGAAAGACCCTTTCTGCTATAGTGGGAGGTTAAAATTTCATGTTCTGAAGCTTTCCTGAAAAGTTATGGCACAATGCACAAAAACGCTTTTCAGGCTGAGATAAGGTGGGTTTCGGAACGCCAAACATAAAAGTGTTGATAACTTTTGAAAAACACTTCAGACAGCTTAGATTTGATGTGCAACTACTAGAAAGACCCTTTCTGCTATAGTGGGAGGTTAAAATTTCATGTTCTGAAGCTTCCCTGAAAAGTTATGGCACAATGCACAAAAACGCTTTTCAGCCTGAGATAAGGTGGGTTTCGGAACGCCAAACATAAAAGTGTTGATAACTTTTGAAAAACACTTCAGACAGCTTAGATTTGATGTGCAACTACTAGAAAGACCCTTTCTGCTATAGTGGGAGGTTAAAATTTCATGTTCTGAAGCTTCCCTGAAAAGTTATGGCACAATGCACAAAAACGCTTTTCAGCCTGAGATAAGGTGGGTTTCGGAACGCCAAACATAAAAGTGTTGATAACTTTCGAAAAACACTTCAGACATCTTAGATTTGATGTGCACCTACTAGAAAGACCCTTTCTGCTATAGTGGGAGGTTAAAATTTCATGTTCTGAAGCTTCCCTGAAAAGTTATGGCACAATGCGTAAAAACGCTTTTCAGCCTGAGATAAGGTGGGTTTCGGAACGCCAAACATAAAAGTGTTGATAACTTTGGAAAAACACTTCAGACAGTTTAGATTTGATGTGCAACTACTAGAAAGACCCTTTCTGCTATAGTGGGAGGTTAAAATTTCATGTTCTGAAGCTTCCCTGAAAAGTTATGGCACAATGCACAAAAACGCTTTTCAGCCTGAGATAAGGTGGGTTTCGGAACGCCAAACATAAAAGTGTTAATAACTTTGGAAAAACACTTCAGACAGTTTAGATTTGATGTGCAACTACTAGAAAGACCCTTTCTGCTATAGTGGGAGGTTAAAATTTCATGTTCTGAAGCTTCCCTGAAAAGTTATGGCACAATGCACAAAAACGCTTTTCAGCCTGAGATAAGGTGGGTTTCGGAACGCCAAACATAAAAGTGTTAATAACTTTGGAAAAACACTTCAGACAGTTTAGATTTGATGTGCAACTACTAGAAAGACCCTTTCTGCTATAGTGGGAGCATAAAATTTCATGTTCTGAAGCTTCCCTGAAAAGTTATGGCACAATGCACAAAAACGCTTTTCAGCCTGAGATAAGGTGGGTTTCGGAACGCCAAACATAAAAGTGTTAATAACTTTGGAAAAACACTTCAGACAGTTTAGATTTGATGTGCAACTACTAGAAAGACCCTTTCTGCTATAGTGGGAGGTTAAAATTTCATGTTCTGAAGCTTCCCTGAAAAGTTATGGCACAATGCACAAAAACGCTTTTCAGCCTGAGATAAGGTGGGTTTCGGAACGCCAAACATAAAAGTGTTAATAACTTTGGAAAAACACTTCAGACAGTTTAGATTTGATGTGCAACTACTAGAAAGACCCTTTCTGCTATAGTGGGAGGTTAAAATTTCATGTTCTGAAGCTTTCCTGAAAAGTTATGGCACAATGCACAAAAACGCTTTTCAGCCTGAGATAAGGTGGGTTTCGGAACGCCAAACATAAAAGTGTTGATAACTTTCGAAAAACACTTCAGAGAGCTTAGATTTGATGTGCACCTACTAGAAAGACCCTTTCTGCTATAGTGGGAGGTTAAAATTTCATGTTCTGAAGCTTCCCTGAAAAGTTATGGCACAATGCGTAAAAACGCTTTTCAGCCTGAGATAAGGTGGGTTTCGGAACGCCAAACATAAAAGTGTTGATAACTTTGGAAAAACACTTCAGACAGTTTAGATTTGATGTGCAACTACTAGAAAGACCCTTTCTGCTATAGTGGGAGGTTAAAATTTCATGTTCTGAAGCTTCCCTGAAAAGTTATGGCACAATGCACAAAAACGCTTTTCAGCCTGAGATAAGGTGGGTTTCGGAACGCCAAACATAAAAGTGTTAATAACTTTGGAAAAACACTTCAGACAGTTTAGATTTGATGTGCAACTACTAGAAAGACCCTTTCTGCTATAGTGGGAGGTTAAAATTTCATGTTCTGAAGCTTTCCTGAAAAGTTATGGCACAATGCACAAAAACGCTTTTCAGCCTGAGATAAGGTGGGTTTCGGAACGCCAAACATAAAAGTGTTGATAACTTTCGAAAAACACTTCAGAGAGCTTAGATTTGATGTGCACCTACTAGAAAGACCCTTTCTGCTATAGTGGGAGGTTAAAATTTCATGTTCTGAAGCTTCCCTGAAAAGTTATGGCACAATGCGTAAAAACGCTTTTCAGCCTGAGATAAGGTGGGTTTCGGAACGCCAAACATAAAAGTGTTGATAACTTTGGAAAAACACTTCAGACAGTTTAGATTTGATGTGCAACTACTAGAAAGACCCTTTCTGCTATAGTGGGAGGTTAAAATTTCATGTTCTGAAGCTTTCCTGAAAAGTTATGGCACAATGCACAAAAACGCTTTTCAGCCTGAGATAAGGTGGGTTTCGGAACGCCAAACATAAAAGTGTTGATAACTTTTGAAAAACACTTCAGACAGCTTAGATTTGATGTGCAACTACTAGAAAGACCCTTTCTGCTATAGTGGGAGGTTAAAATTTCATGTTCTGAAGCTTCCCTGAAAAGTTATGGCACAATGCACAAAAACGCTTTTCAGCCTGAGATAAGGTGGGTTTCGGAACGCCAAACATAAAAGTGTTGATAACTTTTGAAAAACACTTCAGACAGCTTAGATTTGATGTGCAACTACTAGAAAGACCCTTTCTGCTATAGTGGGAGGTTAAAATTTCATGTTCTGAAGCTTCCCTGAAAAGTTATGGCACAATGCACAAAAACGCTTTTCAGCCTGAGATAAGGTGGGTTTCGGAACGCCAAACATAAAAGTGTTGATAACTTTCGAAAAACACTTCAGACAGCTTAGATTTGATGTGCACCTACTAGAAAGACCCTTTCTGCTATAGTGGGAGGTTAAAATTTCATGTTCTGAAGCTTCCCTGAAAAGTTATGGCACAATGCGTAAAAACGCTTTTCAGCCTGAGATAAGGTGGGTTTCGGAACGCCAAACATAAAAGTGTTGATAACTTTGGAAAAACACTTCAGACAGTTTAGATTTGATGTGCAACTACTAGAAAGACCCTTTCTGCTATAGTGGGAGGTTAAAATTTCATGTTCTGAAGCTTCCCTGAAAAGTTATGGCACAATGCACAAAAACGCTTTTCAGCCTGAGATAAGGTGGGTTTCGGAACGCCAAACATAAAAGTGTTAATAACTTTGGAAAAACACTTCAGACAGTTTAGATTTGATGTGCAACTACTAGAAAGACCCTTTCTGCTATAGTGGGAGGTTAAAATTTCATGTTCTGAAGCTTCCCTGAAAAGTTATGGCACAATGCACAAAAACGCATTTCAGCCTGAGATAAGGTGGGTTTCGGAACGCCAAACATAAAAGTGTTAATAACTTTGGAAAAACACTTCAGACAGTTTAGATTTGATGTGCAACTACTAGAAAGACCCTTTCTGCTATAGTGGGAGCTTAAAATTTCATGTTCTGAAGCTTCCCTGAAAAGTTATGGCACAATGCACAAAAACGCTTTTCAGCCTGAGATAAGGTGGGTTTCGGAACGCCAAACATAAAAGTGTTAATAACTTTGGAAAAACACTTCAGACAGTTTAGATTTGATGTGCAACTACTAGAAAGACCCTTTCTGCTATAGTGGGAGGTTAAAATTTCATGTTCTGAAGCTTCCCTGAAAAGTTATGGCACAATGCACAAAAACGCTTTTCAGCCTGAGATAAGGTGGGTTTCGGAACGCCAAACATAAAAGTGTTGATAACTTTCGAAAAACACTTCAGACAGCTTAGATTTGATGTGCAACTACTAGAAAGACCCTTTCTGCTATAGTGGGAGGTTAAAATTTCATGTTCTGAAGCTTTCCTGAAAAGTTATGGCACAATGCACAAAAACGCTTTTCAGCCTGAGATAAGGTGGGTTTCGGAACGCCAAACATAAAAGTGTTGATAACTTTCGAAAAACACTTCAGAGAGCTTAGATTTGATGTGCACCTACTAGAAAGACCCTTTCTGCTATAGTGGGAGGTTAAAATTTCATGTTCTGAAGCTTCCCTGAAAAGTTATGGCACAATGCGTAAAAACGCTTTTCAGCCTGAGATAAGGTGGGTTTCGGAACGCCAAACATAAAAGTGTTGATAACTTTGGAAAAACACTTCAGACAGTTTAGATTTGATGTGCAACTACTAGAAAGACCCTTTCTGCTATAGTGGGAGGTTAAAATTTTATGTTCTGAAGCTTCCCTGAAAAGTTATGGCACAATGCACAAAAACGCTTTTCAGCCTGAGATAAGGTGGGTTTCGGAACGCCAAACATAAAAGTGTTAATAACTTTGGAAAAACACTTCAGACAGTTTAGATTTGATGTGCAACTACTAGAAAGACCCTTTCTGCTATAGTGGGAGGTTAAAATTTCATGTTCTGAAGCTTCCCTGAAAAGTTATGGCACAATGCACAAAAACGCTTTTCAGCCTGAGATAAGGTGGGTTTCGGAACGCCAAACATAAAAGTGTTAATAACTTTGGAAAAACACTTCAGACAGTTTAGATTTGATGTGCAACTACTAGAAAGACCCTTTCTGCTATAGTGGGAGGTTAAAATTTCATGTTCTGAAGCTTCCCTGAAAAGTTATGGCACAATGCACAAAAACGCTTTTCAGCCTGAGATAAGGTGGGTTTCGGAACGCCAAACATAAAAGTGTTGATAACTTTCGAAAAACACTTCAGACAGTTTAGATTTGATGTGCAACTACTAGAAAGACCCTTTCTGCTATAGTGGGAGGTTAAAATTTCATGTTCTGAAGCTTTCCTGAAAAGTTATGGCACAATGCACAAAAACGCTTTTCAGCCTGAGATAAGGTGGGTTTCGGAACGCCAAACATAAAAGTGTTGATAACTTTCGAAAAACACTTCAGAGAGCTTAGATTTGATGTGCACCTACTAGAAAGACCCTTTCTGCTATAGTGGGAGGTTAAAATTTCATGTTCTGAAGCTTCCCTGAAAAGTTATGGCACAATGCGTAAAAACGCTTTTCAGCCTGAGATAAGGTGGGTTTCGGAACGCCAAACATAAAAGTGTTGATAACTTTGGAAAAACACTTCAGACAGTTTAGATTTGATGTACAACTACTAGAAAGACCCTTTCTGCTATAGTGGGAGGTTAAAATTTCATGTTCTGAAGCTTCCCTGAAAAGTTATGGCACAATGCACAAAAACGCTTTTCAGCCTGAGATAAGGTGGGTTTCGGAACGCCAAACATAAAAGTGTTGATAACTTTCGAAAAACACTTCAGAGAGCTTAGATTTGATGTGCACCTACTAGAAAGACCCTTTCTGCTATAGTGGGAGGTTAAAATTTCATGTTCTGAAGCTTCCCTGAAAAGTTATGGCACAATGCACAAAAACGCTTTTCAGCCTGAGATAAGGTGGGTTTCGGAACGCCAAACATAAAAGTGTTAATAACTTTGGAAAAACACTTCAGACAGTTTAGATTTGATGTGCAACTACTAGAAAGACCCTTTCTGCTATAGTGGGAGGTTAAAATTTCATGTTCTGAAGCTTTCCTGAAAAGTTATGGCACAATGCACAAAAACGCTTTTCAGCCTGAGATAAGGTGGGTTTCGGAACGCCAAACATAAAAGTGTTGATAACTTTCGAAAAACACTTCAGAGAGCTTAGATTTGATGTGCACCTACTAGAAAGACCCTTTCTGCTATAGTGGGAGGTTAAAATTTCATGTTCTGAAGCTTCCCTGAAAAGTTATGGCACAATGCGTAAAAACGCCTTTCAGCCTGAGATAAGGTGGGTTTCGGAACGCCAAACATAAAAGTGTTGATAACTTTGGAAAAACACTTCAGACAGTTTAGATTTGATGTGCAACTACTAGAAAGACCCTTTCTGCTATAGTGGGAGGTTAAAATTTTATGTTCTGAAGCTTCCCTGAAAAGTTATGGCACAATGCACAAAAACGCTTTTCAGCCTGAGATAAGGTGGGTTTCGGAACGCCAAACATAAAAGTGTTAATAACTTTGGAAAAACACTTCAGACAGTTTAGATTTGATGTGCAACTACTAGAAAGACCCTTTCTGCTATAGTGGGAGGTTAAAATTTCATGTTCTGAAGCTTCCCTGAAAAGTTATGGCACAATGCACAAAAACGCTTTTCAGCCTGAGATAAGGTGGGTTTCGGAACGCCAAACATAAAAGTGTTGATAACTTTGGAAAAACACTTCAGACAGTTTAGATTTGATGTGCAACTACTAGAAAGACCCTTTCTGCTATAGTGGGAGGTTAAAATTTCATGTTCTGAAGCTTCCCTGAAAAGTTATGGCACAATGCACAAAAACGCTTTTCAGCCTGAGATAACGTGGGTTTCGGAACGCCAAACATAAAAGTGTTGATAACTTTCGAAAAACACTTCAGACAGCTTAGATTTGATGTGCAACTACTAGAAAGACCCTTTCTGCTATAGTGGGAGGTTAAAATTTCATGTTCTGAAGCTTCCCTGAAAAGTTATGGCACAATGCACAAAAACGCTTTTCAGCCTGAGATAAGGTGGGTTTCGGAACGCCAAACATAAAAGTGTTAATAACTTTGGAAAAACACTTCAGACAGTTTAGATTTGATGTGCAACTACTAGAAAGACCCTTTCTGCTATAGTGGGAGGTTAAAATTTCATGTTCTGAAGCTTTCCTGAAAAGTTATGGCACAATGCACAAAAACGCTTTTCAGCCTGAGATAAGGTGGGTTTCGGAACGCCAAACATAAAAGTGTTGATAACTTTCGAAAAACACTTCAGAGAGCTTAGATTTGATGTGCACCTACTAGAAAGACCCTTTCTGCTATAGTGGGAGGTTAAAATTTCATGTTCTGAAGCTTCCCTGAAAAGTTATGGCACAATGCGTAAAAACGCTTTTCAGCCTGAGATAAGGTGGGTTTCGGAACGCCAAACATAAAAGTGTTGATAACTTTGGAAAAACACTTCAGACAGTTTAGATTTGAAGTGCAACTACTAGAAAGACCCTTTCTGCTATAGTGGGAGGTTAAAATTTCATGTTCTGAAGCTTCCCTGAAAAGTTATGGCACAATGCACAAAAACGCTTTTCAGCCTGAGATAAGGTGGGTTTCGGAACGCCAAACATAAAAGTGTTGATAACTTTCGAAAAACACTTCAGACAGCTTAGATTTGATGTGCAACTACTAGAAAGACCCTTTCTGCTATAGTGGGAGGTTAAAATTTCATGTTCTGAAGCTTCCCTGAAAAGTTATGGCACAATGCACAAAAACGCTTTTCAGCCTGAGATAAGGTGGGTTTCGGAACGCCAAACATAAAAGTGTTAATAACTTTGGAAAAACACTTCAGACAGTTTAGATTTGATGTGCAACTACTAGAAAGACCCTTTCTGCTATAGTGGGAGGTTAAAATTTCATGTTCTGAAGCTTTCCTGAAAAGTTATGGCACAATGCACAAAAACGCTTTTCAGCCTGAGATAAGGTGGGTTTCGGAACGCCAAACATAAAAGTGTTGATAACTTTCGAAAAACACTTCAGAGAGCTTAGATTTGATGTGCACCTACTAGAAAGACCCTTTCTGCTATAGTGGGAGGTTAAAATTTCATGTTCTGAAGCTTCCCTGAAAAGTTATGGCACAATGCACAAAAACGCTTTTCAGCCTGAGATAACGTGGGTTTCGGAACGCCAAACATAAAAGTGTTGATAACTTTCGAAAAACACTTCAGACAGCTTAGATTTGATGTGCAACTACTAGAAAGACCCTTTCTGCTATAGTGGGAGGTTAAAATTTCATGTTCTGAAGCTTCCCTGAAAAGTTATGGCACAATGCACAAAAACGCTTTTCAGCCTGAGATAAGGTGGGTTTCGGAACGCCAAACATAAAAGTGTTAATAACTTTGGAAAAACACTTCAGACAGTTTAGATTTGATGTGCAACTACTAGAAAGACCCTTTCTGCTATAGTGGGAGGTTAAAATTTCATGTTCTGAAGCTTTCCTGAAAAGTTATGGCACAATGCACAAAAACGCTTTTCAGCCTGAGATAAGGTGGGTTTCGGAACGCCAAACATAAAAGTGTTGATAACTTTCGAAAAACACTTCAGAGAGCTTAGATTTGATGTGCACCTACTAGAAAGACCCTTTCTGCTATAGTGGGAGGTTAAAATTTCATGTTCTGAAGCTTCCCTGAAAAGTTATGGCACAATGCGTAAAAACGCTTTTCAGCCTGAGATAAGGTGGGTTTCGGAACGCCAAACATAAAAGTGTTGATAACTTTGGAAAAACACTTCAGACAGTTTAGATTTGAAGTGCAACTACTAGAAAGACCCTTTCTGCTATAGTGGGAGGTTAAAATTTCATGTTCTGAAGCTTCCCTGAAAAGTTATGGCACAATGCACAAAAACGCTTTTCAGCCTGAGATAAGGTGGGTTTCGGAACGCCAAACATAAAAGTGTTGATAACTTTCGAAAAACACTTCAGACAGCTTAGATTTGATGTGCAACTACTAGAAAGACCCTTTCTGCTATAGTGGGAGGTTAAAATTTCATGTTCTGAAGCTTCCCTGAAAAGTTATGGCACAATGCACAAAAACGCTTTTCAGCCTGAGATAAGGTGGGTTTCGGAACGCCAAACATAAAAGTGTTAATAACTTTGGAAAAACACTTCAGACAGTTTAGATTTGATGTGCAACTACTAGAAAGACCCTTTCTGCTATAGTGGGAGGTTAAAATTTCATGTTCTGAAGCTTTCCTGAAAAGTTATGGCACAATGCACAAAAACGCTTTTCAGCCTGAGATAAGGTGGGTTTCGGAACGCCAAACATAAAAGTGTTGATAACTTTCGAAAAACACTTCAGAGAGCTTAGATTTGATGTGCACCTACTAGAAAGACCCTTTCTGCTATAGTGGGAGGTTAAAATTTCATGTTCTGAAGCTTCCCTGAAAAGTTATGGCACAATGCACAAAAACGCTTTTCAGCCTGAGATAAGGTGGGTTTCGGAACGCCAAACATAAAAGTGTTAATAACTTTGGAAAAACACTTCAGACAGTTTAGATTTGATGTGCAACTACTAGAAAGACCCTTTCTGCTATAGTGGGAGGTTAAAATTTCATGTTCTGAAGCTTTCCTGAAAAGTTATGGCACAATGCACAAAAACGCTTTTCAGCCTGAGATAAGGTGGGTTTCGGAACGCCAAACATAAAAGTGTTGATAACTTTCGAAAAACACTTCAGAGAGCTTAGATTTGATGTGCACCTACTAGAAAGACCCTTTCTGCTATAGTGGGAGGTTAAAATTTCATGTTCTGAAGCTTCCCTGAAAAGTTATGGCACAATGCGTAAAAACGCTTTTCAGCCTGAGATAAGGTGGGTTTCGGAACGCCAAACATAAAAGTGTTGATAACTTTCGAAAAACACTTCAGAGAGCTTAGATTTGATGTGCACCTACTAGAAAGACCCTTTCTGCTATAGTGGGAGGTTAAAATTTCATGTTCTGAAGCTTCCCTGAAAAGTTATGGCACAATGCGTAAAAACGCTTTTCAGCCTGAGATAAGGTGGGTTTCGGAACGCCAAACATAAAAGTGTTGATAACTTTGGAAAAACACTTCAGACAGTTTAGATTTGATGTGCAACTACTAGAAAGACCCTTTCTGCTATAGTGGGAGGTTAAAATTTCATGTTCTGAAGCTTCCCTGAAAAGTTATGGCACAATGCACAAAAACGCTTTTCAGCCTGAGATAAGGTGGGTTTCGGAACGCCAAACATAAAAGTGTTGATAACTTTCGAAAAACACTTCAGAGAGCTTAGATTTGATGTGCACCTACTAGAAAGACCCTTTCTGCTATAGTGGGAGGTTAAAATTTCATGTTCTGAAGCTTCCCTGAAAAGTTATGGCACAATGCACAAAAACGCTTTTCAGCCTGAGATAAGGTGGGTTTCGGAACGCCAAACATAAAAGTGTTAATAACTTTGGAAAAACACTTCAGACAGTTTAGATTTGATGTGCAACTACTAGAAAGACCCTTTCTGCTATAGTGGGAGGTTAAAATTTCATGTTCTGAAGCTTTCCTGAAAAGTTATGGCACAATGCACAAAAACGCTTTTCAGCCTGAGATAAGGTGGGTTTCGGAACGCCAAACATAAAAGTGTTGATAACTTTCGAAAAACACTTCAGAGAGCTTAGATTTGATGTGCACCTACTAGAAAGACCCTTTCTGCTATAGTGGGAGGTTAAAATTTCATGTTCTGAAGCTTCCCTGAAAAGTTATGGCACAATGCGTAAAAACGCCTTTCAGCCTGAGATAAGGTGGGTTTCGGAACGCCAAACATAAAAGTGTTGATAACTTTGGAAAAACACTTCAGACAGTTTAGATTTGATGTGCAACTACTAGAAAGACCCTTTCTGCTATAGTGGGAGGTTAAAATTTTATGTTCTGAAGCTTCCCTGAAAAGTTATGGCACAATGCACAAAAACGCTTTTCAGCCTGAGATAAGGTGGGTTTCGGAACGCCAAACATAAAAGTGTTAATAACTTTGGAAAAACACTTCAGACAGTTTAGATTTGATGTGCAACTACTAGAAAGACCCTTTTTGCTATAGTGGGAGGTTAAAATTTCATGTTCTGAAGCTTCCCTGAAAAGTTATGGCACAATGCACAAAAACGCTTTTCAGCCTGAGATAACGTGGGTTTCGGAACGCCAAACATAAAAGTGTTGATAACTTTCGAAAAACACTTCAGACAGCTTAGATTTGATGTGCAACTACTAGAAAGACCCTTTCTGCTATAGTGGGAGGTTAAAATTTCATGTTCTGAAGCTTCCCTGAAAAGTTATGGCACAATGCACAAAAACGCTTTTCAGCCTGAGATAAGGTGGGTTTCGGAACGCCAAACATAAAAGTGTTAATAACTTTGGAAAAACACTTCAGACAGTTTAGATTTGATGTGCAACTACTAGAAAGACCCTTTCTGCTATAGTGGGAGGTTAAAATTTCATGTTCTGAAGCTTTCCTGAAAAGTTATGGCACAATGCACAAAAACGCTTTTCAGCCTGAGATAAGGTGGGTTTCGGAACGCCAAACATAAAAGTGTTGATAACTTTCGAAAAACACTTCAGAGAGCTTAGATTTGATGTGCACCTACTAGAAAGACCCTTTCTGCTATAGTGGGAGGTTAAAATTTCATGTTCTGAAGCTTCCCTGAAAAGTTATGGCACAATGCGTAAAAACGCTTTTCAGCCTGAGATAAGGTGGGTTTCGGAACGCCAAACATAAAAGTGTTGATAACTTTGGAAAAACACTTCAGACAGTTTAGATTTGAAGTGCAACTACTAGAAAGACCCTTTCTGCTATAGTGGGAGGTTAAAATTTCATGTTCTGAAGCTTCCCTGAAAAGTTATGGCACAATGCACAAAAACGCTTTTCAGCCTGAGATAAGGTGGGTTTCGGAACGCCAAACATAAAAGTGTTGATAACTTTCGAAAAACACTTCAGACAGCTTAGATTTGATGTGCAACTACTAGAAAGACCCTTTCTGCTATAGTGGGAGGTTAAAATTTCATGTTCTGAAGCTTCCCTGAAAAGTTATGGCACAATGCACAAAAACGCTTTTCAGCCTGAGATAAGGTGGGTTTCGGAACGCCAAACATAAAAGTGTTAATAACTTTGGAAAAACACTTCAGACAGTTTAGATTTGATGTGCAACTACTAGAAAGACCCTTTCTGCTATAGTGGGAGGTTAAAATTTCATGTTCTGAAGCTTTCCTGAAAAGTTATGGCACAATGCACAAAAACGCTTTTCAGCCTGAGATAAGGTGGGTTTCGGAACGCCAAACATAAAAGTGTTGATAACTTTCGAAAAACACTTCAGAGAGCTTAGATTTGATGTGCACCTACTAGAAAGACCCTTTCTGCTATAGTGGGAGGTTAAAATTTCATGTTCTGAAGCTTCCCTGAAAAGTTATGGCACAATGCACAAAAACGCTTTTCAGCCTGAGATAAGGTGGGTTTCGGAACGCCAAACATAAAAGTGTTAATAACTTTGGAAAAACACTTCAGACAGTTTAGATTTGATGTGCAACTACTAGAAAGACCCTTTCTGCTATAGTGGGAGGTTAAAATTTCATGTTCTGAAGCTTTCCTGAAAAGTTATGGCACAATGCACAAAAACGCTTTTCAGCCTGAGATAAGGTGGGTTTCGGAACGCCAAACATAAAAGTGTTGATAACTTTCGAAAAACACTTCAGAGAGCTTAGATTTGATGTGCACCTACTAGAAAGACCCTTTCTGCTATAGTGGGAGGTTAAAATTTCATGTTCTGAAGCTTCCCTGAAAAGTTATGGCACAATGCGTAAAAACGCTTTTCAGCCTGAGATAAGGTGGGTTTCGGAACGCCAAACATAAAAGTGTTGATAACTTTGGAAAAACACTTCAGACAGTTTAGATTTGATGTGCAACTACTAGAAAGACCCTTTCTGCTATAGTGGGAGGTTAAAATTTTATGTTCTGAAGCTTCCCTGAAAAGTTATGGCACAATGCACAAAAACGCTTTTCAGCCTGAGATAAGGTGGGTTTCGGAACGCCAAACATAAAAGTGTTAATAACTTTGGAAAAACACTTCAGACAGTTTAGATTTGATGTGCAACTACTAGAAAGACCCTTTCTGCTATAGTGGGAGGTTAAAATTTCATGTTCTGAAGCTTCCCTGAAAAGTTATGGCACAATGCACAAAAACGCTTTTCAGCCTGAGATAAGGTGGGTTTCGGAACGCCAAACATAAAAGTGTTAATAACTTTGGAAAAACACTTCAGACAGTTTAGATTTGATGTGCAACTACTAGAAAGACCCTTTCTGCTATAGTGGGAGGTTAAAATTTCATGTTCTGAAGCTTCCCTGAAAAGTTATGGCACAATGCACAAAAACGCTTTTCAGCCTGAGATAAGGTGGGTTTCGGAACGCCAAACATAAAAGTGTTGATAACTTTCGAAAAACACTTCAGACAGCTTAGATTTGATGTGCAACTACTAGAAAGACCCTTTCTGCTATAGTGGGAGGTTAAAATTTCATGTTCTGAAGCTTCCCTGAAAAGTTATGGCACAATGCACAAAAACGCTTTTCAGCCTGAGATAAGGTGGGTTTCGGAACGCCAAACATAAAAGTGTTAATAACTTTGGAAAAACACTTCAGACAGTTTAGATTTGATGTGCAACTACTAGAAAGACCCTTTCTGCTATAGTGGGAGGTTAAAATTTCATGTTCTGAAGCTTTCCTGAAAAGTTATGGCACAATGCACAAAAACGCTTTTCAGCCTGAGATAAGGTGGGTTTCGGAACGCCAAACATAAAAGTGTTGATAACTTTCGAAAAACACTTCAGAGAGCTTAGATTTGATGTGCACCTACTAGAAAGACCCTTTCTGCTATAGTGGGAGGTTAAAATTTCATGTTCTGAAGCTTCCCTGAAAAGTTATGGCACAATGCACAAAAACGCTTTTCAGCCTGAGATAAGGTGGGTTTCGGAACGCCAAACATAAAAGTGTTAATAACTTTGGAAAAACACTTCAGACAGTTTAGATTTGATGTGCAACTACTAGAAAGACCCTTTCTGCTATAGTGGGAGGTTAAAATTTCATGTTCTGAAGCTTTCCTGAAAAGTTATGGCACAATGCACAAAAACGCTTTTCAGCCTGAGATAAGGTGGGTTTCGGAACGCCAAACATAAAAGTGTTGATAACTTTCGAAAAACACTTCAGAGAGCTTAGATTTGATGTGCACCTACTAGAAAGACCCTTTCTGCTATAGTGGGAGGTTAAAATTTCATGTTCTGAAGCTTCCCTGAAAAGTTATGGCACAATGCACAAAAACGCTTTTCAGCCTGAGATAAGGTGGGTTTCGGAACGCCAAACATAAAAGTGTTAATAACTTTGGAAAAACACTTCAGACAGTTTAGATTTGATGTGCAACTACTAGAAAGACCCTTTCTGCTATAGTGGGAGGTTAAAATTTCATGTTCTGAAGCTTCCCTGAAAAGTTATGGCACAATGCACAAAAACGCTTTTCAGCCTGAGATAAGGTGGGTTTCGGAACGCCAAACATAAAAGTGTTGATAACTTTCGAAAAACACTTCAGACAGCTTAGATTTGATGTGCACCTACTAGAAAGACCCTTTCTGCTATAGTGGGAGGTTAAAATTTCATGTTCTGAAGCTTCCCTGAAAAGTTATGGCACAATGCGTAAAAACGCTTTTCAGCCTGAGATAAGGTGGGTTTCGGAACGCCAAACATAAAAGTGTTGATAACTTTGGAAAAACACTTCAGACAGTTTAGATTTGATGTGCAACTACTAGAAAGACCCTTTCTTCTATAGTGGGAGGTTAAAATTTCATGTTCTGAAGCTTCCCTGAAAAGTTATGGCACAATGCACAAAAACGCTTTTCAGCCTGAGATAAGGTGGGTTTCGGAACGCCAAACATAAAAGTGTTAATAACTTTGGAAAAACACTTCAGACAGTTTAGATTTGATGTGCAACTACTAGAAAGACCCTTTCTGTTATAGTGGGAGGTTAAAATTTCATGTTCTGAAGCTTCCCTGAAAAGTTATGGCACAATGCACAAAAACGCTTTTCAGCCTGAGATAAGGTGGGTTTCGGAACGCCAAACATAAAAGTGTTGATAACTTTCGAAAAACACTTCAGAGAGCTTAGATTTGATGTGCACCTACTAGAAAGACCCTTTCTGCTATAGTGGGAGGTTAAAATTTCATGTTCTGAAGCTTCCCTGAAAAGTTATGGCACAATGCACAAAAACGCTTTTCAGCCTGAGATAAGGTGGGTGTCGGAACGCCAAACATAAAAGTGTTAATAACTTTGGAAAAACACTTCAGACAGTTTAGATTTGATGTGCAACTACTAGAAAGACCCTTTCTGCTATAGTGGGAGGTTAAAATTTCATGTTCTGAAGCTTTCCTGAAAAGTTATGGCACAATGCACAAAAACGCTTTTCAGCCTGAGATAAGGTGGGTTTCGGAACGCCAAACATAAAAGTGTTGATAACTTTCGAAAAACACTTCAGAGAGCTTAGATTTGATGTGCACCTACTAGAAAGACCCTTTCTGCTATAGTGGGAGGTTAAAATTTCATGTTCTGAAGCTTCCCTGAAAAGTTATGGCACAATGCGTAAAAACGCTTTTCAGCCTGAGATAAGGTGGGTTTCGGAACGCCAAACATAAAAGTGTTGATAACTTTGGAAAAACACTTCAGACAGTTTAGATTTGATGTGCAACTACTAGAAAGACCCTTTCTGCTATAGTGGGAGGTTAAAATTTTGTGTTCTGAAGCTTCCCTGAAAAGTTATGGCACAATGCACAAAAACGCTTTTCAGCCTGAGATAAGGTGGGTTTCGGAACGCCAAACATAAAAGTGTTAATAACTTTGGAAAAACACTTCAGACAGTTTAGATTTGATGTGCAACTACTAGAAAGACCGTTTCTGCTATAGTGGGAGGTTAAAATTTCATGTTCTGAAGCTTCCCTGAAAAGTTATGGCACAATGCACAAAAACGCTTTTCAGCCTGAGATAAGGTGGGTTTCGGAACGCCAAACATAAAAGTGTTAATAACTTTGGAAAAACACTTCAGACAGTTTAGATTTGATGTGCAACTACTAGAAAGACCCTTTCTGCTATAGTGGGAGGTTAAAATTTCATGTTCTGAAGCTTCCCTGAAAAGTTATGGCACAATGCACAAAAACGCTTTTCAGCCTGAGATAAGGTGGGTTTCGGAACGCCAAACATAAAAGTGTTGATAACTTTCGAAAAACACTTCAGACAGCTTAGATTTGATGTGCAACTACTAGAAAGACCCTTTCTGCTATAGTGGGAGGTTAAAATTTCATGTTCTGAAGCTTCCCTGAAAAGTTATGGCACAATGCACAAAAACGCTTTTCAGCCTGAGATAAGGTGGGTTTCGGAACGCCAAACATAAAAGTGTTAATAACTTTGGAAAAACACTTCAGACAGTTTAGATTTGATGTGCAACTACTAGAAAGACCCTTTCTGCTATAGTGGGAGGTTAAAATTTCATGTTCTGAAGCTTTCCTGAAAAGTTATGGCACAATGCACAAAAACGCTTTTCAGCCTGAGATAAGGTGGGTTTCGGAACGCCAAACATAAAAGTGTTGATAACTTTCGAAAAACACTTCAGAGAGCTTAGATTTGATGTGCACCTACTAGAAAGACCCTTTCTGCTATAGTGGGAGGTTAAAATTTCATGTTCTGAAGCTTCCCTGAAAAGTTATGGCACAATGCGTAAAAACGCTTTTCAGCCTGAGATAAGGTGGGTTTCGGAACGCCAAACATAAAAGTGTTGATAACTTTGGAAAAACACTTCAGACAGTTTAGATTTGATGTGCAACTACTAGAAAGACCCTTTCTGCTATAGTGGGAGGTTAAAATTTCATGTTCTGAAGCTTCCCTGAAAAGTTATGGCACAATGCACAAAAACGCTTTTCAGCCTGAGATAAGGTGGGTTTCGGAACGCCAAACATAAAAGTGTTGATAACTTTTGAAAAACACTTCAGACAGCTTAGATTTGATGTGCACCTACTAGAAAGACCCTTTCTGCTATAGTGGGAGGTTAAAATTTCATGTTCTGAAGCTTCCCTGAAAAGTTATGGCACAATGCGTAAAAACGCTTTTCAGCCTGAGATAAGGTGGGTTTCGGAACGCCAAACATAAAAGTGTTGATAACTTTGGAAAAACACTTCAGACAGTTTAGATTTGATGTGCAACTACTAGAAAGACCCTTTCTGCTATAGTGGGAGGTTAAAATTTCATGTTCTGAAGCTTCCCTGAAACGTTATGGCACAATGCACAAAAACGCTTTTCAGCCTGAGATAAGGTGGGTTTCGGAACGCCAAACATAAAAGTGTTGATAACTTTCGAAAAACACTTCAGAGAGCTTAGATTTGATGTGCACCTACTAGAAAGACCCTTTCTGCTATAGTGGGAGGTTAAAATTTCATGTTCTGAAGCTTCCCTGAAAAGTTATGGCACAATGCACAAAAACGCTTTTCAGCCTGAGATAAGGTGGGTTTCGGAACGCCAAACATAAAAGTGTTAATAACTTTGGAAAAACACTTCAGACAGTTTAGATTTGATGTGCAACTACTAGAAAGACCCTTTCTGCTATAGTGGGAGGTTAAAATTTCATGTTCTGAAGCTTTCCTGAAAAGTTATGGCACAATGCACAAAAACGCTTTTCAGCCTGAGATAAGGTGGGTTTCGGAACGCCAAACATAAAAGTGTTGATAACTTTCGAAAAACACTTCAGAGAGCTTAGATTTGATGTGCACCTACTAGAAAGACCCTTTCTGCTATAGTGGGAGGTTAAAATTTCATGTTCTGAAGCTTCCCTGAAAAGTTATGGCACAATGCGTAAAAACGCCTTTCAGCCTGAGATAAGGTGGGTTTCGGAACGCCAAACATAAAAGTGTTGATAACTTTGGAAAAACACTTCAGACAGTTTAGATTTGATGTGCAACTACTAGAAAGACCCTTTCTGCTATAGTGGGAGGTTAAAATTTTATGTTCTGAAGCTTCCCTGAAAAGTTATGGCACAATGCACAAAAACGCTTTTCAGCCTGAGATAAGGTGGGTTTCGGAACGCCAAACATAAAAGTGTTAATAACTTTGGAAAAACACTTCAGACAGTTTAGATTTGATGTGCAACTACTAGAAAGACCCTTTCTGCTATAGTGGGAGGTTAAAATTTCATGTTCTGAAGCTTCCCTGAAAAGTTATGGCACAATGCACAAAAACGCTTTTCAGCCTGAGATAACGTGGGTTTCGGAACGCCAAACATAAAAGTGTTGATAACTTTCGAAAAACACTTCAGACAGCTTAGATTTGATGTGCAACTACTAGAAAGACCCTTTCTGCTATAGTGGGAGGTTAAAATTTCATGTTCTGAAGCTTCCCTGAAAAGTTATGGCACAATGCACAAAAACGCTTTTCAGCCTGAGATAAGGTGGGTTTCGGAACGCCAAACATAAAAGTGTTAATAACTTTGGAAAAACACTTCAGACAGTTTAGATTTGATGTGCAACTACTAGAAAGACCCTTTCTGCTATAGTGGGAGGTTAAAATTTCATGTTCTGAAGCTTTCCTGAAAAGTTATGGCACAATGCACAAAAACGCTTTTCAGCCTGAGATAAGGTGGGTTTCGGAACGCCAAACATAAAAGTGTTGATAACTTTCGAAAAACACTTCAGAGAGCTTAGATTTGATGTGCACCTACTAGAAAGACCCTTTCTGCTATAGTGGGAGGTTAAAATTTCATGTTCTGAAGCTTCCCTGAAAAGTTATGGCACAATGCGTAAAAACGCTTTTCAGCCTGAGATAAGGTGGGTTTCGGAACGCCAAACATAAAAGTGTTGATAACTTTGGAAAAACACTTCAGACAGTTTAGATTTGAAGTGCAACTACTAGAAAGACCCTTTCTGCTATAGTGGGAGGTTAAAATTTCATGTTCTGAAGCTTCCCTGAAAAGTTATGGCACAATGCACAAAAACGCTTTTCAGCCTGAGATAAGGTGGGTTTCGGAACGCCAAACATAAAAGTGTTGATAACTTTCGAAAAACACTTCAGACAGCTTAGATTTGATGTGCAACTACTAGAAAGACCCTTTCTGCTATAGTGGGAGGTTAAAATTTCATGTTCTGAAGCTTCCCTGAAAAGTTATGGCACAATGCACAAAAACGCTTTTCAGCCTGAGATAAGGTGGGTTTCGGAACGCCAAACATAAAAGTGTTAATAACTTTGGAAAAACACTTCAGACAGTTTAGATTTGATGTGCAACTACTAGAAAGACCCTTTCTGCTATAGTGGGAGGTTAAAATTTCATGTTCTGAAGCTTTCCTGAAAAGTTATGGCACAATGCACAAAAACGCTTTTCAGCCTGAGATAAGGTGGGTTTCGGAACGCCAAACATAAAAGTGTTGATAACTTTCGAAAAACACTTCAGAGAGCTTAGATTTGATGTGCACCTACTAGAAAGACCCTTTCTGCTATAGTGGGAGGTTAAAATTTCATGTTCTGAAGCTTCCCTGAAAAGTTATGGCACAATGCACAAAAACGCTTTTCAGCCTGAGATAAGGTGGGTTTCGGAACGCCAAACATAAAAGTGTTGATAACTTTCGAAAAACACTTCAGAGAGCTTAGATTTGATGTGCACCTACTAGAAAGACCCTTTCTGCTATAGTGGGAGGTTAAAATTTCATGTTCTGAAGCTTCCCTGAAAAGTTATGGCACAATGCACAAAAACGCTTTTCAGCCTGAGATAAGGTGGGTTTCGGAACGCCAAACATAAAAGTGTTAATAACTTTGGAAAAACACTTCAGACAGTTTAGATTTGATGTGCAACTACTAGAAAGACCCTTTCTGCTATAGTGGGAGGTTAAAATTTCATGTTCTGAAGCTTTCCTGAAAAGTTATGGCACAATGCACAAAAACGCTTTTCAGCCTGAGATAAGGTGGGTTTCGGAACGCCAAACATAAAAGTGTTGATAACTTTCGAAAAACACTTCAGAGAGCTTAGATTTGATGTGCACCTACTAGAAAGACCCTTTCTGCTATAGTGGGAGGTTAAAATTTCATGTTCTGAAGCTTCCCTGAAAAGTTATGGCACAATGCGTAAAAACGCCTTTCAGCCTGAGATAAGGTGGGTTTCGGAACGCCAAACATAAAAGTGTTGATAACTTTGGAAAAACACTTCAGACAGTTTAGATTTGATGTGCAACTACTAGAAAGACCCTTTCTGCTATAGTGGGAGGTTAAAATTTTATGTTCTGAAGCTTCCCTGAAAAGTTATGGCACAATGCACAAAAACGCTTTTCAGCCTGAGATAAGGTGGGTTTCGGAACGCCAAACATAAAAGTGTTAATAACTTTGGAAAAACACTTCAGACAGTTTAGATTTGATGTGCAACTACTAGAAAGACCCTTTCTGCTATAGTGGGAGGTTAAAATTTCATGTTCTGAAGCTTCCCTGAAAAGTTATGGCACAATGCACAAAAACGCTTTTCAGCCTGAGATAACGTGGGTTTCGGAACGCCAAACATAAAAGTGTTGATAACTTTCGAAAAACACTTCAGACAGCTTAGATTTGATGTGCAACTACTAGAAAGACCCTTTCTGCTATAGTGGGAGGTTAAAATTTCATGTTCTGAAGCTTCCCTGAAAAGTTATGGCACAATGCACAAAAACGCTTTTCAGCCTGAGATAAGGTGGGTTTCGGAACGCCAAACATAAAAGTGTTAATAACTTTGGAAAAACACTTCAGACAGTTTAGATTTGATGTGCAACTACTAGAAAGACCCTTTCTGCTATAGTGGGAGGTTAAAATTTCATGTTCTGAAGCTTTCCTGAAAAGTTATGGCACAATGCACAAAAACGCTTTTCAGCCTGAGATAAGGTGGGTTTCGGAACGCCAAACATAAAAGTGTTGATAACTTTCGAAAAACACTTCAGAGAGCTTAGATTTGATGTGCACCTACTAGAAAGACCCTTTCTGCTATAGTGGGAGGTTAAAATTTCATGTTCTGAAGCTTCCCTGAAAAGTTATGGCACAATGCGTAAAAACGCTTTTCAGCCTGAGATAAGGTGGGTTTCGGAACGCCAAACATAAAAGTGTTGATAACTTTGGAAAAACACTTCAGACAGTTTAGATTTGAAGTGCAACTACTAGAAAGACCCTTTCTGCTATAGGGGGAGGTTAAAATTTCATGTTCTGAAGCTTCCCTGAAAAGTTATGGCACAATGCACAAAAACGCTTTTCAGCCTGAGATAAGGTGGGTTTCGGAACGCCAAACATAAAAGTGTTGATAACTTTCGAAAAACACTTCAGACAGCTTAGATTTGATGTGCAACTACTAGAAAGACCCTTTCTGCTATAGTGGGAGGTTAAAATTTCATGTTCTGAAGCTTCCCTGAAAAGTTATGGCACAATGCACAAAAACGCTTTTCAGCCTGAGATAAGGTGGGTTTCGGAACGCCAAACATAAAAGTGTTAATAACTTTGGAAAAACACTTCAGACAGTTTAGATTTGATGTGCAACTACTAGAAAGACCCTTTCTGCTATAGTGGGAGGTTAAAATTTCATGTTCTGAAGCTTTCCTGAAAAGTTATGGCACAATGCACAAAAACACTTTTCAGCCTGAGATAAGGTGGGTTTCGGAACGCCAAACATAAAAGTGTTGATAACTTTCGAAAAACACTTCAGAGAGCTTAGATTTGATGTGCACCTACTAGAAAGACCCTTTCTGCTATAGTGGGAGGTTAAAATTTCATGTTCTGAAGCTTCCCTGAAAAGTTATGGCACAATGCACAAAAACGCTTTTCAGCCTGAGATAAGGTGGGTTTCGGAACGCCAAACATAAAAGTGTTAATAACTTTGGAAAAACACTTCAGACAGTTTAGATTTGATGTGCAACTACTAGAAAGACCCTTTCTGCTATAGTGGGAGGTTAAAATTTCATGTTCTGAAGCTTTCCTGAAAAGTTATGGCACAATGCACAAAAACGCTTTTCAGCCTGAGATAAGGTGGGTTTCGGAACGCCAAACATAAAAGTGTTGATAACTTTCGAAAAACACTTCAGAGAGCTTAGATTTGATGTGCACCTACTAGAAAGACCCTTTCTGCTATAGTGGGAGGTTAAAATTTCATGTTCTGAAGCTTCCCTGAAAAGTTATGGCACAATGCGTAAAAACGCTTTTCAGCCTGAGATAAGGTGGGTTTCGGAACGCCAAACATAAAAGTGTTGATAACTTTGGAAAAACACTTCAGACAGTTTAGATTTGATGTGCAACTACTAGAAAGACCCTTTCTGCTATAGTGGGAGGTTAAAATTTTATGTTCTGAAGCTTCCCTGAAAAGTTATGGCACAATGCACAAAAACGCTTTTCAGCCTGAGATAAGGTGGGTTTCGGAACGCCAAACATAAAAGTGTTAATAACTTTGGAAAAACACTTCAGACAGTTTAGATTTGATGTGCAACTACTAGAAAGACCCTTTCTGCTATAGTGGGAGGTTAAAATTTCATGTTCTGAAGCTTCCCTGAAAAGTTATGGCACAATGCACAAAAACGCTTTTCAGCCTGAGATAAGGTGGGTTTCGGAACGCCAAACATAAAAGTGTTAATAACTTTGGAAAAACACTTCAGACAGTTTAGATTTGATGTGCAACTACTAGAAAGACCCTTTCTGCTATAGTGGGAGGTTAAAATTTCATGTTCTGAAGCTTCCCTGAAAAGTTATGGCACAATGCACAAAAACGCTTTTCAGCCTGAGATAAGGTGGGTTTCGGAACGCCAAACATAAAAGTGTTGATAACTTTCGAAAAACACTTCAGACAGCTTAGATTTGATGTGCAACTACTAGAAAGACCCTTTCTGCTATAGTGGGAGGTTAAAATTTCATGTTCTGAAGCTTCCCTGAAAAGTTATGGCACAATGCACAAAAACGCTTTTCAGCCTGAGATAAGGTGGGTTTCGGAACGCCAAACATAAAAGTGTTAATAACTTTGGAAAAACACTTCAGACAGTTTAGATTTGATGTGCAACTACTAGAAAGACCCTTTCTGCTATAGTGGGAGGTTAAAATTTCATGTTCTGAAGCTTTCCTGAAAAGTTATGGCACAATGCACAAAAACGCTTTTCAGCCTGAGATAAGGTGGGTTTCGGAACGCCAAACATAAAAGTGTTGATAACTTTCGAAAAACACTTCAGAGAGCTTAGATTTGATGTGCACCTACTAGAAAGACCCTTTCTGCTATAGTGGGAGGTTAAAATTTCATGTTCTGAAGCTTCCCTGAAAAGTTATGGCACAATGCGTAAAAACGCTTTTCAGCCTGAGATAAGGTGGGTTTCGGAACGCCAAACATAAAAGTGTTGATAACTTTGGAAAAACACTTCAGACAGTTTAGATTTGATGTGCAACTACTAGAAAGACCCTTTCTGCTATAGTGGGAGGTTAAAATTTCATGTTCTGAAGCTTCCCTGAAAAGTTATGGCACAATGCACAAAAACGCTTTTCAGCCTGAGATAAGGTGGGTTTCGGAACGCCAAACATAAAAGTGTTAATAACTTTGGAAAAACACTTCAGACAGTTTAGATTTGATGTGCAACTACTAGAAAGACCCTTTCTGCTATAGTGGGAGGTTAAAATTTCATGTTCTGAAGCTTCCCTGAAAAGTTATGGCACAATGCACAAAAACGCTTTTCAGCCTGAGATAAGGTGGGTTTCGGAACGCCAAACATAAAAGTGTTAATAACTTTGGAAAAACACTTCAGACAGTTTAGATTTGATGTGCAACTACTAGAAAGACCCTTTCTGCTATAGTGGGAGGTTAAAATTTCATGTTCTGAAGCTTCCCTGAAAAGTTATGGCACAATGCACAAAAACGCTTTTCAGCCTGAGATAAGGTGGGTTTCGGAACGCCAAACATAAAAGTGTTGATAACTTTCGAAAAACACTTCAGACAGCTTAGATTTGATGTGCACCTACTAGAAAGACCCTTTCTGCTATAGTGGGAGGTTAAAATTTCATGTTCTGAAGCTTCCCTGAAAAGTTATGGCACAATGCGTAAAAACGCTTTTCAGCCTGAGATAAGGTGGGTTTCGGAACGCCAAACATAAAAGTGTTGATAACTTTGGAAAAACACTTCAGACAGTTTAGATTTGATGTGCAACTACTAGAAAGACCCTTTCTGCTATAGTGGGAGGTTAAAATTTCATGTTCTGAAGCTTCCCTGAAAAGTTATGGCACAATGCACAAAAACGCTTTTCAGCCTGAGATAAGGTGGGTTTCGGAACGCCAAACATAAAAGTGTTAATAACTTTGGAAAAACACTTCAGACAGTTTAGATTTGATGTGCAACTACTAGAAAGACCCTTTCTGTTATAGTGGGAGGTTAAAATTTCATGTTCTGAAGCTTCCCTGAAAAGTTATGGCACAATGCACAAAAACGCTTTTCAGCCTGAGATAAGGTGGGTTTCGGAACGCCAAACATAAAAGTGTTGATAACTTTCGAAAAACACTTCAGAGAGCTTAGATTTGATGTGCACCTACTAGAAAGACCCTTTCTGCTATAGTGGGAGGTTAAAATTTCATGTTCTGAAGCTTCCCTGAAAAGTTATGGCACAATGCACAAAAACGCTTTTCAGCCTGAGATAAGGTGGGTGTCGGAACGCCAAACATAAAAGTGTTAATAACTTTGGAAAAACACTTCAGACAGTTTAGATTTGATGTGCAACTACTAGAAAGACCCTTTCTGCTATAGTGGGAGGTTAAAATTTCATGTTCTGAAGCTTTCCTGAAAAGTTATGGCACAATGCACAAAAACGCTTTTCAGCCTGAGATAAGGTGGGTTTCGGAACGCCAAACATAAAAGTGTTGATAACTTTCGAAAAACACTTCAGAGAGCTTAGATTTGATGTGCACCTACTAGAAAGACCCTTTCTGCTATAGTGGGTGGTTAAAATTTCATGTTCTGAAGCTTCCCTGAAAAGTTATGGCACAATGCGTAAAAACGCTTTTCAGCCTGAGATAAGGTGGGTTTCGGAACGCCAAACATAAAAGTGTTGATAACTTTGGAAAAACACTTCAGACAGTTTAGATTTGATGTGCAACTACTAGAAAGACCCTTTCTGCTATAGTGGGAGGTTAAAATTTTATGTTCTGAAGCTTCCCTGAAAAGTTATGGCACAATGCACAAAAACGCTTTTCAGCCTGAGATAAGGTGGGTTTCGGAACGCCAAACATAAAAGTGTTAATAACTTTGGAAAAACACTTCAGACAGTTTAGATTTGATGTGCAACTACTAGAAAGACCCTTTCTGCTATAGTGGGAGGTTAAAATTTCATGTTCTGAAGCTTCCCTGAAAAGTTATGGCACAATGCACAAAAACGCTTTTCAGCCTGAGATAAGGTGGGTTTCGGAACGCCAAACATAAAAGTGTTAATAACTTTGGAAAAACACTTCAGACAGTTTAGATTTGATGTGCAACTACTAGAAAGACCCTTTCTGCTATAGTGGGAGGTTAAAATTTCATGTTCTGAAGCTTCCCTGAAAAGTTATGGCACAATGCACAAAAACGCTTTTCAGCCTGAGATAAGGTGGGTTTCGGAACGCCAAACATAAAAGTGTTGATAACTTTCGAAAAACACTTCAGACAGCTTAGATTTGATGTGCAACTACTAGAAAGACCCTTTCTGCTATAGTGGGAGGTTAAAATTTCATGTTCTGAAGCTTCCCTGAAAAGTTATGGCACAATGCACAAAAACGCTTTTCAGCCTGAGATAAGGTGGGTTTCGGAACGCCAAACATAAAAGTGTTAATAACTTTGGAAAAACACTTCAGACAGTTTAGATTTGATGTGCAACTACTAGAAAGACCCTTTCTGCTATAGTGGGAGGTTAAAATTTCATGTTCTGAAGCTTTCCTGAAAAGTTATGGCACAATGCACAAAAACGCTTTTCAGCCTGAGATAAGGTGGGTTTCGGAACGCCAAACATAAAAGTGTTGATAACTTTCGAAAAACACTTCAGAGAGCTTAGATTTGATGTGCACCTACTAGAAAGACCCTTTCTGCTATAGTGGGAGGTTAAAATTTCATGTTCTGAAGCTTCCCTGAAAAGTTATGGCACAATGCGTAAAAACGCTTTTCAGCCTGAGATAAGGTGGGTTTCGGAACGCCAAACATAAAAGTGTTGATAACTTTGGAAAAACACTTCAGACAGTTTAGATTTGATGTGCAACTACTAGAAAGACCCTTTCTGCTATAGTGGGAGGTTAAAATTTCATGTTCTGAAGCTTCCCTGAAAAGTTATGGCACAATGCACAAAAACGCTTTTCAGCCTGAGATAAGGTGGGTTTCGGAACGCCAAACATAAAAGTGTTGATAACTTTCGAAAAACACTTCAGACAGCTTAGATTTGATGTGCAACTACTAGAAAGACCCTTTCTGCTATAGTGGGAGGTTAAAATTTCATGTTCTGAAGCTTCCCTGAAAAGTTATGGCACAATGCACAAAAACGCTTTTCAGCCTGAGATAAGGTGGGTTTCGGAACGCCAAACATAAAAGTGTTAATAACTTTGGAAAAACACTTCAGACAGTTTAGATTTGATGTGCAACTACTAGAAAGACCCTTTCTGCTATAGTGGGAGGTTAAAATTTCATGTTCTGAAGCTTTCCTGAAAAGTTATGGCACAATGCACAAAAACGCTTTTCAGCCTGAGATAAGGTGGGTTTCGGAACGCCAAACATAAAAGTGTTGATAACTTTCGAAAAACACTTCAGAGAGCTTAGATTTGATGTGCACCTACTAGAAAGACCCTTTCTGCTATAGTGGGAGGTTAAAATTTCATGTTCTGAAGCTTCCCTGAAAAGTTATGGCACAATGCGTAAAAACGCTTTTCAGCCTGAGATAAGGTGGGTTTCGGAACGCCAAACATAAAAGTGTTGATAACTTTGGAAAAACACTTCAGACAGTTTAGATTTGATGTGCAACTACTAGAAAGACCCTTTCTGCTATAGTGGGAGGTTAAAATTTCATGTTCTGAAGCTTCCCTGAAAAGTTATGGCACAATGCACAAAAACGCTTTTCAGCCTGAGATAAGGTGGGTTTCGGAACGCCAAACATAAAAGTGTTGATAACTTTCGAAAAACACTTCAGACAGCTTAGATTTGATGTGCAACTACTAGAAAGACCCTTTCTGCTATAGTGGGAGGTTAAAATTTCATGTTCTGAAGCTTCCCTGAAAAGTTATGGCACAATGCACAAAAACGCTTTTCAGCCTGAGATAAGGTGGGTTTCGGAACGCCAAACATAAAAGTGTTAATAACTTTGGAAAAACACTTCAGACAGTTTAGATTTGATGTGCAACTACTAGAAAGACCCTTTCTGCTATAGTGGGAGGTTAAAATTTCATGTTCTGAAGCTTTCCTGAAAAGTTATGGCACAATGCACAAAAACGCTTTTCAGCCTGAGATAAGGTGGGTTTCGGAACGCCAAACATAAAAGTGTTGATAACTTTCGAAAAACACTTCAGAGAGCTTAGATTTGATGTGCACCTACTAGAAAGACCCTTTCTGCTATAGTGGGAGGTTAAAATTTCATGTTCTGAAGCTTCCCTGAAAAGTTATGGCACAATGCACAAAAACGCTTTTCAGCCTGAGATAAGGTGGGTTTCGGAACGCCAAACATAAAAGTGTTGATAACTTTCGAAAAACACTTCAGACAGCTTAGATTTGATGTGCACCTACTAGAAAGACCCTTTCTGCTATAGTGGGAGGTTAAAATTTCATGTTCTGAAGCTTCCCTGAAAAGTTATGGCACAATGCGTAAAAACGCTTTTCAGCCTGAGATAAGGTGGGTTTCGGAACGCCAAACATAAAAGTGTTGATAACTTTCGAAAAACACTTCAGACAGTTTAGATTTGATGTGCAACTACTAGAAAGACCCTTTCTGCTATAGTGGGAGGTTAAAATTTCATGTTCTGAAGCTTCCCTGAAAAGTTATGGCACAATGCACAAAAACGCTTTTCAGCCTGAGATAAGGTGGGTTTCGGAACGCCAAACATAAAAGTGTTAATAACTTTGGAAAAACACTTCAGACAGTTTAGATTTGATGTGCAACTACTAGAAAGACCCTTTCTGTTATAGTGGGAGGTTAAAATTTCATGTTCTGAAGCTTCCCTGAAAAGTTATGGCACAATGCACAAAAACGCTTTTCAGCCTGAGATAAGGTGGGTTTCGGAACGCCAAACATAAAAGTGTTGATAACTTTCGAAAAACACTTCAGAGAGCTTAGATTTGATGTGCACCTACTAGAAAGACCCTTTCTGCTATAGTGGGAGGTTAAAATTTCATGTTCTGAAGCTTTCCTGAAAAGTTATGGCACAATGCACAAAAACGCTTTTCAGCCTGAGATAAGGTGGGTTTCGGAACGCCAAACATAAAAGTGTTGATAACTTTTGAAAAACACTTCAGACAGCTTAGATTTGATGTGCAACTACTAGAAAGACCCTTTCTGCTATAGTGGGAGGTTAAAATTTCATGTTCTGAAGCTTCCCTGAAAAGTTATGGCACAATGCGTAAAAACGCTTTTCAGCCTGAGATAAGGTGGGTTTCGGAACGCCAAACATAAAAGTGTTAATAACTTTCGAAAAACACTTCAGACAGCTTAGATTTGATGTGCAACTACTAGAAAGACCCTTTCTGCTATAGTGGGAGGTTAAAATTTCATGTTCTGAAGCTTCCCTGAAAAGTTATGGCACAATGCACAAAAACGCTTTTCAGCCTGAGATAAGGTGGGTTTCGGTACGCCAAACATAAAAGTGTTAATAACTTTGGAAAAACACTTCAGACAGTTTAGATTTGATGTGCAACTACTAGAAAGACCCTTTCTGCTATAGTGGGAGGTTAAAATTTCATGTTCTGAAGCTTTCCTGAAAAGTTATGGCACAATGCACAAAAACGCTTTTCAGCCTGAGATAAGGTGGGTTTCGGAACGCCAAACATAAAAGTGTTGATAACTTTGGAAAAACACTTCAGACAGTTTAGATTTGATGTGCAACTACTAGAAAGACCCTTTCTGCTATAGTGGGGGGTTAAAATTTCATGTTCTGAAGCTTCCCTGAAAAGTTATGGCACAATGCACAAAAACGCTTTTCAGCCTGAGATAAGGTGGGTTTCGGAACGCCAAACATAAAAGTGTTGATAACTTTCGAAAAACACTTCAGACAGCTTAGATTTGATGTGCAACTACTAGAAAGACCCTTTCTGCTATAGTGGGAGGTTAAAATTTCATGTTCTGAAGCTTCCCTGAAAAGTTATGGCACAATGCACAAAAACGCTTTTCAGCCTGAGATAAGGTGGGTTTCGGTACGCCAAACATAAAAGTGTTAATAACTTTGGAAAAACACTTCAGACAGTTTAGATTTGATGTGCAACTACTAGAAAGACCCTTTCTGCTATAGTGGGAGGTTAAAATTTCATGTTCTGAAGCTTTCCTGAAAAGTTATGGCACAATGCACAAAAACGCTTTTCAGCCTGAGATAAGGTGGGTTTCGGAACGCCAAACATAAAAGTGTTGATAACTTTCGAAAAACACTTCAGAGAGCTTAGATTTGATGTGCACCTACTAGAAAGACCCTTTCTGCTATAGTGGGAGGTTAAAATTTCATGTTCTGAAGCTTCCCTGAAAATTTATGGCACAATGCGTAAAAACGCTTTTCAGCCTGAGATAAGGTGGGTTTCGGACCGCCAAACATTAAAGTGTTGATAACTTTGGAAAAACACTTCAGACAGTTTAGATTTGATGTGCAACTACTAGAAAGACCCTTTCTGCTATAGTGGGAGGTTAAAATTTCATGTTCTGAAGCTTCCCTGAAAAGTTATGGCACAATGCACAAAAACGCTTTTCAGCCTGAGATAAGGTGGGTTTCGGAACGCCAAACATAAAAGTGTTGATAACTTTGGAAAAACACTTCAGAGAGCTTAGATTTGATGTGCACCTACTAGAAAGACCCTTTCTGCTATAGTGGGAGGTTAAAATTTCATGTTCTGAAGCTTCCCTGAAAAGTTATGGCACAATGCACAAAAACGCTTTTCAGCCTGAGATAAGGTGGGTTTCGGAACGCCAAACATAAAAGTGTTGATAACTTTCGAAAAACACTTCAGACAGCTTAGATTTGATGTGCACCTACTAGAAAGACCCTTTCTGCTATAGTGGGAGGTTAAAATTTCATGTTCTGAAGCTTCCCTGAAAAGTTATGGCACAATGCGTAAAAACGCTTTTCAGCCTGAGATAAGGTGGGTTTCGGAACGCCAAACATAAAAGTGTTGATAACTTTCGAAAAACACTTCAGACAGTTTAGATTTGATGTGCAACTACTAGAAAGACCCTTTCTGCTATAGTGGGAGGTTAAAATTTCATGTTCTGAAGCTTCCCTGAAAAGTTATGGCACAATGCACAAAAACGCTTTTCAGCCTGAGATAAGGTGGGTTTCGGAACGCCAAACATAAAAGTGTTAATAACTTTGGAAAAACACTTCAGACAGTTTAGATTTGATGTGCAACTACTAGAAAGACCCTTTCTGTTATAGTGGGAGGTTAAAATTTCATGTTCTGAAGCTTCCCTGAAAAGTTATGGCACAATGCACAAAAACGCTTTTCAGCCTGAGATAAGGTGGGTTTCGGAACGCCAAACATAAAAGTGTTGATAACTTTCGAAAAACACTTCAGAGAGCTTAGATTTGATGTGCACCTACTAGAAAGACCCTTTCTGCTATAGTGGGAGGTTAAAATTTCATGTTCTGAAGCTTTCCTGAAAAGTTATGGCACAATGCACAAAAACGCTTTTCAGCCTGAAATAAGGTGGGTTTCGGAACGCCAAACATAAAAGTGTTGATAACTTTTGAAAAACACTTCAGACAGCTTAGATTTGATGTGCAACTACTAGAAAGACCCTTTCTGCTATAGTGGGAGGTTAAAATTTCATGTTCTGAAGCTTCCCTGAAAAGTTATGGCACAATGCGTAAAAACGCTTTTCAGCCTGAGATAAGGTGGGTTTCGGAACGCCAAACATAAAAGTGTTGATAACTTTGGAAAAACACTTCAGACAGTTTAGATTTGATGTGCAACTACTAGAAAGACCCTTTCTGCTATAGTGGGAGGTTAAAATTTCATGTTCTGAAGCTTCCCTGAAAAGTTATGGCACAATGCACAAAAACGCTTTTCAGCCTGAGATAAGGTGGGTTTCGGAACGCCAAACATAAAAGTGTTAATAACTTTGGAAAAACACTTCAGACAGTTTAGATTTGATGTGCAACTACTAGAAAGACCCTTTCTGCTATAGTGGGAGGTTAAAATTTCATGTTCTGAAGCTTCCCTGAAAAGTTATGGCACAATGCACAAAAACGCTTTTCAGCCTGAGATAAGGTGGGTTTCGGAACGCCAAACATAAAAGTGTTGATAACTTTGGAAAAACACTTCAGACAGCTTAGATTTGATGTGCAACTACTAGAAAGACCCTTTCTGCTATAGTGGGAGGTTAAAATTTCATGTTCTGAAGCTTCCCTGAAAAGTTATGGCACAATGCACAAAAACGCTTTTCAGCCTGAGATAAGGTGGGTTTCGGAACGCCAAACATAAAAGTGTTGATAACTTTCGAAAAACACTTTAGACAGCTTAGATTTGATGTGCACCTACTAGAAAGACCCTTTCTGCTATAGTGGGAGGTTAAAATTTCATGTTCTGAAGCTTCCCTGAAAAGTTATGGCACAATGCGTAAAAACGCTTTTCAGCCTGAGATAAGGTGGGTTTCGGAACGCCAAACATAAAAGTGTTGATAACTTTGGAAAAACACTTCAGACAGTTTAGATTTGATGTGCAACTACTAGAAAGACCCTTTCTGCTATAGTGGGAGGTTAAAATTTCATGTTCTGAAGCTTCCCTGAAAAATTATGGCACAATGCACAAAAACGCTTTTCAGCCTGAGATAAGGTGGGTTTCGGAACGCCAAACATAAAAGTGTTAATAACTTTGGAAAAACACTTCAGACAGTTTAGATTTGATGTGCAACTACTAGAAAGACCCTTTCTGCTATAGTGGGAGGTTAAAATTTCATGTTCTGAAGCTTCCCTGAAAAGTTATGGCACAATGCACAAAAACGCTTTTCAGCCTGAGATAAGGTGGGTTTCGGAACGCCAAACATAAAAGTGTTAATAACTTTGGAAAAACACTTCAGACAGTTTAGATTTGATGTGCAACTACTAGAAAGACCCTTTCTGCTATAGTGGGAGGTTAAAATTTCATGTTCTGAAGCTTCCCTGAAAAGTTATGGCACAATGCACAAAAACGCTTTTCAGCCTGAGATAAGGTGGGTTTCGGAACGCCAAACATAAAAGTGTTGATAACTTTTGAAAAACACTTCAGACAGCTTAGATTTGATGTGCAACTACTAGAAAGACCCTTTCTGCTATAGTGGGAGGTTAAAATTTCATGTTCTGAAGCTTCCCTGAAAAGTTATGGCACAATGCGTAAAAACGCTTTTCAGCCTGAGATAAGGTGGGTTTCGGAACGCCAAACATAAAAGTGTTGATAACTTTGGAAAAACACTTCAGACAGTTTAGATTTGATGTGCAACTACTAGAAAGACCCTTTCTGCTATAGTGGGAGGTTAAAATTTCATGTTCTGAAGCTTCCCTGAAAAGTTATGGCACAATGCACAAAAACGCTTTTCAGCCTGAGATAAGGTGGGTTTCGGAACGCCAAACATAAAAGTGTTAATAACTTTGGAAAAACACTTCAGACAGTTTAGATTTGATGTGCAACTACTAGAAAGACCCTTTCTGCTATAGTGGGAGGTTAAAATTTCATGTTCTGAAGCTTCCCTGAAAAGTTATGGCACAATGCACAAAAACGCTTTTCAGCCTGAGATAAGGTGGGTTTCGGAACGCCAAACATAAAAGTGTTGATAACTTTGGAAAAACACTTCAGACAGCTTAGATTTGATGTGCAACTACTAGAAAGACCCTTTCTGCTATAGTGGGAGGTTAAAATTTCATGTTCTGAAGCTTCCCTGAAAAGTTATGGCACAATGCACAAAAACGCTTTTCAGCCTGAGATAAGGTGGGTTTCGGAACGCCAAACATAAAAGTGTTGATAACTTTCGAAAAACACTTTAGACAGCTTAGATTTGATGTGCACCTACTAGAAAGACCCTTTCTGCTATAGTGGGAGGTTAAAATTTCATGTTCTGAAGCTTCCCTGAAAAGTTATGGCACAATGCGTAAAAACGCTTTTCAGCCTGAGATAAGGTGGGTTTCGGAACGCCAAACATAAAAGTGTTGATAACTTTGGAAAAACACTTCAGACAGTTTAGATTTGATGTGCAACTACTAGAAAGACCCTTTCTGCTATAGTGGGAGGTTAAAATTTCATGTTCTGAAGCTTCCCTGAAAAGTTATGGCACAATGCACAAAAACGCTTTTCAGCCTGAGATAAGGTGGGTTTCGGAACGGCAAACATAAAAGTGTTAATAACTTTGGAAAAACACTTCAGACAGTTTAGATTTGATGTGCAACTACTAGAAAGACCCTTTCTGCTATAGTGGGAGGTTAAAATTTCATGTTCTGAAGCTTCCCTGAAAAGTTATGGCACAATGCACAAAAACGCTTTTCAGCCTGAGATAAGGTGGGTTTCGGAACGCCAAACATAAAAGTGTTAATAACTTTGGAAAAACACTTCAGACAGTTTAGATTTGATGTGCAACTACTAGAAAGACCCTTTCTGCTATAGTGGGAGGTTAAAATTTCATGTTCTGAAGCTTCCCTGAAAAGTTATGGCACAATGCACAAAAACGCTTTTCAGCCTGAGATAAGGTGGGTTTCGGAACGCCAAACATAAAAGTGTTGATAACTTTCGAAAAACACTTCAGAGAGCTTAGATTTGATGTGCACCTACTAGAAAGACCCTTTCTGCTATAGTGGGAGGTTAAAATTTCATGTTCTGAAGCTTTCCTGAAAAGTTATGGCACAATGCACAAAAACGCTTTTCAGCCTGAGATAAGGTGGGTTTCGGAACGCCAAACATAAAAGTGTTGATAACTTTGGAAAAACACTTCAGACAGCTTAGATTTGATGTGCAACTACTAGAAAGACCCTTTCTGCTATAGTGGGAGGTTAAAATTTCATGTTCTGAAGCTTCCCTGAAAAGTTATGGCACAATGCACAAAAACGCTTTTCAGCCTGAGATAAGGTGGGTTTCGGAACGCCAAACATAAAAGTGTTGATAACTTTCGAAAAACACTTCAGACAGCTTAGATTTGATGTGCACCTACTAGAAAGACCCTTTCTGCTATAGTGGGAGGTTAAAATTTCATGTTCTGAAGCTTCCCTGAAAAGTTATGGCACAATGCGTAAAAACGCTTTTCAGCCTGAGATAAGGTGGGTTTCGGAACGCCAAACATAAAAGTGTTGATAACTTTGGAAAAACACTTCAGACAGTTTAGATTTGATGTGCAACTACTAGAAAGACCCTTTCTGCTATAGTGGGAGGTTAAAATTTCATGTTCTGAAGCTTCCCTGAAAAGTTATGGCACAATGCACAAAAACGCTTTTCAGCCTGAGATAAGGTGGGTTTCGGAACGCCAAACATAAAAGTGTTAATAACTTTGGAAAAACACTTCAGACAGTTTAGATTTGATGTGCAACTACTAGAAAGACCCTTTCTGCTATAGTGGGAGGTTAAAATTTCATGTTCTGAAGCTTCCCTGAAAAGTTATGGCACAATGCACAAAAACGCTTTTCAGCCTGAGATAAGGTGGGTTTCGGAACGCCAAACATAAAAGTGTTAATAACTTTGGAAAAACACTTCAGACAGTTTAGATTTGATGTGCAACTACTAGAAAGACCCTTTCTGCTATAGTGGGAGGTTAAAATTTCATGTTCTGAAGCTTCCCTGAAAAGTTATGGCACAATGCACAAAAACGCTTTTCAGCCTGAGATAAGGTGGGTTTCGGAACGCCAAACATAAAAGTGTTGATAACTTTCGAAAAACACTTCAGACAGCTTAGATTTGATGTGCACCTACTAGAAAGACCCTTTCTGCTATAGTGGGAGGTTAAAATTTCATGTTCTGAAGCTTCCCTGAAAAGTTATGGCACAATGCGTAAAAACGCTTTTCAGCCTGAGATAAGGTGGGTTTCGGAACGCCAAACATAAAAGTGTTGATAACTTTGGAAAAACACTTCAGACAGTTTAGATTTGATGTGCAACTACTAGAAAGACCCTTTCTGCTATAGTGGGAGGTTAAAATTTCATGTTCTGAAGCTTCCCTGAAAAGTTATGGCACAATGCACAAAAACGCTTTTCAGCCTGAGATAAGGTGGGTTTCGGAACGCCAAACATAAAAGTGTTAATAACTTTGGAAAAACACTTCAGACAGTTTAGATTTGATGTGCAACTACTAGAAAGACCCTTTCTGCTATAGTGGGAGGTTAAAATTTCATGTTCTGAAGCTTCCCTGAAAAGTTATGGCACAATGCACAAAAACGCTTTTCAGCCTGAGATAAGGTGGGTTTCGGAACGCCAAACATAAAAGTGTTAATAACTTTGGAAAAACACTTCAGACAGTTTAGATTTGATGTGCAACTACTAGAAAGACCCTTTCTGCTATAGTGGGAGGTTAAAATTTCATGTTCTGAAGCTTCCCTGAAAAGTTATGGCACAATGCACAAAAACGCTTTTCAGCCTGAGATAAGGTGGGTTTCGGAACGCAAAACATAAAAGTGTTGATAACTTTCGAAAAACACTTCAGACAGCTTAGATTTGATGTGCACCTACTAGAAAGACCCTTTCTGCTATAGTGGGAGGTTAAAATTTCATGTTCTGAAGCTTCCCTGAAAAGTTATGGCACAATGCGTAAAAACGCTTTTCAGCCTGAGATAAGGTGGGTTTCGGAACGCCAAACATAAAAGTGTTGATAACTTTGGAAAAACACTTCAGACAGTTTAGATTTGATGTGCAACTACTAGAAAGACCCTTTCTGCTATAGTGGGAGGTTAAAATTTCATGTTCTGAAGCTTCCCTGAAAAGTTATGGCACAATGCACAAAAACGCTTTTCAGCCTGAGATAAGGTGGGTTTCGGAACGGCAAACATAAAAGTGTTAATAACTTTGGAAAAACACTTCAGACAGTTTAGATTTGATGTGCAACTACTAGAAAGACCCTTTCTGCTATAGTGGGAGGTTAAAATTTCATGTTCTGAAGCTTCCCTGAAAAGTTATGGCACAATGCACAAAAACGCTTTTCAGCCTGAGATAAGGTGGGTTTCGGAACGCCAAACATAAAAGTGTTAATAACTTTGGAAAAACACTTCAGACAGTTTAGATTTGATGTGCAACTACTAGAAAGACCCTTTCTGCTATAGTGGGAGGTTAAAATTTCATGTTCTGAAGCTTCCCTGAAAAGTTATGGCACAATGCACAAAAACGCTTTTCAGCCTGAGATAAGGTGGGTTTCGGAACGCCAAACATAAAAGTGTTGATAACTTTCGAAAAACACTTCAGAGAGCTTAGATTTGATGTGCACCTACTAGAAAGACCCTTTCTGCTATAGTGGGAGGTTAAAATTTCATGTTCTGAAGCTTTCCTGAAAAGTTATGGCACAATGCACAAAAACGCTTTTCAGCCTGAGATAAGGTGGGTTTCGGAACGCCAAACATAAAAGTGTTGATAACTTTGGAAAAACACTTCAGACAGCTTAGATTTGATGTGCAACTACTAGAAAGACCCTTTCTGCTATAGTGGGAGGTTAAAATTTCATGTTCTGAAGCTTCCCTGAAAAGTTATGGCACAATGCACAAAAACGCTTTTCAGCCTGAGATAAGGTGGGTTTCGGAACGCCAAACATAAAAGTGTTGATAACTTTCGAAAAACACTTCAGACAGCTTAGATTTGATGTGCACCTACTAGAAAGACCCTTTCTGCTATAGTGGGAGGTTAAAATTTCATGTTCTGAAGCTTCCCTGAAAAGTTATGGCACAATGCGTAAAAACGCTTTTCAGCCTGAGATAAGGTGGGTTTCGGAACGCCAAACATAAAAGTGTTGATAACTTTGGAAAAACACTTCAGACAGTTTAGATTTGATGTGCAACTACTAGAAAGACCCTTTCTGCTATAGTGGGAGGTTAAAATTTCATGTTCTGAAGCTTCCCTGAAAAGTTATGGCACAATGCACAAAAACGCTTTTCAGCCTGAGATAAGGTGGGTTTCGGAACGCCAAACATAAAAGTGTTAATAACTTTGGAAAAACACTTCAGACAGTTTAGATTTGATGTGCAACTACTAGAAAGACCCTTTCTGCTATAGTGGGAGGTTAAAATTTCATGTTCTGAAGCTTCCCTGAAAAGTTATGGCACAATGCACAAAAACGCTTTTCAGCCTGAGATAAGGTGGGTTTCGGAACGCCAAACATAAAAGTGTTAATAACTTTGGAAAAACACTTCAGACAGTTTAGATTTGATGTGCAACTACTAGAAAGACCCTTTCTGCTATAGTGGGAGGTTAAAATTTCATGTTCTGAAGCTTCCCTGAAAAGTTATGGCACAATGCACAAAAACGCTTTTCAGCCTGAGATAAGGTGGGTTTCGGAACGCCAAACATAAAAGTGTTGATAACTTTCGAAAAACACTACAGACAGCTTAGATTTGATGTGCACCTACTAGAAAGACCCTTTCTGCTATAGTGGGAGGTTAAAATTTCATGTTCTGAAGCTTCCCTGAAAAGTTATGGCACAATGCACAAAAACGCTTTTCAGCCTGAGATAAGGTGGGTTTCGGAACGGCAAACATAAAAGTGTTAATAACTTTGGAAAAACACTTCAGACAGTTTAGATTTGATGTGCAACTACTAGAAAGACCCTTTCTGCTATAGTGGGAGGTTAAAATTTCATGTTCTGAAGCTTCCCTGAAAAGTTATGGCACAATGCACAAAAACGCTTTTCAGCCTGAGATAAGGTGGGTTTCGGAACGCCAAACATAAAAGTGTTGATAACTTTGGAAAAACACTTCAGACAGTTTAGATTTGATGTGCAACTACTAGAAAGACCCTTTCTGCTATAGTGGGAGGTTAAAATTTCATGTTCTGAAGCTTCCCTGAAAAGTTATGGCACAATGCACAAAAACGCTTTTCAGCCTGAGATAAGGTGGGTTTCGGAACGGCAAACATAAAAGTGTTAATAACTTTGGAAAAACACTTCAGACAGTTTAGATTTGATGTGCAACTACTAGAAAGACCCTTTCTGCTATAGTGGGAGGTTAAAATTTCATGTTCTGAAGCTTCCCTGAAAAGTTATGGCACAATGCACAAAAACGCTTTTCAGCCTGAGATAAGGTGGGTTTCGGAACGCCAAACATAAAAGTGTTAATAACTTTGGAAAAACACTTCAGACAGTTTAGATTTGATGTGCAACTACTAGAAAGACCCTTTCTGCTATAGTGGGAGGTTAAAATTTCATGTTCTGAAGCTTCCCTGAAAAGTTATGGCACAATGCACAAAAACGCTTTTCAGCCTGAGATAAGGTGGGTTTCGGAACGCCAAACATAAAAGTGTTGATAACTTTCGAAAAACACTTCAGAGAGCTTAGATTTGATGTGCACCTACTAGAAAGACCCTTTCTGCTATAGTGGGAGGTTAAAATTTCATGTTCTGAAGCTTTCCTGAAAAGTTATGGCACAATGCACAAAAACGCTTTTCAGCCTGAGATAAGGTGGGTTTCGGAACGCCAAACATAAAAGTGTTGATAACTTTGGAAAAACACTTCAGACAGCTTAGATTTGATGTGCAACTACTAGAAAGACCCTTTCTGCTATAGTGGGAGGTTAAAATTTCATGTTCTGAAGCTTCCCTGAAAAGTTATGGCACAATGCACAAAAACGCTTTTCAGCCTGAGATAAGGTGGGTTTCGGAACGCCAAACATAAAAGTGTTGATAACTTTCGAAAAACACTTCAGACAGCTTAGATTTGATGTGCACCTACTAGAAAGACCCTTTCTGCTATAGTGGGAGGTTAAAATTTCATGTTCTGAAGCTTCCCTGAAAAGTTATGGCACAATGCGTAAAAACGCTTTTCAGCCTGAGATAAGGTGGGTTTCGGAACGCCAAACATAAAAGTGTTGATAACTTTGGAAAAACACTTCAGACAGTTTAGATTTGATGTGCAACTACTAGAAAGACCCTTTCTGCTATAGTGGGAGGTTAAAATTTCATGTTCTGAAGCTTCCCTGAAAAGTTATGGCACAATGCACAAAAACGCTTTTCAGCCTGAGATAAGGTGGGTTTCGGAACGCCAAACATAAAAGTGTTAATAACTTTGGAAAAACACTTCAGACAGTTTAGATTTGATGTGCAACTACTAGAAAGACCCTTTCTGCTATAGTGGGAGGTTAAAATTTCATGTTCTGAAGCTTCCCTGAAAAGTTATGGCACAATGCACAAAAACGCTTTTCAGCCTGAGATAAGGTGGGTTTCGGAACGCCAAACATAAAAGTGTTAATAACTTTGGAAAAACACTTCAGACAGTTTAGATTTGATGTGCAACTACTAGAAAGACCCTTTCTGCTATAGTGGGAGGTTAAAATTTCATGTTCTGAAGCTTCCCTGAAAAGTTATGGCACAATGCACAAAAACGCTTTTCAGCCTGAGATAAGGTGGGTTTCGGAACGCCAAACATAAAAGTGTTGATAACTTTCGAAAAACACTTCAGACAGCTTAGATTTGATGTGCACCTACTAGAAAGACCCTTTCTGCTATAGTGGGAGGTTAAAATTTCATGTTCTGAAGCTTCCCTGAAAAGTTATGGCACAATGCGTAAAAACGCTTTTCAGCCTGAGATAAGGTGGGTTTCGGAACGCCAAACATAAAAGTGTTGATAACTTTGGAAAAACACTTCAGACAGTTTAGATTTGATGTGCAACTACTAGAAAGACCCTTTCTGCTATAGTGGGAGGTTAAAATTTCATGTTCTGAAGCTTCCCTGAAAAGTTATGGCACAATGCACAAAAACGCTTTTCAGCCTGAGATAAGGTGGGTTTCGGAACGCCAAACATAAAAGTGTTAATAACTTTGGAAAAACACTTCAGACAGTTTAGATTTGATGTGCAACTACTAGAAAGACCCTTTCTGCTATAGTGGGAGGTTAAAATTTCATGTTCTGAAGCTTCCCTGAAAAGTTATGGCACAATGCACAAAAACGCTTTTCAGCCTGAGATAAGGTGGGTTTCGGAACGCCAAACATAAAAGTGTTAATAACTTTGGAAAAACACTTCAGACAGTTTAGATTTGATGTGCAACTACTAGAAAGACCCTTTCTGCTATAGTGGGAGGTTAAAATTTCATGTTCTGAAGCTTCCCTGAAAAGTTATGGCACAATGCACAAAAACGCTTTTCAGCCTGAGATAAGGTGGGTTTCGGAACGCAAAACATAAAAGTGTTGATAACTTTCGAAAAACACTTCAGACAGCTTAGATTTGATGTGCACCTACTAGAAAGACCCTTTCTGCTATAGTGGGAGGTTAAAATTTCATGTTCTGAAGCTTCCCTGAAAAGTTATGGCACAATGCGTAAAAACGCTTTTCAGCCTGAGATAAGGTGGGTTTCGGAACGCCAAACATAAAAGTGTTGATAACTTTGGAAAAACACTTCAGACAGTTTAGATTTGATGTGCAACTACTAGAAAGACCCTTTCTGCTATAGTGGGAGGTTAAAATTTCATGTTCTGAAGCTTTCCTGAAAAGTTATGGCACAATGCACAAAAACGCTTTTCAGCCTGAGATAAGGTGGGTTTCGGAACGCCAAACATAAAAGTGTTGATAACTTTTGAAAAACACTTCAGACAGCTTAGATTTGATGTGCAACTACTAGAAAGACCCTTTCTGCTATAGTGGGAGGTTAAAATTTCATGTTCTGAAGCTTCCCTGAAAAGTTATGGCACAATGCACAAAAACGCTTTTCAGCCTGAGATAAGGTGGGTTTCGGAACGCCAAACATAAAAGTGTTGATAACTTTGGAAAAACACTTCAGACAGTTTAGATTTGATGTGCAACTACTAGAAAGACCCTTTCTGCTATAGTGGGAGGTTAAAATTTCATGTTCTGAAGCTTCCCTGAAAAGTTATGGCACAATGCACAAAAACGCTTTTCAGCCTGAGATAAGGTGGGTTTCGGAACGCCAAACATAAAAGTGTTAATAACTTTGGAAAAACACTTCAGACAGTTTAGATTTGATGTGCAACTACTAGAAAGACCCTTTCTGCTATAGTGGGAGGTTAAAATTTCATGTTCTGAAGCTTCCCTGAAAAGTTATGGCACAATGCACAAAAACGCTTTTCAGCCTGAGATAAGGTGGGTTTCGGAACGCCAAACATAAAAGTGTTAATAACTTTGGAAAAACACTTCAGACAGTTTAGATTTGATGTGCAACTACTAGAAAGACCCTTTCTGCTATAGTGGGAGGTTAAAATTTCATGTTCTGAAGCTTCCCTGAAAAGTTATGGCACAATGCACAAAAACGCTTTTCAGCCTGAGATAAGGTGGGTTTCGGAACGCCAAACATAAAAGTGTTGATAACTTTGGAAAAACACTTCAGACAGCTTAGATTTGATGTGCAACTACTAGAAAGACCCTTTCTGCTATAGTGGGAGGTTAAAATTTCATGTTCTGAAGCTTCCCTGAAAAGTTATGGCACAATGCACAAAAACGCTTTTCAGCCTGAGATAAGGTGGGTTTCGGAACGCCAAACATAAAAGTGTTGATAACTTTCGAAAAACACTTTAGACAGCTTAGATTTGATGTGCACCTACTAGAAAGACCCTTTCTGCTATAGTGGGAGGTTAAAATTTCATGTTCTGAAGCTTCCCTGAAAAGTTATGGCACAATGCGTAAAAACGCTTTTCAGCCTGAGATAAGGTGGGTTTCGGAACGCCAAACATAAAAGTGTTGATAACTTTGGAAAAACACTTCAGACAGTTTAGATTTGTTGTGCAACTACTAGAAAGACCCTTTCTGCTATAGTGGGAGGTTAAAATTTCATGTTCTGAAGCTTCCCTGAAAAGTTATGGCACAATGCACAAAAACGCTTTTCAGCCTGAGATAAGGTGGGTTTCGGAACGGCAAACATAAAAGTGTTAATAACTTTGGAAAAACACTTCAGACAGTTTAGATTTGATGTGCAACTACTAGAAAGACCCTTTCTGCTATAGTGGGAGGTTAAAATTTCATGTTCTGAAGCTTCCCTGAAAAGTTATGGCACAATGCACAAAAACGCTTTTCAGCCTGAGATAAGGTGGGTTTCGGAACGCCAAACATAAAAGTGTTAATAACTTTGGAAAAACACTTCAGACAGTTTAGATTTGATGTGCAACTACTAGAAAGACCCTTTCTGCTATAGTGGGAGGTTAAAATTTCATGTTCTGAAGCTTCCCTGAAAAGTTATGGCACAATGCACAAAAACGCTTTTCAGCCTGAGATAAGGTGGGTTTCGGAACGCCAAACATAAAAGTGTTGATAACTTTCGAAAAACACTTCAGAGAGCTTAGATTTGATGTGCACCTACTAGAAAGACCCTTTCTGCTATAGTGGGAGGTTAAAATTTCATGTTCTGAAGCTTTCCTGAAAAGTTATGGCACAATGCACAAAAACGCTTTTCAGCCTGAGATAAGGTGGGTTTCGGAACGCCAAACATAAAAGTGTTGATAACTTTGGAAAAACACTTCAGACAGCTTAGATTTGATGTGCAACTACTAGAAAGACCCTTTCTGCTATAGTGGGAGGTTAAAATTTCATGTTCTGAAGCTTCCCTGAAAAGTTATGGCACAATGCACAAAAACGCTTTTCAGCCTGAGATAAGGTGGGTTTCGGAACGCCAAACATAAAAGTGTTGATAACTTTCGAAAAACACTTCAGACAGCTTAGATTTGATGTGCACCTACTAGAAAGACCCTTTCTGCTATAGTGGGAGGTTAAAATTTCATGTTCTGAAGCTTCCCTGAAAAGTTATGGCACAATGCGTAAAAACGCTTTTCAGCCTGAGATAAGGTGGGTTTCGGAACGCCAAACATAAAAGTGTTGATAACTTTGGAAAAACACTTCAGACAGTTTAGATTTGATGTGCAACTACTAGAAAGACCCTTTCTGCTATAGTGGGAGGTTAAAATTTCATGTTCTGAAGCTTCCCTGAAAAGTTATGGCACAATGCACAAAAACGCTTTTCAGCCTGAGATAAGGTGGGTTTCGGAACGCCAAACATAAAAGTGTTAATAACTTTGGAAAAACACTTCAGACAGTTTAGATTTGATGTGCAACTACTAGAAAGACCCTTTCTGCTATAGTGGGAGGTTAAAATTTCATGTTCTGAAGCTTCCCTGAAAAGTTATGGCACAATGCACAAAAACGCTTTTCAGCCTGAGATAAGGTGGGTTTCGGAACGCCAAACATAAAAGTGTTAATAACTTTGGAAAAACACTTCAGACAGTTTAGATTTGATGTGCAACTACTAGAAAGACCCTTTCTGCTATAGTGGGAGGTTAAAATTTCATGTTCTGAAGCTTCCCTGAAAAGTTATGGCACAATGCACAAAAACGCTTTTCAGCCTGAGATAAGGTGGGTTTCGGAACGCCAAACATAAAAGTGTTGATAACTTTCGAAAAACACTACAGACAGCTTAGATTTGATGTGCACCTACTAGAAAGACCCTTTCTGCTATAGTGGGAGGTTAAAATTTCATGTTCTGAAGCTTCCCTGAAAAGTTATGGCACAATGCGTAAAAACGCTTTTCAGCCTGAGATAAGGTGGGTTTCGGAACGCCAAACATAAAAGTGTTGATAACTTTGGAAAAACACTTCAGACAGTTTAGATTTGATGTGCAACTACTAGAAAGACCCTTTCTGCTATAGTGGGAGGTTAAAATTTCATGTTCTGAAGCTTCCCTGAAAAGTTATGGCACAATGCACAAAAACGCTTTTCAGCCTGAGATAAGGTGGGTTTCGGAACGGCAAACATAAAAGTGTTAATAACTTTGGAAAAACACTTCAGACAGTTTAGATTTGATGTGCAACTACTAGAAAGACCCTTTCTGCTATAGTGGGAGGTTAAAATTTCATGTTCTGAAGCTTCCCTGAAAAGTTATGGCACAATGCACAAAAACGCTTTTCAGCCTGAGATAAGGTGGGTTTCGGAACGCCAAACATAAAAGTGTTGATAACTTTCGAAAAACACTTTAGACAGCTTAGATTTGATGTGCACCTACTAGAAAGACCCTTTCTGCTATAGTGGGAGGTTAAAATTTCATGTTCTGAAGCTTCCCTGAAAAGTTATGGCACAATGCGTAAAAACGCTTTTCAGCCTGAGATAAGGTGGGTTTCGGAACGCCAAACATAAAAGTGTTGATAACTTTGGAAAAACACTTCAGACAGTTTAGATTTGATGTGCAACTACTAGAAAGACCCTTTCTGCTATAGTGGGAGGTTAAAATTTCATGTTCTGAAGCTTCCCTGAAAAGTTATGGCACAATGCACAAAAACGCTTTTCAGCCTGAGATAAGGTGGGTTTCGGAACGGCAAACATAAAAGTGTTAATAACTTTGGAAAAACACTTCAGACAGTTTAGATTTGATGTGCAACTACTAGAAAGACCCTTTCTGCTATAGTGGGAGGTTAAAATTTCATGTTCTGAAGCTTCCCTGAAAAGTTATGGCACAATGCACAAAAACGCTTTTCAGCCTGAGATAAGGTGGGTTTCGGAACGCCAAACATAAAAGTGTTAATAACTTTGGAAAAACACTTCAGACAGTTTAGATTTGATGTGCAACTACTAGAAAGACCCTTTCTGCTATAGTGGGAGGTTAAAATTTCATGTTCTGAAGCTTCCCTGAAAAGTTATGGCACAATGCACAAAAACGCTTTTCAGCCTGAGATAAGGTGGGTTTCGGAACGCCAAACATAAAAGTGTTGATAACTTTCGAAAAACACTTCAGAGAGCTTAGATTTGATGTGCACCTACTAGAAAGACCCTTTCTGCTATAGTGGGAGGTTAAAATTTCATGTTCTGAAGCTTTCCTGAAAAGTTATGGCACAATGCACAAAAACGCTTTTCAGCCTGAGATAAGGTGGGTTTCGGAACGCCAAACATAAAAGTGTTGATAACTTTGGAAAAACACTTCAGACAGCTTAGATTTGATGTGCAACTACTAGAAAGACCCTTTCTGCTATAGTGGGAGGTTAAAATTTCATGTTCTGAAGCTTCCCTGAAAAGTTATGGCACAATGCACAAAAACGCTTTTCAGCCTGAGATAAGGTGGGTTTCGGAACGCCAAACATAAAAGTGTTGATAACTTTCGAAAAACACTTCAGACAGCTTAGATTTGATGTGCACCTACTAGAAAGACCCTTTCTGCTATAGTGGGAGGTTAAAATTTCATGTTCTGAAGCTTCCCTGAAAAGTTATGGCACAATGCGTAAAAACGCTTTTCAGCCTGAGATAAGGTGGGTTTCGGAACGCCAAACATAAAAGTGTTGATAACTTTGGAAAAACACTTCAGACAGTTTAGATTTGATGTGCAACTACTAGAAAGACCCTTTCTGCTATAGTGGGAGGTTAAAATTTCATGTTCTGAAGCTTCCCTGAAAAGTTATGGCACAATGCACAAAAACGCTTTTCAGCCTGAGATAAGGTGGGTTTCGGAACGCCAAACATAAAAGTGTTAATAACTTTGGAAAAACACTTCAGACAGTTTAGATTTGATGTGCAACTACTAGAAAGACCCTTTCTGCTATAGTGGGAGGTTAAAATTTCATGTTCTGAAGCTTCCCTGAAAAGTTATGGCACAATGCACAAAAACGCTTTTCAGCCTGAGATAAGGTGGGTTTCGGAACGCCAAACATAAAAGTGTTAATAACTTTGGAAAAACACTTCAGACAGTTTAGATTTGATGTGCAACTACTAGAAAGACCCTTTCTGCTATAGTGGGAGGTTAAAATTTCATGTTCTGAAGCTTCCCTGAAAAGTTATGGCACAATGCACAAAAACGCTTTTCAGCCTGAGATAAGGTGGGTTTCGGAACGCCAAACATAAAAGTGTTGATAACTTTCGAAAAACACTTCAGACAGCTTAGATTTGATGTGCACCTACTAGAAAGACCCTTTCTGCTATAGTGGGAGGTTAAAATTTCATGTTCTGAAGCTTCCCTGAAAAGTTATGGCACAATGCGTAAAAACGCTTTTCAGCCTGAGATAAGGTGGGTTTCGGAACGCCAAACATAAAAGTGTTGATAACTTTGGAAAAACACTTCAGACAGCTTAGATTTGATGTGCAACTACTAGAAAGACCCTTTCTGCTATAGTGGGAGGTTAAAATTTCATGTTCTGAAGCTTCCCTGAAAAGTTATGGCACAATGCACAAAAACGCTTTTCAGCCTGAGATAAGGTGGGTTTCGGAACGCCAAACATAAAAGTGTTAATAACTTTGGAAAAACACTTCAGACAGTTTAGATTTGATGTGCAACTACTAGAAAGACCCTTTCTGCTATAGTGGGAGGTTAAAATTTCATGTTCTGAAGCTTCCCTGAAAAGTTATGGCACAATGCACAAAAACGCTTTTCAGCCTGAGATAAGGTGGGTTTCGGAACGCCAAACATAAAAGTGTTAATAACTTTGGAAAAACACTTCAGACAGTTTAGATTTGATGTGCAACTACTAGAAAGACCCTTTCTGCTATAGTGGGAGGTTAAAATTTCATGTTCTGAAGCTTCCCTGAAAAGTTATGGCACAATGCACAAAAACGCTTTTCAGCCTGAGATAAGGTGGGTTTCGGAACGCAAAACATAAAAGTGTTGATAACTTTCGAAAAACACTTCAGACAGCTTAGATTTGATGTGCACCTACTAGAAAGACCCTTTCTGCTATAGTGGGAGGTTAAAATTTCATGTTCTGAAGCTTCCCTGAAAAGTTATGGCACAATGCGTAAAAACGCTTTTCAGCCTGAGATAAGGTGGGTTTCGGAACGCCAAACATAAAAGTGTTGATAACTTTGGAAAAACACTTCAGACAGTTTAGATTTGATGTGCAACTACTAGAAAGACCCTTTCTGCTATAGTGGGAGGTTAAAATTTCATGTTCTGAAGCTTTCCTGAAAAGTTATGGCACAATGCACAAAAACGCTTTTCAGCCTGAGATAAGGTGGGTTTCGGAACGCCAAACATAAAAGTGTTGATAACTTTTGAAAAACACTTCAGACAGCTTAGATTTGATGTGCAACTACTAGAAAGACCCTTTCTGCTATAGTGGGAGGTTAAAATTTCATGTTCTGAAGCTTCCCTGAAAAGTTATGGCACAATGCACAAAAACGCTTTTCAGCCTGAGATAAGGTGGGTTTCGGAACGCCAAACATAAAAGTGTTGATAACTTTGGAAAAACACTTCAGACAGTTTAGATTTGATGTGCAACTACTAGAAAGACCCTTTCTGCTATAGTGGGAGGTTAAAATTTCATGTTCTGAAGCTTCCCTGAAAAGTTATGGCACAATGCACAAAAACGCTTTTCAGCCTGAGATAAGGTGGGTTTCGGAACGCCAAACATAAAAGTGTTAATAACTTTGGAAAAACACTTCAGACAGTTTAGATTTGATGTGCAACTACTAGAAAGACCCTTTCTGCTATAGTGGGAGGTTAAAATTTCATGTTCTGAAGCTTCCCTGAAAAGTTATGGCACAATGCACAAAAACGCTTTTCAGCCTGAGATAAGGTGGGTTTCGGAACGCCAAACATAAAAGTGTTAATAACTTTGGAAAAACACTTCAGACAGTTTAGATTTGATGTGCAACTACTAGAAAGACCCTTTCTGCTATAGTGGGAGGTTAAAATTTCATGTTCTGAAGCTTCCCTGAAAAGTTATGGCACAATGCACAAAAACGCTTTTCAGCCTGAGATAAGGTGGGTTTCGGAACGCCAAACATAAAAGTGTTGATAACTTTGGAAAAACACTTCAGACAGCTTAGATTTGATGTGCAACTACTAGAAAGACCCTTTCTGCTATAGTGGGAGGTTAAAATTTCATGTTCTGAAGCTTCCCTGAAAAGTTATGGCACAATGCACAAAAACGCTTTTCAGCCTGAGATAAGGTGGGTTTCGGAACGCCAAACATAAAAGTGTTGATAACTTTCGAAAAACACTTTAGACAGCTTAGATTTGATGTGCACCTACTAGAAAGACCCTTTCTGCTATAGTGGGAGGTTAAAATTTCATGTTCTGAAGCTTCCCTGAAAAGTTATGGCACAATGCGTAAAAACGCTTTTCAGCCTGAGATAAGGTGGGTTTCGGAACGCCAAACATAAAAGTGTTGATAACTTTGGAAAAACACTTCAGACAGTTTAGATTTGATGTGCAACTACTAGAAAGACCCTTTCTGCTATAGTGGGAGGTTAAAATTTCATGTTCTGAAGCTTCCCTGAAAAGTTATGGCACAATGCACAAAAACGCTTTTCAGCCTGAGATAAGGTGGGTTTCGGAACGGCAAACATAAAAGTGTTAATAACTTTGGAAAAACACTTCAGACAGTTTAGATTTGATGTGCAACTACTAGAAAGACCCTTTCTGCTATAGTGGGAGGTTAAAATTTCATGTTCTGAAGCTTCCCTGAAAAGTTATGGCACAATGCACAAAAACGCTTTTCAGCCTGAGATAAGGTGGGTTTCGGAACGCCAAACATAAAAGTGTTAATAACTTTGGAAAAACACTTCAGACAGTTTAGATTTGATGTGCAACTACTAGAAAGACCCTTTCTGCTATAGTGGGAGGTTAAAATTTCATGTTCTGAAGCTTCCCTGAAAAGTTATGGCACAATGCACAAAAACGCTTTTCAGCCTGAGATAAGGTGGGTTTCGGAACGCCAAACATAAAAGTGTTGATAACTTTCGAAAAACACTTCAGAGAGCTTAGATTTGATGTGCACCTACTAGAAAGACCCTTTCTGCTATAGTGGGAGGTTAAAATTTCATGTTCTGAAGCTTTCCTGAAAAGTTATGGCACAATGCACAAAAACGCTTTTCAGCCTGAGATAAGGTGGGTTTCGGAACGCCAAACATAAAAGTGTTGATAACTTTGGAAAAACACTTCAGACAGCTTAGATTTGATGTGCAACTACTAGAAAGACCCTTTCTGCTATAGTGGGAGGTTAAAATTTCATGTTCTGAAGCTTCCCTGAAAAGTTATGGCACAATGCACAAAAACGCTTTTCAGCCTGAGATAAGGTGGGTTTCGGAACGCCAAACATAAAAGTGTTGATAACTTTCGAAAAACACTTCAGACAGCTTAGATTTGATGTGCACCTACTAGAAAGACCCTTTCTGCTATAGTGGGAGGTTAAAATTTCATGTTCTGAAGCTTCCCTGAAAAGTTATGGCACAATGCGTAAAAACGCTTTTCAGCCTGAGATAAGGTGGGTTTCGGAACGCCAAACATAAAAGTGTTGATAACTTTGGAAAAACACTTCAGACAGTTTAGATTTGATGTGCAACTACTAGAAAGACCCTTTCTGCTATAGTGGGAGGTTAAAATTTCATGTTCTGAAGCTTCCCTGAAAAGTTATGGCACAATGCACAAAAACGCTTTTCAGCCTGAGATAAGGTGGGTTTCGGAACGCCAAACATAAAAGTGTTAATAACTTTGGAAAAACACTTCAGACAGTTTAGATTTGATGTGCAACTACTAGAAAGACCCTTTCTGCTATAGTGGGAGGTTAAAATTTCATGTTCTGAAGCTTCCCTGAAAAGTTATGGCACAATGCACAAAAACGCTTTTCAGCCTGAGATAAGGTGGGTTTCGGAACGCCAAACATAAAAGTGTTAATAACTTTGGAAAAACACTTCAGACAGTTTAGATTTGATGTGCAACTACTAGAAAGACCCTTTCTGCTATAGTGGGAGGTTAAAATTTCATGTTCTGAAGCTTCCCTGAAAAGTTATGGCACAATGCACAAAAACGCTTTTCAGCCTGAGATAAGGTGGGTTTCGGAACGCCAAACATAAAAGTGTTGATAACTTTCGAAAAACACTTCAGACAGCTTAGATTTGATGTGCACCTACTAGAAAGACCCTTTCTGCTATAGTGGGAGGTTAAAATTTCATGTTCTGAAGCTTCCCTGAAAAGTTATGGCACAATGCGTAAAAACGCTTTTCAGCCTGAGATAAGGTGGGTTTCGGAACGCCAAACATAAAAGTGTTGATAACTTTGGAAAAACACTTCAGACAGCTTAGATTTGATGTGCAACTACTAGAAAGACCCTTTCTGCTATAGTGGGAGGTTAAAATTTCATGTTCTGAAGCTTCCCTGAAAAGTTATGGCACAATGCACAAAAACGCTTTTCAGCCTGAGATAAGGTGGGTTTCGGAACGCCAAACATAAAAGTGTTAATAACTTTGGAAAAACACTTCAGACAGTTTAGATTTGATGTGCAACTACTAGAAAGACCCTTTCTGCTATAGTGGGAGGTTAAAATTTCATGTTCTGAAGCTTCCCTGAAAAGTTATGGCACAATGCACAAAAACGCTTTTCAGCCTGAGATAAGGTGGGTTTCGGAACGCCAAACATAAAAGTGTTAATAACTTTGGAAAAACACTTCAGACAGTTTAGATTTGATGTGCAACTACTAGAAAGACCCTTTCTGCTATAGTGGGAGGTTAAAATTTCATGTTCTGAAGCTTCCCTGAAAAGTTATCGCACAATGCACAAAAACGCTTTTCAGCCTGAGATAAGGTGGGTTTCGGAACGCAAAACATAAAAGTGTTGATAACTTTCGAAAAACACTTCAGACAGCTTAGATTTGATGTGCACCTACTAGAAAGACCCTTTCTGCTATAGTGGGAGGTTAAAATTTCATGTTCTGAAGCTTCCCTGAAAAGTTATGGCACAATGCGTAAAAACGCTTTTCAGCCTGAGATAAGGTGGGTTTCGGAACGCCAAACATAAAAGTGTTGATAACTTTGGAAAAACACTTCAGACAGTTTAGATTTGATGTGCAACTACTAGAAAGACCCTTTCTGCTATAGTGGGAGGTTAAAATTTCATGTTCTGAAGCTTTCCTGAAAAGTTATGGCACAATGCACAAAAACGCTTTTCAGCCTGAGATAAGGTGGGTTTCGGAACGCCAAACATAAAAGTGTTGATAACTTTTGAAAAACACTTCAGACAGCTTAGATTTGATGTGCAACTACTAGAAAGACCCTTTCTGCTATAGTGGGAGGTTAAAATTTCATGTTCTGAAGCTTCCCTGAAAAGTTATGGCACAATGCACAAAAACGCTTTTCAGCCTGAGATAAGGTGGGTTTCGGAACGCCAAACATAAAAGTGTTGATAACTTTGGAAAAACACTTCAGACAGTTTAGATTTGATGTGCAACTACTAGAAAGACCCTTTCTGCTATAGTGGGAGGTTAAAATTTCATGTTCTGAAGCTTCCCTGAAAAGTTATGGCACAATGCACAAAAACGCTTTTCAGCCTGAGATAAGGTGGGTTTCGGAACGCCAAACATAAAAGTGTTAATAACTTTGGAAAAACACTTCAGACAGTTTAGATTTGATGTGCAACTACTAGAAAGACCCTTTCTGCTATAGTGGGAGGTTAAAATTTCATGTTCTGAAGCTTCCCTGAAAAGTTATGGCACAATGCACAAAAACGCTTTTCAGCCTGAGATAAGGTGGGTTTCGGAACGCCAAACATAAAAGTGTTAATAACTTTGGAAAAACACTTCAGACAGTTTAGATTTGATGTGCAACTACTAGAAAGACCCTTTCTGCTATAGTGGGAGGTTAAAATTTCATGTTCTGAAGCTTCCCTGAAAAGTTATGGCACAATGCACAAAAACGCTTTTCAGCCTGAGATAAGGTGGGTTTCGGAACGCCAAACATAAAAGTGTTGATAACTTTGGAAAAACACTTCAGACAGCTTAGATTTGATGTGCAACTACTAGAAAGACCCTTTCTGCTATAGTGGGAGGTTAAAATTTCATGTTCTGAAGCTTCCCTGAAAAGTTATGGCACAATGCACAAAAACGCTTTTCAGCCTGAGATAAGGTGGGTTTCGGAACGCCAAACATAAAAGTGTTGATAACTTTCGAAAAACACTTTAGACAGCTTAGATTTGATGTGCACCTACTAGAAAGACCCTTTCTGCTATAGTGGGAGGTTAAAATTTCATGTTCTGAAGCTTCCCTGAAAAGTTATGGCACAATGCGTAAAAACGCTTTTCAGCCTGAGATAAGGTGGGTTTCGGAACGCCAAACATAAAAGTGTTGATAACTTTGGAAAAACACTTCAGACAGTTTAGATTTGATGTGCAACTACTAGAAAGACCCTTTCTGCTATAGTGGGAGGTTAAAATTTCATGTTCTGAAGCTTCCCTGAAAAGTTATGGCACAATGCACAAAAACGCTTTTCAGCCTGAGATAAGGTGGGTTTCGGAACGGCAAACATAAAAGTGTTAATAACTTTGGAAAAACACTTCAGACAGTTTAGATTTGATGTGCAACTACTAGAAAGACCCTTTCTGCTATAGTGGGAGGTTAAAATTTCATGTTCTGAAGCTTCCCTGAAAAGTTATGGCACAATGCACAAAAACGCTTTTCAGCCTGAGATAAGGTGGGTTTCGGAACGCCAAACATAAAAGTGTTAATAACTTTGGAAAAACACTTCAGACAGTTTAGATTTGATGTGCAACTACTAGAAAGACCCTTTCTGCTATAGTGGGAGGTTAAAATTTCATGTTCTGAAGCTTCCCTGAAAAGTTATGGCACAATGCACAAAAACGCTTTTCAGCCTGAGATAAGGTGGGTTTCGGAACGCCAAACATAAAAGTGTTGATAACTTTCGAAAAACACTTCAGAGAGCTTAGATTTGATGTGCACCTACTAGAAAGACCCTTTCTGCTATAGTGGGAGGTTAAAATTTCATGTTCTGAAGCTTTCCTGAAAAGTTATGGCACAATGCACAAAAACGCTTTTCAGCCTGAGATAAGGTGGGTTTCGGAACGCCAAACATAAAAGTGTTGATAACTTTGGAAAAACACTTCAGACAGCTTAGATTTGATGTGCAACTACTAGAAAGACCCTTTCTGCTATAGTGGGAGGTTAAAATTTCATGTTCTGAAGCTTCCCTGAAAAGTTATGGCACAATGCACAAAAACGCTTTTCAGCCTGAGATAAGGTGGGTTTCGGAACGCCAAACATAAAAGTGTTGATAACTTTCGAAAAACACTTCAGACAGCTTAGATTTGATGTGCACCTACTAGAAAGACCCTTTCTGCTATAGTGGGAGGTTAAAATTTCATGTTCTGAAGCTTCCCTGAAAAGTTATGGCACAATGCGTAAAAACGCTTTTCAGCCTGAGATAAGGTGGGTTTCGGAACGCCAAACATAAAAGTGTTGATAACTTTGGAAAAACACTTCAGACAGTTTAGATTTGATGTGCAACTACTAGAAAGACCCTTTCTGCTATAGTGGGAGGTTAAAATTTCATGTTCTGAAGCTTCCCTGAAAAGTTATGGCACAATGCACAAAAACGCTTTTCAGCCTGAGATAAGGTGGGTTTCGGAACGCCAAACATAAAAGTGTTAATAACTTTGGAAAAACACTTCAGACAGTTTAGATTTGATGTGCAACTACTAGAAAGACCCTTTCTGCTATAGTGGGAGGTTAAAATTTCATGTTCTGAAGCTTCCCTGAAAAGTTATGGCACAATGCACAAAAACGCTTTTCAGCCTGAGATAAGGTGGGTTTCGGAACGCCAAACATAAAAGTGTTAATAACTTTGGAAAAACACTTCAGACAGTTTAGATTTGATGTGCAACTACTAGAAAGACCCTTTCTGCTATAGTGGGAGGTTAAAATTTCATGTTCTGAAGCTTCCCTGAAAAGTTATGGCACAATGCACAAAAACGCTTTTCAGCCTGAGATAAGGTGGGTTTCGGAACGCCAAACATAAAAGTGTTGATAACTTTCGAAAAACACTACAGACAGCTTAGATTTGATGTGCACCTACTAGAAAGACCCTTTCTGCTATAGTGGGAGGTTAAAATTTCATGTTCTGAAGCTTCCCTGAAAAGTTATGGCACAATGCGTAAAAACGCTTTTCAGCCTGAGATAAGGTGGGTTTCGGAACGCCAAACATAAAAGTCTTGATAACTTTGGAAAAACACTTCAGACAGTTTAGATTTGATGTGCAACTACTAGAAAGACCCTTTCTGCTATAGTGGGAGGTTAAAATTTCATGTTCTGAAGCTTCCCTGAAAAGTTATGGCACAATGCACAAAAACGCTTTTCAGCCTGAGATAAGGTGGGTTTCGGAACGCCAAACATAAAAGTGTTAATAACTTTGGAAAAACACTTCAGACAGTTTAGATTTGATGTGCAACTACTAGAAAGACCCTTTCTGCTATAGTGGGAGGTTAAAATTTCATGTTCTGAAGCTTCCCTGAAAAGTTATGGCACAATGCACAAAAACGCTTTTCAGCCTGAGATAAGGTGGGTTTCGGAATGCCAAACATAAAAGTGTTAATAACTTTGGAAAAACACTTCAGACAGTTTAGATTTGATGTGCAACTACTAGAAAGACCCTTTCTGCTATAGTGGGAGGTTAAAATTTCATGTTCTGAAGCTTCCCTGAAAAGTTATGGCACAATGCACAAAAACGCTTTTCAGCCTGAGATAAGGTGGGTTTCGGAACGCCAAACATAAAAGTGTTGATAACTTTGGAAAAACACTTCAGACAGTTTAGATTTGATGTGCAACTACTAGAAAGACCCTTTCTGCTATAGTGGGAGGTTAAAATTTCATGTTCTGAAGCTTCCCTGAAAAGTTATGGCACAATGCACAAAAACGCTTTTCAGCCTGAGATAAGGTGGGTTTCGGAACGCCAAACATAAAAGTGTTAATAACTTTGGAAAAACACTTCAGACAGTTTAGATTTGATGTGCAACTACTAGAAAGACCCTTTCTGCTATAGTGGGAGGTTAAAATTTCATGTTCTGAAGCTTCCCTGAAAAGTTATGGCACAATGCGTAAAAACGCTTTTCAGCCTGAGATAAGGTGGGTTTCGGAACGCCAAACATAAAAGTGTTGATAACTTTCGAAAAACACTTCAGACAGTTTAGATTTGATGTGCAACTACTAGAAAGACCCTTTCTGCTATAGTGGGAGGTTAAAATTTCATGTTCTGAAGCTTTCCTGAAAAGTTATGGCACAATGCACAAAAACGCTTTTCAGCCTGAGATAAGGTGGGTTTCGGAACGCCAAACATAAAAGTGTTGATAACTTTCGAAAAACACTTCAGAGAGCTTAGATTTGATGTGCACCTACTAGAAAGACCCTTTCTGCTATAGTGGGAGGTTAAAATTTCATGTTCTGAAGCTTTCCTGAAAAGTTATGGCACAATGCACAAAAACGCTTTTCAGCCTGAGATAAGGTGGGTTTCGGAACGCCAAACATAAAAGTGTTGATAACTTTGGAAAAACACTTCAGACAGCTTAGATTTGATGTGCAACTACTAGAAAGACCCTTTCTGCTATAGTGGGAGGTTAAAATTTCATGTTCTGAAGCTTCCCTGAAAAGTTATGGCACAATGCACAAAAACGCTTTTCAGCCTGAGATAAGGTGGGTTTCGGAACGCCAAACATAAAAGTGTTGATAACTTTCGAAAAACACTTCAGACAGCTTAGATTTGATGTGCACCTACTAGAAAGACCCTTTCTGCTATAGTGGGAGGTTAAAATTTCATGTTCTGAAGCTTCCCTGAAAAGTTATGGCACAATGCGTAAAAACGCTTTTCAGCCTGAGATAAGGTGGGTTTCGGAACGCCAAACATAAAAGTGTTGATAACTTTGGAAAAACACTTCAGACAGTTTAGATTTGATGTGCAACTACTAGAAAGACCCTTTCTGCTATAGTGGGAGGTTAAAATTTCATGTTCTGAAGCTTCCCTGAAAAGTTATGGCACAATGCACAAAAACGCTTTTCAGCCTGAGATAAGGTGGGTTTCGGAACGCCAAACATAAAAGTGTTAATAACTTTGGAAAAACACTTCAGACAGTTTAGATTTGATGTGCAACTACTAGAAAGACCCTTTCTGCTATAGTGGGAGGTTAAAATTTCATGTTCTGAAGCTTCCCTGAAAAGTTATGGCACAATGCACAAAAACGCTTTTCAGCCTGAGATAAGGTGGGTTTCGGAACGCCAAACATAAAAGTGTTAATAACTTTGGAAAAACACTTCAGACAGTTTAGATTTGATGTGCAACTACTAGAAAGACCCTTTCTGCTATAGTGGGAGGTTAAAATTTCATGTTCTGAAGCTTCCCTGAAAAGTTATGGCACAATGCACAAAAACGCTTTTCAGCCTGAGATAAGGTGGGTTTCGGAACGCCAAACATAAAAGTGTTGATAACTTTCGAAAAACACTTCAGACAGCTTAGATTTGATGTGCACCTACTAGAAAGACCCTTTCTGCTATAGTGGGAGGTTAAAATTTCATGTTCTGAAGCTTCCCTGAAAAGTTATGGCACAATGCGTAAAAACGCTTTTCAGCCTGAGATAAGGTGGGTTTCGGAACGCCAAACATAAAAGTGTTGATAACTTTGGAAAAACACTTCAGACAGTTTAGATTTGATGTGCAACTACTAGAAAGACCCTTTCTGCTATAGTGGGAGGTTAAAATTTCATGTTCTGAAGCTTCCCTGAAAAGTTATGGCACAATGCACAAAAACGCTTTTCAGCCTGAGATAAGGTGGGTTTCGGAACGCCAAACATAAAAGTGTTGATAACTTTGGAAAAACACTTCAGACAGTTTAGATTTGATGTGCAACTACTAGAAAGACCCTTTCTGCTATAGTGGGAGGTTAAAATTTCATGTTCTGAAGCTTCCCTGAAAAGTTATGGCACAATGCACAAAAACGCTTTTCAGCCTGAGATAAGGTGGGTTTCGGAACGCCAAACATAAAAGTGTTAATAACTTTGGAAAAACACTTCAGACAGTTTAGATTTGATGTGCAACTACTAGAAAGACCCTTTCTGCTATAGTGGGAGGTTAAAATTTCATGTTCTGAAGCTTCCCTGAAAAGTTATGGCACAATGCACAAAAACGCTTTTCAGCCTGAGATAAGGTGGGTTTCGGAACGCCAAACATAAAAGTGTTGATAACTTTCGAAAAACACTTCAGAGAGCTTAGATTTGATGTGCACCTACTAGAAAGACCCTTTCTGCTATAGTGGGAGGTTAAAATTTCATGTTCTGAAGCTTCCCTGAAAAGTTATGGCACAATGCGTAAAAACGCTTTTCAGCCTGAGATAAGGTGGGTTTCTTAACGCCAAACATAAAAGTGTTGATAACTTTGGAAAAACACTTCAGACAGTTTAGATTTGATGTGCAACTACTAGAAAGACCCTTTCTGCTATAGTGGGAGGTTAAAATTTCATGTTCTGAAGCTTCCCTGAAAAGTTATGGCACAATGCACAAAAACGCTTTTCAGCCTGAGATAAGGTGGGTTTCGGAACGCCAAACATAAAAGTGTTAATAACTTTGGAAAAACACTTCAGACAGTTTAGATTTGATGTGCAACTACTAGAAAGACCCTTTCTGCTATAGTGGGAGGTTAAAATTTCATGTTCTGAAGCTTTCCTGAAAAGTTATGGCACAATGCACAAAAACGCTTTTCAGCCTGAGATAAGGTGGGTTTCGGAACGCCAAACATAAAAGTGTTGATAACTTTCGAAAAACACTTCAGAGAGCTTAGATTTGATGTGCACCTACTAGAAAGACCCTTTCTGCTATAGTGGGAGGTTAAAATTTCATGTTCTGAAGCTTCCCTGAAAAGTTATGGCACAATGCGTAAAAACGCTTTTCAGCCTGAGATAAGGTGGGTTTCGGAACGCCAAACATAAAAGTGTTGATAACTTTCGAAAAACACTTCAGACAGTTTAGATTTGATGTGCAACTACTAGAAAGACCCTTTCTGCTATAGTGGGAGGTTAAAATTTCATGTTCTGAAGCTTTCCTGAAAAGTTATGGCACAATGCACAAAAACGCTTTTCAGCCTGAGATAAGGTGGGTTTCGGAACGCCAAACATAAAAGTGTTGATAACTTTTGAAAAACACTTCAGACAGCTTAGATTTGATGTGCAACTACTAGAAAGACCCTTTCTGCTATAGTGGGAGGTTAAAATTTCATGTTCTGAAGCTTCCCTGAAAAGTTATGGCACAATGCACAAAAACGCTTTTCAGCCTGAGATAAGGTGGGTTTCGGAACGCCAAACATAAAAGTGTTAATAACTTTGGAAAAACACTTCAGACAGTTTAGATTTGATGTGCAACTACTAGAAAGACCCTTTCTGCTATAGTGGGAGGTTAAAATTTCATGTTCTGAAGCTTCCCTGAAAAGTTATGGCACAATGCACAAAAACGCTTTTCAGCCTGAGATAAGGTGGGTTTCGGAACGCCAAACATAAAAGTGTTGATAACTTTCGAAAAACACTTCAGAGAGCTTAGATTTGATGTGCACCTACTAGAAAGACCCTTTCTGCTATAGTGGGAGGTTAAAATTTCATGTTCTGAAGCTTTCCTGAAAAGTTATGGCACAATGCACAAAAACGCTTTTCAGCCTGAGATAAGGTGGGTTTCGGAACGCCAAACATAAAAGTGTTGATAACTTTTGAAAAACACTTCAGACAGCTTAGATTTGATGTGCAACTACTAGAAAGACCCTTTCTGCTATAGTGGGAGGTTAAAATTTCATGTTCTGAAGCTTCCCTGAAAAGTTATGGCACAATGCACAAAAACGCTTTTCAGCCTGAGATAAGGTGGGTTTCGGAACGCCAAACATAAAAGTGTTGATAACTTTCGAAAAACACTTCAGACAGCTTAGATTTGATGTGCACCTACTAGAAAGACCCTTTCTGCTATAGTGGGAGGTTAAAATTTCATGTTCTGAAGCTTCCCTGAAAAGTTATGGCACAATGCGTAAAAACGCTTTTCAGCCTGAGATAAGGTGGGTTTCGGAACGCCAAACATAAAAGTGTTGATAACTTTGGAAAAACACTTCAGACAGTTTAGATTTGATGTGCAACTACTAGAAAGACCCTTTCTGCTATAGTGGGAGGTTAAAATTTCATGTTCTGAAGCTTCCCTGAAAAGTTATGGCACAATGCACAAAAACGCTTTTCAGCCTGAGATAAGGTGGGTTTCGGAACGCCAAACATAAAAGTGTTAATAACTTTGGAAAAACACTTCAGACAGTTTAGATTTGATGTGCAACTACTAGAAAGACCCTTTCTGCTATAGTGGGAGGTTAAAATTTCATGTTCTGAAGCTTCCCTGAAAAGTTATGGCACAATGCACAAAAACGCTTTTCAGCCTGAGATAAGGTGGGTTTCGGAACGCCAAACATAAAAGTGTTAATAACTTTGGAAAAACACTTCAGACAGTTTAGATTTGATGTGCAACTACTAGAAAGACCCTTTCTGCTATAGTGGGAGGTTAAAATTTCATGTTCTGAAGCTTCCCTGAAAAGTTATGGCACAATGCACAAAAACGCTTTTCAGCCTGAGATAAGGTGGGTTTCGGAACGCCAAACATAAAAGTGTTGATAACTTTGGAAAAACACTTCAGACAGTTTAGATTTGATGTGCAACTACTAGAAAGACCCTTTCTGCTATAGTGGGAGGTTAAAATTTCATGTTCTGAAGCTTCCCTGAAAAGTTATGGCACAATGCACAAAAACGCTTTTCAGCCTGAGATAAGGTGGGTTTCGGAACGCCAAACATAAAAGTGTTAATAACTTTGGAAAAACACTTCAGACAGTTTAGATTTGATGTGCAACTACTAGAAAGACCCTTTCTGCTATAGTGGGAGGTTAAAATTTCATGTTTCGAAGCTTCCCTGAAAAGTTATGGCACAATGCACAAAAACGCTTTTCAGCCTGAGATAAGGTGGGTTTCGGAACGCCAAACATAAAAGTGTTGATAACTTTCGAAAAACACTTCAGAGAGCTTAGATTTGATGTGCACCTACTAGAAAGACCCTTTCTGCTATAGTGGGAGGTTAAAATTTCATGTTCTGAAGCTTTCCTGAAAAGTTATGGCACAATGCACAAAAACGCTTTTCAGCCTGAGATAAGGTGGGTTTCGGAACGCCAAACATAAAAGTGTTGATAACTTTTGAAAAACACTTCAGACAGCTTAGATTTGATGTGCAACTACTAGAAAGACCCTTTCTGCTATAGTGGGAGGTTAAAATTTCATGTTCTGAAGCTTCCCTGAAAAGTTATGGCACAATGCACAAAAACGCTTTTCAGCCTGAGATAAGGTGGGTTTCGGAACGCCAAACATAAAAGTGTTGATAACTTTGGAAAAACACTTCAGACAGTTTAGATTTGATGTGCAACTACTAGAAAGACCCTTTCTGCTATAGTGGGAGGTTAAAATTTCATGTTCTGAAGCTTTCCTGAAAAGTTATGGCACAATGCACAAAAACGCTTTTCAGCCTGAGATAAGGTGGGTTTCGGAACGCCAAACATAAAAGTGTTGATAACTTTTGAAAAACACTTCAGACAGCTTAGATTTGATGTGCAACTACTAGAAAGACCCTTTCTGCTATAGTGGGAGGTTAAAATTTCATGTTCTGAAGCTTCCCTGAAAAGTTATGGCACAATGCACAAAAACGCTTTTCAGCCTGAGATAAGGTGGGTTTCGGAACGCCAAACATAAAAGTGTTGATAACTTTCGAAAAACACTTCAGACAGCTTAGATTTGATGTGCACCTACTAGAAAGACCCTTTCTGCTATAGTGGGAGGTTAAAATTTCATGTTCTGAAGCTTCCCTGAAAAGTTATGGCACAATGCGTAAAAACGCTTTTCAGCCTGAGATAAGGTGGGTTTCGGAACGCCAAACATAAAAGTGTTGATAACTTTGGAAAAACACTTCAGACAGTTTAGATTTGATGTGCAACTACTAGAAAGACCCTTTCTGCTATAGTGGGAGGTTAAAATTTCATGTTCTGAAGCTTCCCTGAAAAGTTATGGCACAATGCACAAAAACGCTTTTCAGCCTGAGATGAGGTGGGTTTCGGAACGCCAAACATAAAAGTGTTAATAACTTTGGAAAAACACTTCAGACAGTTTAGATTTGATGTGCAACTACTAGAAAGACCCTTTCTGCTATAGTGGGAGGTTAAAATTTCATGTTCTGAAGCTTCCCTGAAAAGTTATGGCACAATGCACAAAAACGCTTTTCAGCCTGAGATAAGGTGGGTTTCGGAACGCCAAACATAAAAGTGTTGATAACTTTCGAAAAACACTTCAGACAGCTTAGATTTGATGTGCACCTACTAGAAAGACCCTTTCTGCTATAGTGGGAGGTTAAAATTTCATGTTCTGAAGCTTTCCTGAAAAGTTATGGCACAATGCACAAAAACGCTTTTCAGCCTGAGATAAGGTGGGTTTCGGAACGCCAAACATAAAAGTGTTGATAACTTTTGAAAAACACTTCAGACAGCTTAGATTTGATGTGCAACTACTAGAAAGACCCTTTCTGCTATAGTGGGAGGTTAAAATTTCATGTTCTGAAGCTTCCCTGAAAAGTTATGGCACAATGCACAAAAACGCTTTTCAGCCTGAGATAAGGTGGGTTTCGGAACGCCAAACATAAAAGTGTTGATAACTTTCGAAAAACACTTCAGACAGCTTAGATTTGATGTGCACCTACTAGAAAGACCCTTTCTGCTATAGTGGGAGGTTAAAATTTCATGTTCTGAAGCTTCCCTGAAAAGTTATGGCACAATGCGTAAAAACGCTTTTCAGCCTGAGATAAGGTGGGTTTCGGAACGCCAAACATAAAAGTGTTGATAACTTTGGAAAAACACTTCAGACAGTTTAGATTTGATGTGCAACTACTAGAAAGACCCTTTCTGCTATAGTGGGAGGTTCAAATTTCATGTTCTGAAGCTTCCCTGAAAAGTTATGGCACAATGCACAAAAACGCTTTTCAGCCTGAGATAAGGTGGGTTTCGGAACGCCAAACATAAAAGTGTTAATAACTTTGGAAAAACACTTCAGACAGTTTAGATTTGATGTGCAACTACTAGAAAGACCCTTTCTGCTATAGTGGGAGGTTAAAATTTCATGTTCTGAAGCTTCCCTGAAAAGTTATGGCACAATGCACAAAAACGCTTTTCAGCCTGAGATAAGGTGGGTTTCGGAACGCCAAACATAAAAGTGTTAATAACTTTGGAAAAACACTTCAGACAGTTTAGATTTGATGTGCAACTACTAGAAAGACCCTTTCTGCTATAGTGGGAGGTTAAAATTTCATGTTCTGAAGCTTCCCTGAAAAGTTATGGCACAATGCACAAAAACGCTTTTCAGCCTGAGATAAGGTGGGTTTCGGAACGCCAAACATAAAAGTGTTAATAACTTTGGAAAAACACTTCAGACAGTTTAGATTTGATGTGCAACTACTAGAAAGACCCTTTCTGCTATAGTGGGAGGTTAAAATTTCATGTTCTGAAGCTTCCCTGAAAAGTTATGGCACAATGCACAAAAACGCTTTTCAGCCTGAGATAAGGTGGGTTTCGGAACGCCAAACATAAAAGTGTTAATAACTTTGGAAAAACACTTCAGACAGTTTAGATTTGATGTGCAACTACTAGAAAGACCCTTTCTGCTATAGTGGGAGGTTAAAATTTCATGTTCTGAAGCTTTCCTGAAAAGTTATGGCACAATGCACAAAAACGCTTTTCAGCCTGAGATAAGGTGGGTTTCGGAACGCCAAACATAAAAGTGTTGATAACTTTCGAAAAACACTTCAGAGAGCTTAGATTTGATGTGCACCTACTAGAAAGACCCTTTCTGCTATAGTGGGAGGTTAAAATTTCATGTTCTGAAGCTTCCCTGAAAAGTTATGGCACAATGCGTAAAAACGCTTTTCAGCCTGAGATAAGGTGGGTTTCGGAACGCCAAACATAAAAGTGTTGATAACTTTCGAAAAACACTTCAGACAGTTTAGATTTGATGTGCAACTACTAGAAAGACCCTTTCTGCTATAGTGGGAGGTTAAAATTTCATGTTCTGAAGCTTTCCTGAAAAGTTATGGCACAATGCACAAAAACGCTTTTCAGCCTGAGATAAGGTGGGTTTCGGAACGCCAAACATAAAAGTGTTGATAACTTTCGAAAAACACTTCAGAGAGCTTAGATTTGATGTGCACCTACTAGAAAGACCCTTTCTGCTATAGTGGGAGGTTAAAATTTCATGTTCTGAAGCTTTCCTGAAAAGTTATGGCACAATGCACAAAAACGCTTTTCAGCCTGAGATAAGGTGGGTTTCGGAACGCCAAACATAAAAGTGTTGATAACTTTTGAAAAACACTTCAGACAGCTTAGATTTGATGTGCAACTACTAGAAAGACCCTTTCTGCTATAGTGGGAGGTTAAAATTTCATGTTCTGAAGCTTCCCTGAAAAGTTATGGCACAATGCACAAAAACGCTTTTCAGCCTGAGATAAGGTGGGTTTCGGAACGCCAAACATAAAAGTGTTGATAACTTTGGAAAAACACTTCAGACAGTTTAGATTTGATGTGCAACTACTAGAAAGACCCTTTCTGCTATAGTGGGAGGTTAAAATTTCATGTTCTGAAGCTTTCCTGAAAAGTTATGGCACAATGCACAAAAACGCTTTTCAGCCTGAGATAAGGTGGGTTTCGGAACGCCAAACATAAAAGTGTTGATAACTTTTGAAAAACACTTCAGACAGCTTAGATTTGATGTGCAACTACTAGAAAGACCCTTTCTGCTATAGTGGGAGGTTAAAATTTCATGTTCTGAAGCTTCCCTGAAAAGTTATGGCACAATGCACAAAAACGCTTTTCAGCCTGAGATAAGGTGGGTTTCGGAACGCCAAACATAAAAGTGTTGATAACTTTCGAAAAACACTTCAGACAGCTTAGATTTGATGTGCACCTACTAGAAAGACCCTTTCTGCTATAGTGGGAGGTTAAAATTTCATGTTCTGAAGCTTCCCTGAAAAGTTATGGCACAATGCGTAAAAACGCTTTTCAGCCTGAGATAAGGTGGGTTTCGGAACGCCAAACATAAAAGTGTTGATAACTTTGGAAAAACACTTCAGACAGTTTAGATTTGATGTGCAACTACTAGAAAGACCCTTTCTGCTATAGTGGGAGGTTAAAATTTCATGTTCTGAAGCTTCCCTGAAAAGTTATGGCACAATGCACAAAAACGCTTTTCAGCCTGAGATGAGGTGGGTTTCGGAACGCCAAACATAAAAGTGTTAATAACTTTGGAAAAACACTTCAGACAGTTTAGATTTGATGTGCAACTACTAGAAAGACCCTTTCTGCTATAGTGGGAGGTTAAAATTTCATGTTCTGAAGCTTCCCTGAAAAGTTATGGCACAATGCACAAAAACGCTTTTCAGCCTGAGATAAGGTGGGTTTCGGAACGCCAAACATAAAAGTGTTGATAACTTTCGAAAAACACTTCAGACAGCTTAGATTTGATGTGCACCTACTAGAAAGACCCTTTCTGCTATAGTGGGAGGTTAAAATTTCATGTTCTGAAGCTTTCCTGAAAAGTTATGGCACAATGCACAAAAACGCTTTTCAGCCTGAGATAAGGTGGGTTTCGGAACGCCAAACATAAAAGTGTTGATAACTTTTGAAAAACACTTCAGACAGCTTAGATTTGATGTGCAACTACTAGAAAGACCCTTTCTGCTATAGTGGGAGGTTAAAATTTCATGTTCTGAAGCTTCCCTGAAAAGTTATGGCACAATGCACAAAAACGCTTTTCAGCCTGAGATAAGGTGGGTTTCGGAACGCCAAACATAAAAGTGTTGATAACTTTCGAAAAACACTTCAGACAGCTTAGATTTGATGTGCACCTACTAGAAAGACCCTTTCTGCTATAGTGGGAGGTTAAAATTTCATGTTCTGAAGCTTCCCTGAAAAGTTATGGCACAATGCGTAAAAACGCTTTTCAGCCTGAGATAAGGTGGGTTTCGGAACGCCAAACATAAAAGTGTTGATAACTTTGGAAAAACACTTCAGACACTTTAGATTTGATGTGCAACTACTAGAAAGACCCTTTCTGCTATAGTGGGAGGTTCAAATTTCATGTTCTGAAGCTTCCCTGAAAAGTTATGGCACAATGCACAAAAACGCTTTTCAGCCTGAGATAAGGTGGGTTTCGGAACGCCAAACATAAAAGTGTTAATAACTTTGGAAAAACACTTCAGACAGTTTAGATTTGATGTGCAACTACTAGAAAGACCCTTTCTGCTATAGTGGGAGGTTAAAATTTCATGTTCTGAAGCTTCCCTGAAAAGTTATGGCACAATGCACAAAAACGCTTTTCAGCCTGAGATAAGGTGGGTTTCGGAACGCCAAACATAAAAGTGTTAATAACTTTGGAAAAACACTTCAGACAGTTTAGATTTGATGTGCAACTACTAGAAAGACCCTTTCTGCTATAGTGGGAGGTTAAAATTTCATGTTCTGAAGCTTCCCTGAAAAGTTATGGCACAATGCACAAAAACGCTTTTCAGCCTGAGATAAGGTGGGTTTCGGAACGCCAAACATAAAAGTGTTAATAACTTTGGAAAAACACTTCAGACAGTTTAGATTTGATGTGCAACTACTAGAAAGACCCTTTCTGCTATAGTGGGAGGTTAAAATTTCATGTTCTGAAGCTTCCCTGAAAAGTTATGGCACAATGCACAAAAACGCTTTTCAGCCTGAGATAAGGTGGGTTTCGGAACGCCAAACATAAAAGTGTTAATAACTTTGGAAAAACACTTCAGACAGTTTAGATTTGATGTGCAACTACTAGAAAGACCCTTTCTGCTATAGTGGGAGGTTAAAATTTCATGTTCTGAAGCTTTCCTGAAAAGTTATGGCACAATGCACAAAAACGCTTTTCAGCCTGAGATAAGGTGGGTTTCGGAACGCCAAACATAAAAGTGTTGATAACTTTCGAAAAACACTTCAGAGAGCTTAGATTTGATGTGCACCTACTAGAAAGACCCTTTCTGCTATAGTGGGAGGTTAAAATTTCATGTTCTGAAGCTTCCCTGAAAAGTTATGGCACAATGCGTAAAAACGCTTTTCAGCCTGAGATAAGGTGGGTTTCGGAACGCCAAACATAAAAGTGTTGATAACTTTCGAAAAACACTTCAGACAGTTTAGATTTGATGTGCAACTACTAGAAAGACCCTTTCTGCTATAGTGGGAGGTTAAAATTTCATGTTCTGAAGCTTTCCTGAAAAGTTATGGCACAATGCACAAAAACGCTTTTCAGCCTGAGATAAGGTGGGTTTCGGAACGCCAAACATAAAAGTGTTGATAACTTTCGAAAAACACTTCAGAGAGCTTAGATTTGATGTGCACCTACTAGAAAGACCCTTTCTGCTATAGTGGGAGGTTAAAATTTCATGTTCTGAAGCTTTCCTGAAAAGTTATGGCACAATGCACAAAAACGCTTTTCAGCCTGAGATAAGGTGGGTTTCGGAACGCCAAACATAAAAGTGTTGATAACTTTGGAAAAACACTTCAGACAGCTTAGATTTGATGTGCAACTACTAGAAAGACCCTTTCTGCTATAGTGGGAGGTTAAAATTTCATGTTCTGAAGCTTCCCTGAAAAGTTATGGCACAATGCACAAAAACGCTTTTCAGCCTGAGATAAGGTGGGTTTCGGAACGCCAAACATAAAAGTGTTGATAACTTTCGAAAAACACTTCAGACAGCTTAGATTTGATGTGCACCTACTAGAAAGACCCTTTCTGCTATAGTGGGAGGTTAAAATTTCATGTTCTGAAGCTTCCCTGAAAAGTTATGGCACAATGCGTAAAAACGCTTTTCAGCCTGAGATAAGGTGGGTTTCGGAACGCCAAACATAAAAGTGTTGATAACTTTGGAAAAACACTTCAGACAGTTTAGATTTGATGTGCAACTACTAGAAAGACCCTTTCTGCTATAGTGGGAGGTTAAAATTTCATGTTCTGAAGCTTCCCTGAAAAGTTATGGCACAATGCACAAAAACGCTTTTCAGCCTGAGATAAGGTGGGTTTCGGAACGCCAAACATAAAAGTGTTAATAACTTTGGAAAAACACTTCAGACAGTTTAGATTTGATGTGCAACTACTAGAAAGACCCTTTCTGCTATAGTGGGAGGTTAAAATTTCATGTTCTGAAGCTTCCCTGAAAAGTTATGGCACAATGCACAAAAACGCTTTTCAGCCTGAGATAAGGTGGGTTTCGGAACGCCAAACATAAAAGTGTTAATAACTTTGGAAAAACACTTCAGACAGTTTAGATTTGATGTGCAACTACTAGAAAGACCCTTTCTGCTATAGTGGGAGGTTAAAATTTCATGTTCTGAAGCTTCCCTGAAAAGTTATGGCACAATGCACAAAAACGCTTTTCAGCCTGAGATAAGGTGGGTTTCGGAACGCCAAACATAAAAGTGTTGATAACTTTCGAAAAACACTTCAGACAGCTTAGATTTGATGTGCACCTACTAGAAAGACCCTTTCTGCTATAGTGGGAGGTTAAAATTTCATGTTCTGAAGCTTCCCTGAAAAGTTATGGCACAATGCGTAAAAACGCTTTTCAGCCTGAGATAAGGTGGGTTTCGGAACGCCAAACATAAAAGTGTTGATAACTTTGGAAAAACACTTCAGACAGTTTAGATTTGATGTGCAACTACTAGAAAGACCCTTTCTGCTATAGTGGGAGGTTAAAATTTCATGTTCTGAAGCTTTCCTGAAAAGTTATGGCACAATGCACAAAAACGCTTTTCAGCCTGAGATAAGGTGGGTTTCGGAACGCCAAACATAAAAGTGTTGATAACTTTTGAAAAACACTTCAGACAGCTTAGATTTGATGTGCAACTACTAGAAAGACCCTTTCTGCTATAGTGGGAGGTTAAAATTTCATGTTCTGAAGCTTCCCTGAAAAGTTATGGCACAATGCACAAAAACGCTTTTCAGCCTGAGATAAGGTGGGTTTCGGAACGCCAAACATAAAAGTGTTGATAACTTTGGAAAAACACTTCAGACAGTTTAGATTTGATGTGCAACTACTAGAAAGACCCTTTCTGCTATAGTGGGAGGTTAAAATTTCATGTTCTGAAGCTTCCCTGAAAAGTTATGGCACAATGCACAAAAACGCTTTTCAGCCTGAGATAAGGTGGGTTTCGGAACGCCAAACATAAAAGTGTTAATAACTTTGGAAAAACACTTCAGACAGTTTAGATTTGATGTGCAACTACTAGAAAGACCCTTTCTGCTATAGTGGGAGGTTAAAATTTCATGTTCTGAAGCTTCCCTGAAAAGTTATGGCACAATGCACAAAAACGCTTTTCAGCCTGAGATAAGGTGGGTTTCGGAACGCCAAACATAAAAGTGTTGATAACTTTCGAAAAACACTTCAGAGAGCTTAGATTTGATGTGCACCTACTAGAAAGACCCTTTCTGCTATAGTGGGAGGTTAAAATTTCATGTTCTGAAGCTTCCCTGAAAAGTTATGGCACAATGCGTAAAAACGCTTTTCAGCCTGAGATAAGGTGGGTTTCTTAACGCCAAACATAAAAGTGTTGATAACTTTGGAAAAACACTTCAGACAGTTTAGATTTGATGTGCAACTACTAGAAAGACCCTTTCTGCTATAGTGGGAGGTTAAAATTTCATGTTCTGAAGCTTCCCTGAAAAGTTATGGCACAATGCGTAAAAACGCTTTTCAGCCTGAGATAAGGTGGGTTTCGGAACGCCAAACATAAAAGTGTTGATAACTTTCGAAAAACACTTCAGACAGTTTAGATTTGATGTGCAACTACTAGAAAGACCCTTTCTGCTATAGTGGGAGGTTAAAATTTCATGTTCTGAAGCTTTCCTGAAAAGTTATGGCACAATGCACAAAAACGCTTTTCAGCCTGAGATAAGGTGGGTTTCGGAACGCCAAACATAAAAGTGTTGATAACTTTTGAAAAACACTTCAGACAGCTTAGATTTGATGTGCAACTACTAGAAAGACCCTTTCTGCTATAGTGGGAGGTTAAAATTTCATGTTCTGAAGCTTCCCTGAAAAGTTATGGCACAATGCACAAAAACGCTTTTCAGCCTGAGATAAGGTGGGTTTCGGAACGCCAAACATAAAAGTGTTAATAACTTTGGAAAAACACTTCAGACAGTTTAGATTTGATGTGCAACTACTAGAAAGACCCTTTCTGCTATAGTGGGAGGTTAAAATGTCATGTTCTGAAGCTTCCCTGAAAAGTTATGGCACAATGCACAAAAACGCTTTTCAGCCTGAGATAAGGTGGGTTTCGGAACGCCAAACATAAAAGTGTTGATAACTTTCGAAAAACACTTCAGAGAGCTTAGATTTGATGTGCACCGACTAGAAAGACCCTTTCTGCTATAGTGGGAGGTTAAAATTTCATGTTCTGAAGCTTTCCTGAAAAGTTATGGCACAATGCACAAAAACGCTTTTCAGCCTGAGATAAGGTGGGTTTCGGAACGCCAAACATAAAAGTGTTGATAACTTTGGAAAAACACTTCAGACAGCTTAGATTTGATGTGCAACTACTAGAAAGACCCTTTCTGCTATAGTGGGAGGTTAAAATTTCATGTTCTGAAGCTTCCCTGAAAAGTTATGGCACAATGCACAAAAACGCTTTTCAGCCTGAGATAAGGTGGGTTTCGGAACGCCAAACATAAAAGTGTTGATAACTTTCGAAAAACACTTCAGACAGCTTAGATTTGATGTGCACCTACTAGAAAGACCCTTTCTGCTATAGTGGGAGGTTAAAATTTCATGTTCTGAAGCTTCCCTGAAAAGTTATGGCACAATGCGTAAAAACGCTTTTCAGCCTGAGATAAGGTGGGTTTCGGAACGCCAAACATAAAAGTGTTGATAACTTTGGAAAAACACTTCAGACAGTTTAGATTTGATGTGCAACTACTAGAAAGACCCTTTCTGCTATAGTGGGAGGTTAAAATTTCATGTTCTGAAGCTTCCCTGAAAAGTTATGGCACAATGCACAAAAACGCTTTTCAGCCTGAGATAAGGTGGGTTTCGGAACGCCAAACATAAAAGTGTTAATAACTTTGGAAAAACACTTCAGACAGTTTAGATTTGATGTGCAACTACTAGAAAGACCCTTTCTGCTATAGTGGGAGGTTAAAATTTCATGTTCTGAAGCTTCCCTGAAAAGTTATGGCACAATGCACAAAAACGCTTTTCAGCCTGAGATAAGGTGGGTTTCGGAACGCCAAACATAAAAGTGTTAATAACTTTGGAAAAACACTTCAGACAGTTTAGATTTGATGTGCAACTACTAGAAAGACCCTTTCTGCTATAGTGGGAGGTTAAAATTTCATGTTCTGAAGCTTCCCTGAAAAGTTATGGCACAATGCACAAAAACGCTTTTCAGCCTGAGATAAGGTGGGTTTCGGAACGCCAAACATAAAAGTGTTGATAACTTTCGAAAAACACTTCAGACAGCTTAGATTTGATGTGCACCTACTAGAAAGACCCTTTCTGCTATAGTGGGAGGTTAAAATTTCATGTTCTGAAGCTTCCCTGAAAAGTTATGGCACAATGCGTAAAAACGCTTTTCAGCCTGAGATAAGGTGGGTTTCGGAACGCCAAACATAAAAGTGTTGATAACTTTGGAAAAACACTTCAGACAGTTTAGATTTGATGTGCAACTACTAGAAAGACCCTTTCTGCTATAGTGGGAGGTTAAAATTTCATGTTCTGAAGCTTCCCTGAAAAGTTATGGCACAATGCACAAAAACGCTTTTCAGCCTGAGATAAGGTGGGTTTCGGAACGCCAAACATAAAAGTGTTAATAACTTTGGAAAAACACTTCAGACAGTTTAGATTTGATGTGCAACTACTAGAAAGACCCTTTCTGCTATAGTGGGAGGTTAAAATTTCATGTTCTGAAGCTTCCCTGAAAAGTTATGGCACAATGCACAAAAACGCTTTTCAGCCTGAGATAAGGTGGGTTTCGGAAAGCCAAACATAAAAGTGTTGATAACTTTCGAAAAACACTTCAGAGAGCTTAGATTTGATGTGCACCTACTAGAAAGACCCTTTCTGCTATAGTGGGAGGTTAAAATTTCATGTTCTGAAGCTTTCCTGAAAAGTTATGGCACAATGCACAAAAACGCTTTTCAGCCTGAGATAAGGTGGGTTTCGGAACGCCAAACATAAAAGTGTTGATAACTTTTGAAAAACACTTCAGACAGCTTAGATTTGATGTGCAACTACTAGAAAGACCCTTTCTGCTATAGTGGGAGGTTAAAATTTCATGTTCTGAAGCTTCCCTGAAAAGTTATGGCACAATGCACAAAAACGCTTTTCAGCCTGAGATAAGGTGGGTTTCGGAACGCCAAACATAAAAGTGTTGATAACTTTGGAAAAACACTTCAGACAGTTTAGATTTGATGTGCAACTACTAGAAAGACCCTTTCTGCTATAGTGGGAGGTTAAAATTTCATGTTCTGAAGCTTCCCTGAAAAGTTATGGCACAATGCACAAAAACGCTTTTCAGCCTGAGATGAGGTGGGTTTCGGAACGCCAAACATAAAAGTGTTAATAACTTTGGAAAAACACTTCAGACAGTTTAGATTTGATGTGCAACTACTAGAAAGACCCTTTCTGCTATAGTGGGAGGTTAAAATTTCATGTTCTGAAGCTTCCCTGAAAAGTTATGGCACAATGCACAAAAACGCTTTTCAGCCTGAGATAAGGTGGGTTTCGGAACGCCAAACATAAAAGTGTTGATAACTTTCGAAAAACACTTCAGACAGCTTAGATTTGATGTGCACCTACTAGAAAGACCCTTTCTGCTATAGTGGGAGGTTAAAATTTCATGTTCTGAAGCTTTCCTGAAAAGTTATGGCACAATGCACAAAAACGCTTTTCAGCCTGAGATAAGGTGGGTTTCGGAACGCCAAACATAAAAGTGTTGATAACTTTTGAAAAACACTTCAGACAGCTTAGATTTGATGTGCAACTACTAGAAAGACCCTTTCTGCTATAGTGGGAGGTTAAAATTTCATGTTCTGAAGCTTCCCTGAAAAGTTATGGCACAATGCACAAAAACGCTTTTCAGCCTGAGATAAGGTGGGTTTCGGAACGCCAAACATAAAAGTGTTGATAACTTTCGAAAAACACTTCAGACAGCTTAGATTTGATGTGCACCTACTAGAAAGACCCTTTCTGCTATAGTGGGAGGTTAAAATTTCATGTTCTGAAGCTTCCCTGAAAAGTTATGGCACAATGCGTAAAAACGCTTTTCAGCCTGAGATAAGGTGGGTTTCGGAACGCCAAACATAAAAGTGTTAATAACTTTGGAAAAACACTTCAGACAGTTTAGATTTGATGTGCAACTACTAGAAAGACCCTTTCTGCTATAGTGGGAGGTTAAAATTTCATGTTCTGAAGCTTCCCTGAAAAGTTATGGCACAATGCACAAAAACGCTTTTCAGCCTGAGATAAGGTGGGTTTCGGAACGCCAAACATAAAAGTGTTAATAACTTTGGAAAAACACTTCAGACAGTTTAGATTTGATGTGCAACTACTAGAAAGACCCTTTCTGCTATAGTGGGAGGTTAAAATTTCATGTTCTGAAGCTTCCCTGAAAAGTTATGGCACAATGCACAAAAACGCTTTTCAGCCTGAGATAAGGTGGGTTTCGGAACGCCAAACATAAAAGTGTTGATAACTTTCGAAAAACACTTCAGACAGCTTAGATTTGATGTGCACCTACTAGAAAGACCCTTTCTGCTATAGTGGGAGGTTAAAATTTCATGTTCTGAAGCTTCCCTGAAAAGTTATGGCACAATGCACGAAAACGCTTTTCAGCCTGAGATAAGGTGGGTTTCGGAACGCCAAACATAAAAGTGTTAATAACTTTGGAAAAACACTTCAGACAGTTTAGATTTGATGTGCAACTACTAGAAAGACCCTTTCTGCTATAGTGGGAGGTTAAAATTTCATGTTCTGAAGCTTCCCTGAAAAGTTATGGCACAATGCACAAAAACGCTTTTCAGCCTGAGATAAGGTGGGTTTCGGAACGCCAAACATAAAAGTGTTGATAACTTTGGAAAAACACTTCAGACAGTTTAGATTTGATGTGCAACTACTAGAAAGACCCTTTCTGCTATAGTGGGAGGTTAAAATTTCATGTTCTGAAGCTTTCCTGAAAAGTTATGGCACAATGCACAAAAACGCTTTTCAGCCTGAGATAAGGTGGGTTTCGGAACGCCAAACATAAAAGTGTTGATAACTTTTGAAAAACACTTCAGACAGCTTAGATTTGATGTGCAACTACTAGAAAGACCCTTTCTGCTATAGTGGGAGGTTAAAATTTCATGTTCTGAAGCTTCCCTGAAAAGTTATGGCACAATGCACAAAAACGCTTTTCAGCCTGAGATAAGGTGGGTTTCGGAACGCCAAACATAAAAGTGTTAATAACTTTGGAAAAACACTTCAGACAGTTTAGATTTGATGTGCAACTACTAGAAAGACCCTTTCTGCTATAGTGGGAGGTTAAAATTTCATGTTCTGAAGCTTCCCTGAAAAGTTATGGCACAATGCACAAAAACGCTTTTCAGCCTGAGATAAGGTGGGTTTCGGAACGCCAAACATAAAAGTGTTGATAACTTTGGAAAAACACTTCAGACAGTTTAGATTTGATGTGCAACTACTAGAAAGACCCTTTCTGCTATAGTGGGAGGTTAAAATTTCATGTTCTGAAGCTTTCCTGAAAAGTTATGGCACAATGCACAAAAACGCTTTTCAGCCTGAGATAAGGTGGGTTTCGGAACGCCAAACATAAAAGTGTTGATAACTTTTGAAAAACACTTCAGACAGCTTAGATTTGATGTGCAACTACTAGAAAGACCCTTTCTGCTATAGTGGGAGGTTAAAATTTCATGTTCTGAAGCTTCCCTGAAAAGTTATGGCACAATGCACAAAAACGCTTTTCAGCCTGAGATAAGGTGGGTTTCGGAACGCCAAACATAAAAGTGTTGATAACTTTCGAAAAACACTTCAGAGAGCTTAGATTTGATGTGCACCTACTAGAAAGACCCTTTCTGCTATAGTGGGAGGTTAAAATTTCATGTTCTGAAGCTTCCCTGAAAAGTTATGGCACAATGCGTAAAAACGCTTTTCAGCCTGAGATAAGGTGGGTTTCTTAACGCCAAACATAAAAGTGTTGATAACTTTGGAAAAACACTTCAGACAGTTTAGATTTGATGTGCAACTACTAGAAAGACCCTTTCTGCTATAGTGGGAGGTTAAAATTTCATGTTCTGAAGCTTCCCTGAAAAGTTATGGCACAATGCACAAAAACGCTTTTCAGCCTGAGATAAGGTGGGTTTCGGAACGCCAAACATAAAAGTGTTAATAACTTTGGAAAAACACTTCAGACAGTTTAGATTTGATGTGCAACTACTAGAAAGACCCTTTCTGCTATAGTGGGAGGTTAAAATTTCATGTTCTGAAGCTTTCCTGAAAAGTTATGGCACAATGCACAAAAACGCTTTTCAGCCTGAGATAAGGTGGGTTTCGGAACGCCAAACATAAAAGTGTTGATAACTTTCGAAAAACACTTCAGAGAGCTTAGATTTGATGTGCACCTACTAGAAAGACCCTTTCTGCTATAGTGGGAGGTTAAAATTTCATGTTCTGAAGCTTCCCTGAAAAGTTATGGCACAATGCGTAAAAACGCTTTTCAGCCTGAGATAAGGTGGGTTTCGGAACGCCAAACATAAAAGTGTTGATAACTTTCGAAAAACACTTCAGACAGTTTAGATTTGATGTGCAACTACTAGAAAGACCCTTTCTGCTATAGTGGGAGGTTAAAATTTCATGTTCTGAAGCTTTCCTGAAAAGTTATGGCACAATGCACAAAAACGCTTTTCAGCCTGAGATAAGGTGGGTTTCGGAACGCCAAACATAAAAGTGTTAATAACTTTGGAAAAACACTTCAGACAGTTTAGATTTGATGTGCAACTACTAGAAAGACCCTTTCTGCTATAGTGGGAGGTTAAAATTTCATGTTCTGAAGCTTCCCTGAAAAGTTATGGCACAATGCACAAAAACGCTTTTCAGCCTGAGATAAGGTGGGTTTCGGAACGCCAAACATAAAAGTGTTAATAACTTTGGAAAAACACTTCAGACAGTTTAGATTTGATGTGCAACTACTAGAAAGACCCTTTCTGCTATAGTGGGAGGTTAAAATTTCATGTTCTGAAGCTTCCCTGAAAAGTTATGGCACAATGCACAAAAACGCTTTTCAGCCTGAGATAAGGTGGGTTTCGGAACGCCAAACATAAAAGTGTTGATAACTTTGGAAAAACACTTCAGACAGTTTAGATTTGATGTGCAACTACTAGAAAGACCCTTTCTGCTATAGTGGGAGGTTAAAATTTCATGTTCTGAAGCTTTCCTGAAAAGTTATGGCACAATGCACAAAAACGCTTTTCAGCCTGAGATAAGGTGGGTTTCGGAACGCCAAACATAAAAGTGTTGATAACTTTTGAAAAACACTTCAGACAGCTTAGATTTGATGTGCAACTACTAGAAAGACCCTTTCTGCTATAGTGGGAGGTTAAAATTTCATGTTCTGAAGCTTCCCTGAAAAGTTATGGCACAATGCACAAAAACGCTTTTCAGCCTGAGATAAGGTGGGTTTCGGAACGCCAAACATAAAAGTGTTGATAACTTTCGAAAAACACTTCAGAGAGCTTAGATTTGATGTGCACCTACTAGAAAGACCCTTTCTGCTATAGTGGGAGGTTAAAATTTCATGTTCTGAAGCTTCCCTGAAAAGTTATGGCACAATGCGTAAAAACGCTTTTCAGCCTGAGATAAGGTGGGTTTCTTAACGCCAAACATAAAAGTGTTGATAACTTTGGAAAAACACTTCAGACAGTTTAGATTTGATGTGCAACTACTAGAAAGACCCTTTCTGCTATAGTGGGAGGTTAAAATTTCATGTTCTGAAGCTTCCCTGAAAAGTTATGGCACAATGCACAAAAACGCTTTTCAGCCTGAGATAAGGTGGGTTTCGGAACGCCAAACATAAAAGTGTTAATAACTTTGGAAAAACACTTCAGACAGTTTAGATTTGATGTGCAACTACTAGAAAGACCCTTTCTGCTATAGTGGGAGGTTAAAATTTCATGTTCTGAAGCTTTCCTGAAAAGTTATGGCACAATGCACAAAAACGCTTTTCAGCCTGAGATAAGGTGGGTTTCGGAACGCCAAACATAAAAGTGTTGATAACTTTCGAAAAACACTTCAGAGAGCTTAGATTTGATGTGCACCTACTAGAAAGACCCTTTCTGCTATAGTGGGAGGTTAAAATTTCATGTTCTGAAGCTTCCCTGAAAAGTTATGGCACAATGCGTAAAAACGCTTTTCAGCCTGAGATAAGGTGGGTTTCGGAACGCCAAACATAAAAGTGTTGATAACTTTCGAAAAACACTTCAGACAGTTTAGATTTGATGTGCAACTACTAGAAAGACCCTTTCTGCTATAGTGGGAGGTTAAAATTTCATGTTCTGAAGCTTTCCTGAAAAGTTATGGCACAATGCACAAAAACGCTTTTCAGCCTGAGATAAGGTGGGTTTCGGAACGCCAAACATAAAAGTGTTGATAACTTTCGAAAAACACTTCAGACAGCTTAGATTTGATGTGCAACTACTAGAAAGACCCTTTCTGCTATAGTGGGAGGTTAAAATTTCATGTTCTGAAGCTTCCCTGAAAAGTTATGGCACAATGCGTAAAAACGCTTTTCAGCCTGAGATAAGGTGGGTTTCGGAACGCCAAACATAAAAGTGTTGATAACTTTGGAAAAACACTTCAGACAGTTTAGATTTGATGTGCAACTACTAGAAAGACCCTTTCTGCTATAGTGGGAGGTTAAAATTTCATGTTCTGAAGCTTTCCTGAAAAGTTATGGCACAATGCACAAAAACGCTTTTCAGCCTGAGATAAGGTGGGTTTCGGAACGCCAAACATAAAAGTGTTGATAACTTTTGAAAAACACTTCAGACAGCTTAGATTTGATGTGCAACTACTAGAAAGACCCTTTCTGCTATAGTGGGAGGTTAAAATTTCATGTTCTGAAGCTTCCCTGAAAAGTTATGGCACAATGCACAAAAACGCTTTTCAGCCTGAGATAAGGTGGGTTTCGGAACGCCAAACATAAAAGTGTTGATAACTTTGGAAAAACACTTCAGACAGTTTAGATTTGATGTGCAACTACTAGAAAGACCCTTTCTGCTATAGTGGGAGGTTAAAATTTCATGTTCTGAAGCTTCCCTGAAAAGTTATGGCACAATGCACAAAAACGCTTTTCAGCCTGAGATAAGGTGGGTTTCGGAACGCCAAACATAAAAGTGTTAATAACTTTGGAAAAACACTTCAGACAGTTTAGATTTGATGTGCAACTACTAGAAAGACCCTTTCTGCTATAGTGGGAGGTTAAAATTTCATGTTCTGAAGCTTCCCTGAAAAGTTATGGCACAATGCACAAAAACGCTTTTCAGCCTGAGATAAGGTGGGTTTCGGAACGCCAAACATAAAAGTGTTGATAACTTTCGAAAAACACTTCAGAGAGCTTAGATTTGATGTGCACCTACTAGAAAGACCCTTTCTGCTATAGTGGGAGGTTAAAATTTCATGTTCTGAAGCTTCCCTGAAAAGTTATGGCACAATGCGTAAAAACGCTTTTCAGCCTGAGATAAGGTGGGTTTCGGAACGCCAAACATAAAAGTGTTGATAACTTTGGAAAAACACTTCAGACAGTTTAGATTTGATGTGCAACTACTAGAAAGACCCTTTCTGCTATAGTGGGAGGTTAAAATTTCATGTTCTGAAGCTTCCCTGAAAAGTTATGGCACAATGCACAAAAACGCTTTTCAGCCTGAGATAAGGTGGGTTTCGGAACGCCAAACATAAAAGTGTTAATAACTTTGGAAAAACACTTCAGACAGTTTAGATTTGATGTGCAACTACTAGAAAGACCCTTTCTGCTATAGTGGGAGGTTAAAATTTCATGTTCTGAAGCTTTCCTGAAAAGTTATGGCACAATGCACAAAAACGCTTTTCAGCCTGAGATAAGGTGGGTTTCGGAACGCCAAACATAAAAGTGTTGATAACTTTCGAAAAACACTTCAGAGAGCTTAGATTTGATGTGCACCTACTAGAAAGACCCTTTCTGCTATAGTGGGAGGTTAAAATTTCATGTTCTGAAGCTTCCCTGAAAAGTTATGGCACAATGCACAAAAACGCTTTTCAGCCTGAGATAAGGTGGGTTTCGGAACGCCAAACATAAAAGTGTTAATAACTTTGGAAAAACACTTCAGACAGTTTAGATTTGATGTGCAACTACTAGAAAGACCCTTTCTGCTATAGTGGGAGGTTAAAATTTCATGTTCTGAAGCTTCCCTGAAAAGTTATGGCACAATGCACAAAAACGCTTTTCAGCCTGAGATAAGGTGGGTTTCGGAACGCCAAACATAAAAGTGTTGATAACTTTCGAAAAACACTTCAGAGAGCTTAGATTTGATGTGCACCTACTAGAAAGACCCTTTCTGCTATAGTGGGAGGTTAAAATTTCATGTTCTGAAGCTTCCCTGAAAAGTTATGGCACAATGCGTAAAAACGCTTTTCAGCCTGAGATAAGGTGGGTTTCGGAACGCCAAACATAAAAGTGTTGATAACTTTGGAAAAACACTTCAGACAGTTTAGATTTGATGTGCAACTACTAGAAAGACCCTTTCTGCTATAGTGGGAGGTTAAAATTTCATGTTCTGAAGCTTCCCTGAAAAGTTATGGCACAATGCACAAAAACGCTTTTCAGCCTGAGATAAGGTGGGTTTCGGAACGCCAAACATAAAAGTGTTAATAACTTTGGAAAAACACTTCAGACAGTTTAGATTTGATGTGCAACTACTAGAAAGACCCTTTCTGCTATAGTGGGAGGTTAAAATTTCATGTTCTGAAGCTTTCCTGAAAAGTTATGGCACAATGCACAAAAACGCTTTTCAGCCTGAGATAAGGTGGGTTTCGGAACGCCAAACATAAAAGTGTTGATAACTTTCGAAAAACACTTCAGAGAGCTTAGATTTGATGTGCACCTACTAGAAAGACCCTTTCTGCTATAGTGGGAGGTTAAAATTTCATGTTCTGAAGCTTCCCTGAAAAGTTATGGCACAATGCGTAAAAACGCTTTTCAGCCTGAGATAAGGTGGGTTTCGGAACGCCAAACATAAAAGTGTTGATAACTTTGGAAAAACACTTCAGACAGTTTAGATTTGATGTGCAACTACTAGAAAGACCCTTTCTGCTATAGTGGGAGGTTAAAATTTCATGTTCTGAAGCTTTCCTGAAAAGTTATGGCACAATGCACAAAAACGCTTTTCAGCCTGAGATAAGGTGGGTTTCGGAACGCCAAACATAAAAGTGTTGATAACTTTTGAAAAACACTTCAGACAGCTTAGATTTGATGTGCAACTACTAGAAAGACCCTTTCTGCTATAGTGGGAGGTTAAAATTTCATGTTCTGAAGCTTCCCTGAAAAGTTATGGCACAATGCACAAAAACGCTTTTCAGCCTGAGATAAGGTGGGTTTCGGAACGCCAAACATAAAAGTGTTGATAACTTTGGAAAAACACTTCAGACAGTTTAGATTTGATGTGCAACTACTAGAAAGACCCTTTCTGCTATAGTGGGAGGTTAAAATTTCATGTTCTGAAGCTTTCCTGAAAAGTTATGGCACAATGCACAAAAACGCTTTTCAGCCTGAGATAAGGTGGGTTTCGGAACGCCAAACATAAAAGTGTTGATAACTTTCGAAAAACACTTCAGAGAGCTTGGATTTGATGTGCACCTACTAGAAAGACCCTTTCTGCTATAGTGGGAGGTTAAAATTTCATGTTCTGAAGCTTCCCTGAAAAGTTATGGCACAATGCGTAAAAACGCTTTTCAGCCTGAGATAAGGTGGGTTTCGGAACGCCAAACATAAAAGTGTTGATAACTTTGGAAAAACACTTCAGACAGTTTAGATTTGATGTGCAACTACTAGAAAGACCCTTTCTGCTATAGTGGGAGGTTAAAATTTCATGTTCTGAAGCTTCCCTGAAAAGTTATGGCACAATGCACAAAAACGCTTTTCAGCCTGAGATAAGGTGGGTTTCGGAACGCCAAACATAAAAGTGTTAATAACTTTGGAAAAACACTTCAGACAGTTTAGATTTGATGTGCAACTACTAGAAAGACCCTTTCTGCTATAGTGGGAGGTTAAAATTTCATGTTCTGAAGCTTTCCTGAAAAGTTATGGCACAATGCACAAAAACGCTTTTCAGCCTGAGATAAGGTGGGTTTCGGAACGCCAAACATAAAAGTGTTGATAACTTTCGAAAAACACTTCAGAGAGCTTAGATTTGATGTGCACCTACTAGAAAGACCCTTTCTGCTATAGTGGGAGGTTAAAATTTCATGTTCTGAAGCTTCCCTGAAAAGTTATGGCACAATGCGTAAAAACGCTTTTCAGCCTGAGATAAGGTGGGTTTCGGAACGCCAAACATAAAAGTGTTGATAACTTTGGAAAAACACTTCAGACAGTTTAGATTTGATGTGCAACTACTAGAAAGACCCTTTCTGCTATAGTGGGAGGTTAAAATTTCATGTTCTGAAGCTTTCCTGAAAAGTTATGGCACAATGCACAAAAACGCTTTTCAGCCTGAGATAAGGTGGGTTTCGGAACGCCAAACATAAAAGTGTTGATAACTTTTGAAAAACACTTCAGACAGCTTAGATTTGATGTGCAACTACTAGAAAGACCCTTTCTGCTATAGTGGGAGGTTAAAATTTCATGTTCTGAAGCTTCCCTGAAAAGTTATGGCACAATGCACAAAAACGCTTTTCAGCCTGAGATAAGGTGGGTTTCGGAACGCCAAACATAAAAGTGTTGATAACTTTTGAAAAACACTTCAGACAGCTTAGATTTGATGTGCAACTACTAGAAAGACCCTTTCTGCTATAGTGGGAGGTTAAAATTTCATGTTCTGAAGCTTCCCTGAAAAGTTATGGCACAATGCACAAAAACGCTTTTCAGCCTGAGATAAGGTGGGTTTCGGAACGCCAAACATAAAAGTGTTGATAACTTTCGAAAAACACTTCAGACAGCTTAGATTTGATGTGCACCTACTAGAAAGACCCTTTCTGCTATAGTGGGAGGTTAAAATTTCATGTTCTGAAGCTTCCCTGAAAAGTTATGGCACAATGCGTAAAAACGCTTTTCAGCCTGAGATAAGGTGGGTTTCGGAACGCCAAACATAAAAGTGTTGATAACTTTGGAAAAACACTTCAGACAGTTTAGATTTGATGTGCAACTACTAGAAAGACCCTTTCTGCTATAGTGGGAGGTTAAAATTTCATGTTCTAAAGCTTCCCTGAAAAGTTATGGCACAATGCACAAAAACGCTTTTCAGCCTGAGATAAGGTGGGTTTCGGAACGCCAAACATAAAAGTGTTAATAACTTTGGAAAAACACTTCAGACAGTTTAGATTTGATGTGCAACTACTAGAAAGACCCTTTCTGCTATAGTGGGAGGTTAAAATTTCATGTTCTGAAGCTTCCCTGAAAAGTTATGGCACAATGCACAAAAACGCTTTTCAGCCTGAGATAAGGTGGGTTTCGGAACGCCAAACATAAAAGTGTTAATAACTTTGGAAAAACACTTCAGACAGTTTAGATTTGATGTGCAACTACTAGAAAGACCCTTTCTGCTATAGTGGGAGCTTAAAATTTCATGTTCTGAAGCTTCCCTGAAAAGTTATGGCACAATGCACAAAAACGCTTTTCAGCCTGAGATAAGGTGGGTTTCGGAACGCCAAACATAAAAGTGTTAATAACTTTGGAAAAACACTTCAGACAGTTTAGATTTGATGTGCAACTACTAGAAAGACCCTTTCTGCTATAGTGGGAGGTTAAAATTTCATGTTCTGAAGCTTCCCTGAAAAGTTATGGCACAATGCACAAAAACGCTTTTCAGCCTGAGATAAGGTGGGTTTCGGAACGCCAAACATAAAAGTGTTGATAACTTTCGAAAAACACTTCAGACAGCTTAGATTTGATGTGCAACTACTAGAAAGACCCTTTCTGCTATAGTGGGAGGTTAAAATTTCATGTTCTGAAGCTTTCCTGAAAAGTTATGGCACAATGCACAAAAACGCTTTTCAGCCTGAGATAAGGTGGGTTTCGGAACGCCAAACATAAAAGTGTTGATAACTTTCGAAAAACACTTCAGAGAGCTTAGATTTGATGTGCACCTACTAGAAAGACCCTTTCTGCTATAGTGGGAGGTTAAAATTTCATGTTCTGAAGCTTCCCTGAAAAGTTATGGCACAATGCGTAAAAACGCTTTTCAGCCTGAGATAAGGTGGGTTTCGGAACGCCAAACATAAAAGTGTTGATAACTTTGGAAAAACACTTCAGACAGTTTAGATTTGATGTGCAACTACTAGAAAGACCCTTTCTGCTATAGTGGGAGGTTAAAATTTTATGTTCTGAAGCTTCCCTGAAAAGTTATGGCACAATGCACAAAAACGCTTTTCAGCCTGAGATAAGGTGGGTTTCGGAACGCCAAACATAAAAGTGTTAATAACTTTGGAAAAACACTTCAGACAGTTTAGATTTGATGTGCAACTACTAGAAAGACCCTTTCTGCTATAGTGGGAGGTTAAAATTTCATGTTCTGAAGCTTCCCTGAAAAGTTATGGCACAATGCACAAAAACGCTTTTCAGCCTGAGATAAGGTGGGTTTCGGAACGCCAAACATAAAAGTGTTAATAACTTTGGAAAAACACTTCAGACAGTTTAGATTTGATGTGCAACTACTAGAAAGACCCTTTCTGCTATAGTGGGAGGTTAAAATTTCATGTTCTGAAGCTTCCCTGAAAAGTTATGGCACAATGCACAAAAACGCTTTTCAGCCTGAGATAAGGTGGGTTTCGGAACGCCAAACATAAAAGTGTTGATAACTTTCGAAAAACACTTCAGACAGTTTAGATTTGATGTGCAACTACTAGAAAGACCCTTTCTGCTATAGTGGGAGGTTAAAATTTCATGTTCTGAAGCTTTCCTGAAAAGTTATGGCACAATGCACAAAAACGCTTTTCAGCCTGAGATAAGGTGGGTTTCGGAACGCCAAACATAAAAGTGTTGATAACTTTCGAAAAACACTTCAGAGAGCTTAGATTTGATGTGCACCTACTAGAAAGACCCTTTCTGCTATAGTGGGAGGTTAAAATTTCATGTTCTGAAGCTTCCCTGAAAAGTTATGGCACAATGCGTAAAAACGCTTTTCAGCCTGAGATAAGGTGGGTTTCGGAACGCCAAACATAAAAGTGTTGATAACTTTGGAAAAACACTTCAGACAGTTTAGATTTGATGTGCAACTACTAGAAAGACCCTTTCTGCTATAGTGGGAGGTTAAAATTTCATGTTCTGAAGCTTCCCTGAAAAGTTATGGCACAATGCACAAAAACGCTTTTCAGCCTGAGATAAGGTGGGTTTCGGAACGCCAAACATAAAAGTGTTGATAACTTTCGAAAAACACTTCAGAGAGCTTAGATTTGATGTGCACCTACTAGAAAGACCCTTTCTGCTATAGTGGGAGGTTAAAATTTCATGTTCTGAAGCTTCCCTGAAAAGTTATGGCACAATGCACAAAAACGCTTTTCAGCCTGAGATAAGGTGGGTTTCGGAACGCCAAACATAAAAGTGTTAATAACTTTGGAAAAACACTTCAGACAGTTTAGATTTGATGTGCAACTACTAGAAAGACCCTTTCTGCTATAGTGGGAGGTTAAAATTTCATGTTCTGAAGCTTTCCTGAAAAGTTATGGCACAATGCACAAAAACGCTTTTCAGCCTGAGATAAGGTGGGTTTCGGAACGCCAAACATAAAAGTGTTGATAACTTTCGAAAAACACTTCAGAGAGCTTAGATTTGATGTGCACCTACTAGAAAGACCCTTTCTGCTATAGTGGGAGGTTAAAATTTCATGTTCTGAAGCTTCCCTGAAAAGTTATGGCACAATGCGTAAAAACGCTTTTCAGCCTGAGATAAGGTGGGTTTCGGAACGCCAAACATAAAAGTGTTGATAACTTTGGAAAAACACTTCAGACAGTTTAGATTTGATGTGCAACTACTAGAAAGACCCTTTCTGCTATAGTGGGAGGTTAAAATTTTATGTTCTGAAGCTTCCCTGAAAAGTTATGGCACAATGCACAAAAACGCTTTTCAGCCTGAGATAAGGTGGGTTTCGGAACGCCAAACATAAAAGTGTTAATAACTTTGGAAAAACACTTCAGACAGTTTAGATTTGATGTGCAACTACTAGAAAGACCCTTTCTGCTATAGTGGGAGGTTAAAATTTCATGTTCTGAAGCTTCCCTGAAAAGTTATGGCACAATGCACAAAAACGCTTTTCAGCCTGAGATAAGGTGGGTTTCGGAACGCCAAACATAAAAGTGTTGATAACTTTGGAAAAACACTTCAGACAGTTTAGATTTGATGTGCAACTACTAGAAAGACCCTTTCTGCTATAGTGGGAGGTTAAAATTTCATGTTCTGAAGCTTCCCTGAAAAGTTATGGCACAATGCACAAAAACGCTTTTCAGCCTGAGATAAGGTGGGTTTCGGAACGCCAAACATAAAAGTGTTGATAACTTTCGAAAAACACTTCAGACAGCTTAGATTTGATGTGCAACTACTAGAAAGACCCTTTCTGCTATAGTGGGAGGTTAAAATTTCATGTTCTGAAGCTTCCCTGAAAAGTTATGGCACAATGCACAAAAACGCTTTTCAGCCTGAGATAAGGTGGGTTTCGGAACGCCAAACATAAAAGTGTTAATAACTTTGGAAAAACACTTCAGACAGTTTAGATTTGATGTGCAACTACTAGAAAGACCCTTTCTGCTATAGTGGGAGGTTAAAATTTCATGTTCTGAAGCTTTCCTGAAAAGTTATGGCACAATGCACAAAAACGCTTTTCAGCCTGAGATAAGGTGGGTTTCGGAACGCCAAACATAAAAGTGTTGATAACTTTCGAAAAACACTTCAGAGAGCTTAGATTTGATGTGCACCTACTAGAAAGACCCTTTCTGCTATAGTGGGAGGTTAAAATTTCATGTTCTGAAGCTTCCCTGAAAAGTTATGGCACAATGCGTAAAAACGCTTTTCAGCCTGAGATAAGGTGGGTTTCGGAACGCCAAACATAAAAGTGTTGATAACTTTGGAAAAACACTTCAGACAGTTTAGATTTGAAGTGCAACTACTAGAAAGACCCTTTCTGCTATAGTGGGAGGTTAAAATTTCATGTTCTGAAGCTTCCCTGAAAAGTTATGGCACAATGCACAAAAACGCTTTTCAGCCTGAGATAAGGTGGGTTTCGGAACGCCAAACATAAAAGTGTTGATAACTTTCGAAAAACACTTCAGACAGCTTAGATTTGATGTGCAACTACTAGAAAGACCCTTTCTGCTATAGTGGGAGGTTAAAATTTCATGTTCTGAAGCTTCCCTGAAAAGTTATGGCACAATGCACAAAAACGCTTTTCAGCCTGAGATAAGGTGGGTTTCGGAACGCCAAACATAAAAGTGTTAATAACTTTGGAAAAACACTTCAGACAGTTTAGATTTGATGTGCAACTACTAGAAAGACCCTTTCTGCTATAGTGGGAGGTTAAAATTTCATGTTCTGAAGCTTTCCTGAAAAGTTATGGCACAATGCACAAAAACGCTTTTCAGCCTGAGATAAGGTGGGTTTCGGAACGCCAAACATAAAAGTGTTGATAACTTTCGAAAAACACTTCAGAGAGCTTAGATTTGATGTGCACCTACTAGAAAGACCCTTTCTGCTATAGTGGGAGGTTAAAATTTCATGTTCTGAAGCTTCCCTGAAAAGTTATGGCACAATGCACAAAAACGCTTTTCAGCCTGAGATAAGGTGGGTTTCGGAACGCCAAACATAAAAGTGTTAATAACTTTGGAAAAACACTTCAGACAGTTTAGATTTGATGTGCAACTACTAGAAAGACCCTTTCTGCTATAGTGGGAGGTTAAAATTTCATGTTCTGAAGCTTTCCTGAAAAGTTATGGCACAATGCACAAAAACGCTTTTCAGCCTGAGATAAGGTGGGTTTCGGAACGCCAAACATAAAAGTGTTGATAACTTTCGAAAAACACTTCAGAGAGCTTAGATTTGATGTGCACCTACTAGAAAGACCCTTTCTGCTATAGTGGGAGGTTAAAATTTCATGTTCTGAAGCTTCCCTGAAAAGTTATGGCACAATGCGTAAAAACGCTTTTCAGCCTGAGATAAGGTGGGTTTCGGAACGCCAAACATAAAAGTGTTGATAACTTTGGAAAAACACTTCAGACAGTTTAGATTTGATGTGCAACTACTCGAAAGACCCTTTCTGCTATAGTGGGAGGTTAAAATTTTATGTTCTGAAGCTTCCCTGAAAAGTTATGGCACAATGCACAAAAACGCTTTTCAGCCTGAGATAAGGTGGGTTTCGGAACGCCAAACATAAAAGTGTTAATAACTTTGGAAAAACACTTCAGACAGTTTAGATTTGATGTGCAACTACTAGAAAGACCCTTTCTGCTATAGTGGGAGGTTAAAATTTCATGTTCTGAAGCTTCCCTGAAAAGTTATGGCACAATGCACAAAAACGCTTTTCAGCCTGAGATAAGGTGGGTTTCGGAACGCCAAACATAAAAGTGTTAATAACTTTGGAAAAACACTTCAGACAGTTTAGATTTGATGTGCAACTACTAGAAAGACCCTTTCTGCTATAGTGGGAGGTTAAAATTTCATGTTCTGAAGCTTCCCTGAAAAGTTATGGCACAATGCACAAAAACGCTTTTCAGCCTGAGATAAGGTGGGTTTCGGAACGCCAAACATAAAAGTGTTGATAACTTTCGAAAAACACTTCAGACAGCTTAGATTTGATGTGCAACTACTAGAAAGACCCTTTCTGCTATAGTGGGAGGTTAAAATTTCATGTTCTGAAGCTTCCCTGAAAAGTTATGGCACAATGCACAAAAACGCTTTTCAGCCTGAGATAAGGTGGGTTTCGGAACGCCAAACATAAAAGTGTTAATAACTTTGGAAAAACACTTCAGACAGTTTAGATTTGATGTGCAACTACTAGAAAGACCCTTTCTGCTATAGTGGGAGGTTAAAATTTCATGTTCTGAAGCTTTCCTGAAAAGTTATGGCACAATGCACAAAAACGCTTTTCAGCCTGAGATAAGGTGGGTTTCGGAACGCCAAACATAAAAGTGTTGATAACTTTCGAAAAACACTTCAGAGAGCTTAGATTTGATGTGCACCTACTAGAAAGACCCTTTCTGCTATAGTGGGAGGTTAAAATTTCATGTTCTGAAGCTTCCCTGAAAAGTTATGGCACAATGCGTAAAAACGCTTTTCAGCCTGAGATAAGGTGGGTTTCGGAACGCCAAACATAAAAGTGTTGATAACTTTGGAAAAACACTTCAGACAGTTTAGATTTGATGTGCAACTACTAGAAAGACCCTTTCTGCTATAGTGGGAGGTTAAAATTTCATGTTCTGAAGCTTCCCTGAAAAGTTATGGCACAATGCACAAAAACGCTTTTCAGCCTGAGATAAGGTGGGTTTCGGAACGCCAAACATAAAAGTGTTAATAACTTTGGAAAAACACTTCAGACAGTTTAGATTTGATGTGCAACTACTAGAAAGACCTTTTCTGTTATAGTGGGAGGTTAAAATTTCATGTTCTGAAGCTTCCCTGAAAAGTTATGGCACAATGCACAAAAACGCTTTTCAGCCTGAGATAAGGTGGGTTTCGGAACGCCAAACATAAAAGTGTTGATAACTTTCGAAAAACACTTCAGAGAGCTTAGATTTGATGTGCACCTACTAGAAAGACCCTTTCTGCTATAGTGGGAGGTTAAAATTTCATGTTCTGAAGCTTCCCTGAAAAGTTATGGCACAATGCACAAAAACGCTTTTCAGCCTGAGATAAGGTGGGTGTCGGAACGCCAAACATAAAAGTGTTAATAACTTTGGAAAAACACTTCAGACAGTTTAGATTTGATGTGCAACTACTAGAAAGACCCTTTCTGCTATAGTGGGAGGTTAAAATTTCATGTTCTGAAGCTTTCCTGAAAAGTTATGGCACAATGCACAAAAACGCTTTTCAGCCTGAGATAAGGTGGGTTTCGGAACGCCAAACATAAAAGTGTTGATAACTTTCGAAAAACACTTCAGAGAGCTTAGATTTTATGTGCACCTACTAGAAAGACCCTTTCTGCTATAGTGGGAGGTTAAAATTTCATGTTCTGAAGCTTCCCTGAAAAGTTATGGCACAATGCGTAAAAACGCTTTTCAGCCTGAGATAAGGTGGGTTTCGGAACGCCAAACATAAAAGTGTTGATAACTTTGGAAAAACACTTCAGACAGTTTAGATTTGATGTGCAACTACTAGAAAGACCCTTTCTGCTATAGTGGGAGGTTAAAATTTTATGTTCTGAAGCTTCCCTGAAAAGTTATGGCACAATGCACAAAAACGCTTTTCAGCCTGAGATAAGGTGGGTTTCGGAACGCCAAACATAAAAGTGTTAATAACTTTGGAAAAACACTTCAGACAGTTTAGATTTGATGTGCAACTACTAGAAAGACCCTTTCTGCTATAGTGGGAGGTTAAAATTTCATGTTCTGAAGCTTCCCTGAAAAGTTATGGCACAATGCACAAAAACGCTTTTCAGCCTGAGATAAGGTGGGTTTCGGAACGCCAAACATAAAAGTGTTAATAACTTTGGAAAAACACTTCAGACAGTTTAGATTTGATGTGCAACTACTAGAAAGACCCTTTCTGCTATAGTGGGAGGTTAAAATTTCATGTTCTGAAGCTTCCCTGAAAAGTTATGGCACAATGCACAAAAACGCTTTTCAGCCTGAGATAAGGTGGGTTTCGGAACGCCAAACATAAAAGTGTTGATAACTTTCGAAAAACACTTCAGACAGCTTAGATTTGATGTGCAACTACTAGAAAGACCCTTTCTGCTATAGTGGGAGGTTAAAATTTCATGTTCTGAAGCTTCCCTGAAAAGTTATGGCACAATGCACAAAAACGCTTTTCAGCCTGAGATAAGGTGGGTTTCGGAACGCCAAACATAAAAGTGTTAATAACTTTGGAAAAACACTTCAGACAGTTTAGATTTGATGTGCAACTACTAGAAAGACCCTTTCTGCTATAGTGGGAGGTTAAAATTTCATGTTCTGAAGCTTTCCTGAAAAGTTATGGCACAATGCACAAAAACGCTTTTCAGCCTGAGATAAGGTGGGTTTCGGAACGCCAAACATAAAAGTGTTGATAACTTTCGAAAAACACTTCAGAGAGCTTAGATTTGATGTGCACCTACTAGAAAGACCCTTTCTGCTATAGTGGGAGGTTAAAATTTCATGTTCTGAAGCTTCCCTGAAAAGTTATGGCACAATGCGTAAAAACGCTTTTCAGCCTGAGATAAGGTGGGTTTCGGAACGCCAAACATAAAAGTGTTGATAACTTTGGAAAAACACTTCAGACAGTTTAGATTTGATGTGCAACTACTAGAAAGACCCTTTCTGCTATAGTGGGAGGTTAAAATTTCATGTTCTGAAGCTTCCCTGAAAAGTTATGGCACAATGCACAAAAACGCTTTTCAGCCTGAGATAAGGTGGGTTTCGGAACGCCAAACATAAAAGTGTTGATAACTTTCGAAAAACACTTCAGACAGCTTAGATTTGATGTGCAACTACTAGAAAGACCCTTTCTGCTATAGTGGCAGGTTAAAATTTCATGTTCTGAAGCTTCCCTGAAAAGTTATGGCACAATGCACAAAAACGCTTTTCAGCCTGAGATAAGGTGGGTTTCGGAACGCCAAACATAAAAGTGTTAATAACTTTGGAAAAACACTTCAGACAGTTTAGATTTGATGTGCAACTACTAGAAAGACCCTTTCTGCTATAGTGGGAGGTTAAAATTTCATGTTCTGAAGCTTTCCTGAAAAGTTATGGCACAATGCACAAAAACGCTTTTCAGCCTGAGATAAGGTGGGTTTCGGAACGCCAAACATAAAAGTGTTGATAACTTTCGAAAAACACTTCAGAGAGCTTAGATTTGATGTGCACCTACTAGAAAGACCCTTTCTGCTATAGTGGGAGGTTAAAATTTCATGTTCTGAAGCTTCCCTGAAAAGTTATGGCACAATGCACAAAAACGCTTTTCAGCCTGAGATAAGGTGGGTTTCGGAACGCCAAACATAAAAGTGTTGATAACTTTCGAAAAACACTTCAGACAGCTTAGATTTGATGTGCACCTACTAGAAAGACCCTTTCTGCTATAGTGGGAGGTTAAAATTTCATGTTCTGAAGCTTCCCTGAAAAGTTATGGCACAATGCGTAAAAACGCTTTTCAGCCTGAGATAAGGTGGGTTTCGGAACGCCAAACATAAAAGTGTTGATAACTTTCGAAAAACACTTCAGACAGTTTAGATTTGATGTGCAACTACTAGAAAGACCCTTTCTGCTATAGTGGGAGGTTAAAATTTTATGTTCTGAAGCTTCCCTGAAAAGTTATGGCACAATGCACAAAAACGCTTTTCAGCCTGAGATAAGGTGGGTTTCGGAACGCCAAACATAAAAGTGTTAATAACTTTGGAAAAACACTTCAGACAGTTTAGATTTGATGTGCAACTACTAGAAAGACCCTTTCTGTTATAGTGGGAGGTTAAAATTTCATGTTCTGAAGCTTCCCTGAAAAGTTATGGCACAATGCACAAAAACGCTTTTCAGCCTGAGATAAGGTGGGTTTCGGAACGCCAAACATAAAAGTGTTGATAACTTTCGAAAAACACTTCAGAGAGCTTAGATTTGATGTGCACCTACTAGAAAGACCCTTTCTGCTATAGTGGGAGGTTAAAATTTCATGTTCTGAAGCTTTCCTGAAAAGTTATGGCACAATGCACAAAAACGCTTTTCAGCCTGAGATAAGGTGGGTTTCGGAACGCCAAACATAAAAGTGTTGATAACTTTTGAAAAACACTTCAGACAGCTTAGATTTGATGTGCAACTACTAGAAAGACCCTTTCTGCTATAGTGGGAGGTTAAAATTTCATGTTCTGAAGCTTCCCTGAAAAGTTATGGCACAATGCGTAAAAACGCTTTTCAGCCTGAGATAAGGTGGGTTTCGGAACGCCAAACATAAAAGTGTTGATAACTTTGGAAAAACACTTCAGACAGTTTAGATTTGATGTGCAACTACTAGAAAGACCCTTTCTGCTATAGTGGGGGGTTAAAATTTCATGTTCTGAAGCTTTCCTGAAAAGTTATGGCACAATGCACAAAAACGCTTTTCAGCCTGAGATAAGGTGGGTTTCGGAACGCCAAACATAAAAGTGTTGATAACTTTCGAAAAACACTTCAGACAGCTTAGATTTGATGTGCAACTACTAGAAAGACCCTTTCTGCTATAGTGGGAGGTTAAAATTTCATGTTCTGAAGCTTCCCTGTAAAGTTATGGCACAATGCACAAAAACGCTTTTCAGCCTGAGATAAGGTGGGTTTCGGTACGCCAAACATAAAAGTGTTAATAACTTTGGAAAAACACTTCAGACAGTTTAGATTTGATGTGCAACTACTAGAAAGACCCTTTCTGCTATAGTGGGAGGTTAAAATTTCATGTTCTGAAGCTTTCCTGAAAAGTTATGGCACAATGCACAAAAACGCTTTTCAGCCTGAGATAAGGTGGGTTTCGGAACGCCAAACATAAAAGTGTTGATAACTTTCGAAAAACACTTCAGAGAGCTTAGATTTGATGTGCACCTACTAGAAAGACCCTTTCTGCTATAGTGGGAGGTTAAAATTTCATGTTCTGAAGCTTCCCTGAAAATTTATGGCACAATGCGTAAAAACGCTTTTCAGCCTGAGATAAGGTGGGTTTCGGACCGCCAAACATTAAAGTGTTGATAACTTTGGAAAAACACTTCAGACAGTTTAGATTTGATGTGCAACTACTAGAAAGACCCTTTCTGCTATAGTGGGAGGTTAAAATTTCATGTTCTGAAGCTTCCCTGAAAAGTTATGGCACAGTGCACAAAAACGCTTTTCAGCCTGAGATAAGGTGGGTTTCGGAACGCCAAACATAAAAGTGTTGATAACTTTGGAAAAACACTTCAGAGAGCTTAGATTTGATGTGCACCTACTAGAAAGACCCTTTCTGCTATAGTGGGAGGTTAAAATTTCATGTTCTGAAGCTTCCCTGAAAAGTTATGGCACAATGCACAAAAACGCTTTTCAGCCTGAGATAAGGTGGGTTTCGGAACGCCAAACATAAAAGTGTTGATAACTTTCGAAAAACACTTCAGACAGCTTAGATTTGATGTGCACCTACTAGAAAGACCCTTTCTGCTATAGTGGGAGGTTAAAATTTCATGTTCTGAAGCTTCCCTGAAAAGTTATGGCACAATGCGTAAAAACGCTTTTCAGCCTGAGATAAGGTGGGTTTCGGAACGCCAAACATAAAAGTGTTGAAAACTTTCGAAAAACACTTCAGACAGTTTAGATTTGATGTGCAACTACTAGAAAGACCCTTTCTGCTATAGTGGGAGGTTAAAATTTCATGTTCTGAAGCTTTCCTGAAAAGTTATGGCACAATGCACAAAAACGCTTTTCAGCCTGAGATAAGGTGGGTTTCGGAACGCCAAACATAAAAGTGTTGATAACTTTCGAAAAACACTTCAGAGAGCTTAGATTTGATGTGCACCTACTAGAAAGACCCTTTCTGCTATAGTGGGAGGTTAAAATTTCATGTTCTGAAGCTTCCCTGAAAAGTTATGGCACAATGCGTAAAAACGCTTTTCAGCCTGAGATAAGGTGGGTTTCGGAACGCCAAACATAAAAGTGTTGATAACTTTGGAAAAACACTTCAGACAGTTTAGATTTGATGTGCAACTACTAGAAAGACCCTTTCTGCTATAGTGGGAGGTTAAAATTTCATGTTCTGAAGCTTCCCTGAAAAGTTATGGCACAATGCACAAAAACGCTTTTCAGCCTGAGATATGGTGGGTTTCGGAACGCCAAACATAAAAGTGTTGATAACTTTCGAAAAACACTTCAGACAGCTTAGATTTGATGTGCAACTACTAGAAAGACCCTTTCTGCTATAGTGGGAGGTTAAAATTTCATGTTCTGAAGCTTCCCTGAAAAGTTATGGCACAATGCACAAAAACGCTTTTCAGCCTGAGATAAGGTGGGTTTCGGAACGCCAAACATAAAAGTGTTAATAACTTTGGAAAAACACTTCAGACAGTTTAGATTTGATGTGCAACTACTAGAAAGACCCTTTCTGCTATAGTGGGAGGTTAAAATTTCATGTTCTGAAGCTTTCCTGAAAAGTTATGGCACAATGCACAAAAACGCTTTTCAGCCTGAGATAAGGTGGGTTTCGGAACGCCAAACATAAAAGTGTTGATAACTTTCGAAAAACACTTCAGAGAGCTTAGATTTGATGTGCACCTACTAGAAAGACCCTTTCTGCTATAGTGGGAGGTTAAAATTTCATGTTCTGAAGCTTCCCTGAAAAGTTATGGCACAATGCACAAAAACGCTTTTCAGCCTGAGATAAGGTGGGTTTCGGAACGCCAAACATAAAAGTGTTGATAACTTTCGAAAAACACTTCAGACAGCTTAGATTTGATGTGCACCTACTAGAAAGACCCTTTCTGCTATAGTGGGAGGTTAAAATTTCATGTTCTGAAGCTTCCCTGAAAAGTTATGGCACAATGCGTAAAAACGCTTTTCAGCCTGAGATAAGGTGGGTTTCGGAACGCCAAACATAAAAGTGTTGATAACTTTCGAAAAACACTTCAGACAGTTTAGATTTGATGTGCAACTACTAGAAAGACCCTTTCTGCTATAGTGGGAGGTTAAAATTTTATGTTCTGAAGCTTCCCTGAAAAGTTATGGCACAATGCACAAAAACGCTTTTCAGCCTGAGATAAGGTGGGTTTCGGAACGCCAAACATAAAAGTGTTAATAACTTTGGAAAAACACTTCAGACAGTTTAGATTTGATGTGCAACTACTAGAAAGACCCTTTCTGTTATAGTGGGAGGTTAAAATTTCATGTTCTGAAGCTTCCCTGAAAAGTTATGGCACAATGCACAAAAACGCTTTTCAGCCTGAGATAAGGTGGGTTTCGGAACGCCAAACATAAAAGTGTTGATAACTTTCGAAAAACACTTCAGAGAGCTTAGATTTGATGTGCACCTACTAGAAAGACCCTTTCTGCTATAGTGGGAGGTTAAAATTTCATGTTCTGAAAATTTCCTGAAAAGTTATGGCACAATGCACAAAAACGCTTTTCAGCCTGAGATAAGGTGGGTTTCGGAACGCCAAACATAAAAGTGTTGATAACTTTTGAAAAACACTTCAGACAGCTTAGATTTGATGTGCAACTACTAGAAAGACCCTTTCTGCTATAGTGGGAGGTTAAAATTTCATGTTCTGAAGCTTCCCTGAAAAGTTATGGCACAATGCGTAAAAACGCTTTTCAGCCTGAGATAAGGTGGGTTTCGGAACGCCAAACATAAAAGTGTTGATAACTTTGGAAAAACACTTCAGACAGTTTAGATTTGATGTGCAACTACTAGAAAGACCCTTTCTGCTATAGTGGGGGGTTAAAATTTCATGTTCTGAAGCTTCCCTGAAAAGTTATGGCACAATGCACAAAAACGCTTTTCAGCCTGAGATAAGGTGGGTTTCGGAACGCCAAACATAAAAGTGTTGATAACTTTCGAAAAACACTTCAGACAGCTTAGATTTGATGTGCAACTACTAGAAAGACCCTTTCTGCTATAGTGGGAGGTTAAAATTTCATGTTCTGAAGCTTCCCTGTAAAGTTATGGCACAATGCACAAAAACGCTTTTCAGCCTGAGATAAGGTGGGTTTCGGTACGCCAAACATAAAAGTGTTAATAACTTTGGAAAAACACTTCAGACAGTTTAGATTTGATGTGCAACTACTAGAAAGACCCTTTCTGCTATAGTGGGAGGTTAAAATTTCATGTTCTGAAGCTTTCCTGAAAAGTTATGGCACAATGCACAAAAACGCTTTTCAGCCTGAGATAAGGTGGGTTTCGGAACGCCAAACATAAAAGTGTTGATAACTTTCGAAAAACACTTCAGAGAGCTTAGATTTGATGTGCACCTACTAGAAAGACCCTTTCTGCTATAGTGGGAGGTTAAAATTTCATGTTCTGAAGCTTCCCTGAAAATTTATGGCACAATGCGTAAAAACGCTTTTCAGCCTGAGATAAGGTGGGTTTCGGACCGCCAAACATTAAAGTGTTGATAACTTTGGAAAAACACTTCAGACAGTTTAGATTTGATGTGCAACTACTAGAAAGACCCTTTCTGCTATAGTGGGAGGTTAAAATTTCATGTTCTGAAGCTTCCCTGAAAAGTTATGGCACAATGCACAAAAACGCTTTTCAGCCTGAGATAAGGTGGGTTTCGGAACGCCAAACATAAAAGTGTTGATAACTTTGGAAAAACACTTCAGAGAGCTTAGATTTGATGTGCACCTACTAGAAAGACCCTTTCTGCTATAGTGGGAGGTTAAAATTTCATGTTCTGAAGCTTCCCTGAAAAGTTATGGCACAATGCACAAAAACGCTTTTCAGCCTGAGATAAGGTGGGTTTCGGAACGCCAAACATAAAAGTGTTGATAACTTTCGAAAAACACTTCAGACAGCTTAGATTTGATGTGCACCTACTAGAAAGACCCTTTCTGCTATAGTGGGAGGTTAAAATTTCATGTTCTGAAGCTTCCCTGAAAAGTTATGGCACAATGCGTAAAAACGCTTTTCAGCCTGAGATAAGGTGGGTTTCGGAACGCCAAACATAAAAGTGTTGATAACTTTCGAAAAACACTTCAGACAGTTTAGATTTGATGTGCAACTACTAGAAAGACCCTTTCTGCTATAGTGGGAGGTTAAAATTTCATGTTCTGAAGCTTCCCTGAAAAGTTATGGCACAATGCACAAAAACGCTTTTCAGCCTGAGATAAGGTGGGTTTCGGAACGCCAAACATAAAAGTGTTAATAACTTTGGAAAAACACTTCAGACAGTTTAGATTTGATGTGCAACTACTAGAAAGACCCTTTCTGTTATAGTGGGAGGTTAAAATTTCATGTTCTGAAGCTTCCCTGAAAAGTTATGGCACAATGCACAAAAACGCTTTTCAGCCTGAGATAAGGTGGGTTTCGGAACGCCAAACATAAAAGTGTTGATAACTTTCGAAAAACACTTCAGAGAGCTTAGATTTGATGTGCACCTACTAGAAAGACCCTTTCTGCTATAGTGGGAGGTTAAAATTTCATGTTCTGAAGCTTTCCTGAAAAGTTATGGCACAATGCACAAAAACGCTTTTCAGCCTGAGATAAGGTGGGTTTCGGAACGCCAAACATAAAAGTGTTGATAACTTTTGAAAAACACTTCAGACAGCTTAGATTTGATGTGCAACTACTAGAAAGACCCTTTCTGCTATAGTGGGAGGTTAAAATTTCATGTTCTGAAGCTTCCCTGAAAAGTTATGGCACAATGCGTAAAAACGCTTTTCAGCCTGAGATAAGGTGGGTTTCGGAACGCCAAACATAAAAGTGTTGATAACTTTGGAAAAACACTTCAGACAGTTTAGATTTGATGTGCAACTACTAGAAAGACCCTTTCTGCTATAGTGGGAGGTTAAAATTTCATGTTCTGAAGCTTCCCTGAAAAGTTATGGCACAATGCACAAAAACGCTTTTCAGCCTGAGATAAGGTGGGTTTCGGAACGCCAAACATAAAAGTGTTAATAACTTTGGAAAAACACTTCAGACAGTTTAGATTTGATGTGCAACTACTAGAAAGACCCTTTCTGCTATAGTGGGAGGTTAAAATTTCATGTTCTGAAGCTTCCCTGAAAAGTTATGGCACAATGCACAAAAACGCTTTTCAGCCTGAGATAAGGTGGGTTTCGGAACGCCAAACATAAAAGTGTTGATAACTTTGGAAAAACACTTCAGACAGCTTAGATATGATGTGCAACTACTAGAAAGACCCTTTCTGCTATAGTGGGAGGTTAAAATTTCATGTTCTGAAGCTTCCCTGAAAAGTTATGGCACAATGCACAAAAACGCTTTTCAGCCTGAGATAAGGTGGGTTTCGGAACGCCAAACATAAAAGTGTTAATAACTTTGGAAAAACACTTCAGACAGTTTAGATTTGATGTGCAACTACTAGAAAGACCCTTTCTGCTATAGTGGGAGGTTAAAATTTCATGTTCTGAAGCTTTCCTGAAAAGTTATGGCACAATGCACAAAAACGCTTTTCAGCCTGAGATAAGGTGGGTTTCGGAACGCCAAACATAAAAGTGTTGATAACTTTCGAAAAACACTTCAGAGAGCTTAGATTTGATGTGCACCTACTAGAAAGACCCTTTCTGCTATAGTGGGAGGTTAAAATTTCATGTTCTGAAGCTTTCCTGAAAAGTTATGGCACAATGCACAAAAACGCTTTTCAGCCTGAGATAAGGTGGGTTTCGGAACGCCAAACATAAAAGTGTTGATAACTTTTGAAAAACACTTCAGACAGCTTAGATTTGATGTGCAACTACTAGAAAGACCCTTTCTGCTATAGTGGGAGGTTAAAATTTCATGTTCTGAAGCTTCCCTGAAAAGTTATGGCACAATGCGTAAAAACGCTTTTCAGCCTGAGATAAGGTGGGTTTCGGAACGCCAAACATAAAAGTGTTGATAACTTTCGAAAAACACTTTAGACAGCTTAGATTTGATGTGCACCTACTAGAAAGACCCTTTCTGCTATAGTGGGAGGTTAAAATTTCATGTTCTGAAGCTTCCCTGAAAAGTTATGGCACAATGCGTAAAAACGCTTTTCAGCCTGAGATAAGGTGGGTTTCGGAACGCCAAACATAAAAGTGTTGATAACTTTGGAAAAACACTTCAGACAGTTTAGATTTGATGTGCAACTACTAGAAAGACCCTTTCTGCTATAGTGGGAGGTTAAAATTTCATGTTCTGAAGCTTCCCTGAAAAGTTATGGCACAATGCACAAAAACGCTTTTCAGCCTGAGATAAGGTGGGTTTCGGAACGCCAAACATAAAAGTGTTAATAACTTTGGAAAAACACTTCAGACAGTTTAGATTTGATGTGCAACTACTAGAAAGACCCTTTCTGCTATAGTGGGAGGTTAAAATTTCATGTTCTGAAGCTTCCCTGAAAAGTTATGGCACAATGCACAAAAACGCTTTTCAGCCTGAGATAAGGTGGGTTTCGGAACGCCAAACATAAAAGTGTTAATAACTTTGGAAAAACACTTCAGACAGTTTAGATTTGATGTGCAACTACTAGAAAGACCCTTTCTGCTATAGTGGGAGGTTAAAATTTCATGTTCTGAAGCTTCCCTGAAAAGTTATGGCACAATGCACAAAAACGCTTTTCAGCCTGAGATAAGGTGGGTTTCGGAACGCCAAACATAAAAGTGTTGATAACTTTCGAAAAACACTTCAGAGAGCTTAGATTTGATGTGCACCTACTAGAAAGACCCTTTCTGCTATAGTGGGAGGTTAAAATTTTATGTTCTGAAGCTTTCCTGAAAAGTTATGGCACAATGCACAAAAACGCTTTTCAGCCTGAGATAAGGTGGGTTTCGGAACGCCAAACATAAAAGTGTTGATAACTTTGGAAAAACACTTCAGACAGCTTAGATTTGATGTGCAACTACTAGAAAGACCCTTTCTGCTATAGTGGGAGGTTAAAATTTCATGTTCTGAAGCTTCCCTGAAAAGTTATGGCACAATGCACAAAAACGCTTTTCAGCCTGAGATAAGGTGGGTTTCGGAACGCCAAACATAAAAGTGTTGATAACTTTCGAAAAACACTTCAGACAGCTTAGATTTGATGTGCACCTACTAGAAAGACCCTTTCTGCTATAGTGGGAGGTTAAAATTTCATGTTCTGAAGCTTCCCTGAAAAGTTATGGCACAATGCGTAAAAACGCTTTTCAGCCTGAGATAAGGTGGGTTTCGGAACGCCAAACATAAAAGTGTTGATAACTTTGGAAAAACACTTCAGACAGTTAAGATTTGATGTGCAACTACTAGAAAGACCCTTTCTGCTATAGTGGGAGGTTAAAATTTCATGTTCTGAAGCTTCCCTGAAAAGTTATGGCACAATGCACAAAAACGCTTTTCAGCCTGAGATAAGGTGGGTTTCGGAACGCCAAATATAAAAGTGTTAATAACTTTGGAAAAACACTTCAGACAGTTTAGATTTGATGTGCAACTACTAGAAAGACCCTTTCTGCTATAGTGGGAGGTTAAAATTTCATGTTCTGAAGCTTCCCTGAAAAGTTATGGCACAATGCACAAAAACGCTTTTCAGCCTGAGATAAGGTGGGTTTCGGAACGCCAAACATAAAAGTATTGATAACTTTCGAAAAACACTTCAGACAGCTTAGATTTGATGTGCACCTACTAGAAAGACCCTTTCTGCTATAGTGGGAGGTTTAAATTTCATGTTCTGAAGCTTCCCTGAAAAGTTATGGCACAATGCGTAAAAACGCTTTTCAGCCTGAGATAAGGTGGGTTTCGGAACGCCAAACATAAAAGTGTTGATAACTTTGGAAAAACACTTCAGACAGTTTAGATTTGATGTGCAACTACTAGAAAGACCCTTTCTGCTATAGTGGGAGGTTAAAATTTCATGTTCTGAAGCTTCCCTGAAAAGTTATGGCACAATGCACAAAAACGCTTTTCAGCCTGAGATAAGGTGGGTTTCGGAACGCCAAACATAAAAGTGTTAATAACTTTGGAAAAACACTTCAGACAGTTTAGATTTGATGTGCAACTACTAGAAAGACCCTTTCTGCTATAGTGGGAGGTTAAAATTTTATGTTCTGAAGCTTCCCTGAAAAGTTATGGCACAATGCACAAAAACGCTTTTCAGCCTGAGATAAGGTGGGTTTCGGAACGCCAAACATAAAAGTGTTGATAACTTTGGAAAAACACTTCAGACAGCTTAGATTTGATGTGCAACTACTAGAAAGACCCTTTCTGCTATAGTGGGAGGTTAAAATTTCATGTTCTGAAGCTTCCCTGAAAAGTTATGGCACAATGCACAAAAACGCTTTTCAGCCTGAGATAAGGTGGGTTTCGGAACGCCAAACATAAAAGTGTTAATAACTTTGGAAAAACACTTCAGACAGTTTAGATTTGATGTGCAACTACTAGAAAGACCCTTTCTGCTATAGTGGGAGGTTAAAATTTCATGTTCTGAAGCTTTCCTGAAAAGTTATGGCACAATGCACAAAAACGCTTTTCAGCCTGAGATAAGGTGGGTTTCGGAACGCCAAACATAAAAGTGTTGATAACTTTCGAAAAACACTTCAGAGAGCTTAGATTTGATGTGCACCTACTAGAAAGACCCTTTCTGCTATAGTGGGAGGTTAAAATTTCATGTTCTGAAGCTTTCCTGAAAAGTTATGGCACAATGCACAAAAACGCTTTTCAGCCTGAGATAAGGTGGGTTTCGGAACGCCAAACATAAAAGTGTTGATAACTTTTGAAAAACACTTCAGACAGCTTAGATTTGATGTGCAACTACTAGAAAGACCCTTTCTGCTATAGTGGGAGGTTAAAATTTCATGTTCTGAAGCTTCCCTGAAAAGTTATGGCACAATGCGTAAAAACGCTTTTCAGCCTGAGATAAGGTGGGTTTCGGAACGCCAAACATAAAAGTGTTGATAACTTTCGAAAAACACTTTAGACAGCTTAGATTTGATGTGCACCTACTAGAAAGACCCTTTCTGCTATAGTGGGAGGTTAAAATTTCATGTTCTGAAGCTTCCCTGAAAAGTTATGGCACAATGCGTAAAAACGCTTTTCAGCCTGAGATAAGGTGGGTTTCGGAACGCCAAACATAAAAGTGTTGATAACTTTGGAAAAACACTTCAGACAGTTTAGATTTGATGTGCAACTACTAGAAAGACCCTTTCTGCTATAGTGGGAGGTTAAAATTTCATGTTCTGAAGCTTCCCTGAAAAGTTATGGCACAATGCACAAAAACGCTTTTCAGCCTGAGATAAGGTGGGTTTCGGAACGCCAAACATAAAAGTGTTAATAACTTTGGAAAAACACTTCAGACAGTTTAGATTTGATGTGCAACTACTAGAAAGACCCTTTCTGCTATAGTGGGAGGTTAAAATTTCATGTTCTGAAGCTTCCCTGAAAAGTTATGGCACAATGCACAAAAACGCTTTTCAGCCTGAGATAAGGTGGGTTTCGGAACGCCAAACATAAAAGTGTTAATAACTTTGGAAAAACACTTCAGACAGTTTAGATTTGATGTGCAACTACTAGAAAGACCCTTTCTGCTATAGTGGGAGGTTAAAATTTCATGTTCTGAAGCTTCCCTGAAAAGTTATGGCACAATGCACAAAAACGCTTTTCAGCCTGAGATAAGGTGGGTTTCGGAACGCCAAACATAAAAGTGTTGATAACTTTCGAAAAACACTTCAGAGAGCTTAGATTTGATGTGCACCTACTAGAAAGACCCTTTCTGCTATAGTGGGAGGTTAAAATTTTATGTTCTGAAGCTTTCCTGAAAAGTTATGGCACAATGCACAAAAACGCTTTTCAGCCTGAGATAAGGTGGGTTTCGGAACGCCAAACATAAAAGTGTTGATAACTTTGGAAAAACACTTCAGACAGCTTAGATTTGATGTGCAACTACTAGAAAGACCCTTTCTGCTATAGTGGGAGGTTAAAATTTCATGTTCTGAAGCTTCCCTGAAAAGTTATGGCACAATGCACAAAAACGCTTTTCAGCCTGAGATAAGGTGGGTTTCGGAACGCCAAACATAAAAGTGTTGATAACTTTCGAAAAACACTTCAGACAGCTTAGATTTGATGTGCACCTACTAGAAAGACCCTTTCTGCTATAGTGGGAGGTTAAAATTTCATGTTCTGAAGCTTCCCTGAAAAGTTATGGCACAATGCGTAAAAACGCTTTTCAGCCTGAGATAAGGTGGGTTTCGGAACGCCAAACATAAAAGTGTTGATAACTTTGGAAAAACACTTCAGACAGTTAAGATTTGATGTGCAACTACTAGAAAGACCCTTTCTGCTATAGTGGGAGGTTAAAATTTCATGTTCTGAAGCTTCCCTGAAAAGTTATGGCACAATGCACAAAAACGCTTTTCAGCCTGAGATAAGGTGGGTTTCGGAACGCCAAACATAAAAGTGTTAATAACTTTGGAAAAACACTTCAGACAGTTTAGATTTGATGTGCAACTACTAGAAAGACCCTTTCTGCTATAGTGGGAGGTTAAAATTTCATGTTCTGAAGCTTCCCTGAAAAGTTATGGCACAATGCACAAAAACGCTTTTCAGCCTGAGATAAGGTGGGTTTCGGAACGCCAAACATAAAAGTGTTAATAACTTTGGAAAAACACTTCAGACAGTTTAGATTTGATGTGCAACTACTAGAAAGACCCTTTCTGCTATAGTGGGAGGTTAAAATTTCATGTTCTGAAGCTTCCCTGAAAAGTTATGGCACAATGCACAAAAACGCTTTTCAGCCTGAGATAAGGTGGGTTTCGGAACGCCAAACATAAAAGTATTGATAACTTTCGAAAAACACTTCAGACAGCTTAGATTTGATGTGCACCTACTAGAAAGACCCTTTCTGCTATAGTGGGAGGTTTAAATTTCATGTTCTGAAGCTTCCCTGAAAAGTTATGGCACAATGCGTAAAAACGCTTTTCAGCCTGAGATAAGGTGGGTTTCGGAACGCCAAACATAAAAGTGTTGATAACTTTGGAAAAACACTTCAGACAGTTTAGATTTGATGTGCAACTACTAGAAAGACCCTTTCTGCTATAGTGGGAGGTTAAAATTTCATGTTCTGAAGCTTCCCTGAAAAGTTATGGCACAATGCACAAAAACGCTTTTCAGCCTGAGATAAGGTGGGTTTCGGAACGCCAAACATAAAAGTGTTGATAACTTTTGAAAAACACTTCAGACAGCTTAGATTTGATGTGCAACTACTAGAAAGACCCTTTCTGCTATAGTGGGAGGTTAAAATTTCATGTTCTGAAGCTTCCCTGAAAAGTTATGGCACAATGCACAAAAACGCTTTTCAGCCTGAGATAAGGTGGGTTTCGGAACGCCAAACATAAAAGTGTTGATAACTTTCGAAAAACACTTCAGAGAGCTTAGATTTGATGTGCACCTACTAGAAAGACCCTTTCTGCTATAGTGGGAGGTTAAAATTTCATGTTCTGAAGCTTTCCTGAAAAGTTATGGCACAATGCACAAAAACGCTTTTCAGCCTGAGATAAGGTGGGTTTCGGAACGCCAAACATAAAAGTGTTGATAACTTTTGAAAAACACTTCAGACAGCTTAGATTTGATGTGCAACTACTAGAAAGACCCTTTCTGCTATAGTGGGAGGTTAAAATTTCATGTTCTGAAGCTTCCCTGAAAAGTTATGGCACAATGCACAAAAACGCTTTTCAGCCTGAGATAAGGTGGGTTTCGGAACGCCAAACATAAAAGTGTTGATAACTTTGGAAAAACACTTCAGACAGTTTAGATTTGATGTGCAACTACTAGAAAGACCCTTTCTGCTATAGTGGGAGGTTAAAATTTCATGTTCTGAAGCTTTCCTGAAAAGTTATGGCACAATGCACAAAAACGCTTTTCAGCCTGAGATAAGGTGGGTTTCGGAACGCCAAACATAAAAGTGTTGATAACTTTTGAAAAACACTTCAGACAGCTTAGATTTGATGTGCACCTACTAGAAAGACCCTTTCTGCTATAGTGGGAGGTTAAAATTTCATGTTCTGAAGCTTCCCTGAAAAGTTATGGCACAATGCGTAAAAACGCTTTTCAGCCTGAGATAAGGTGGGTTTCGGAACGCCAAACATAAAAGTGTTGATAACTTTGGAAAAACACTTCAGACAGTTTAGATTTGATGTGCAACTACTAGAAAGACCCTTTCTGCTATAGTGGGAGGTTAAAATTTCATGTTCTGAAGCTTCCCTGAAAAGTTATGGCACAATGCACAAAAACGCTTTTCAGCCTGAGATAAGGTGGGTTTCGGAACGCCAAACATAAAAGTGTTAATAACTTTGGAAAAACACTTCAGACAGTTTAGATTTGATGTGCAACTACTAGAAAGACCCTTTCTGCTATAGTGGGAGGTTAAAATTTCATGTTCTGAAGCTTCCCTGAAAAGTTATGGCACAATGCACAAAAACGCTTTTCAGCCTGAGATAAGGTGGGTTTCGGAACGCCAAACATAAAAGTGTTGATAACTTTCGAAAAACACTTCAGACAGCTTAGATTTGATGTGCACCTACTAGAAAGACCCTTTCTGCTATAGTGGGAGGTTAAAATTTCATGTTCTGAAGCTTTCCTGAAAAGTTATGGCACAATGCACAAAAACGCTTTTCAGCCTGAGATAAGGTGGGTTTCGGAACGCCAAACATAAAAGTGTTGATAACTTTTGAAAAACACTTCAGACAGCTTAGATTTGATGTGCAACTACTAGAAAGACCCTTTCTGCTATAGTGGGAGGTTAAAATTTCATGTTCTGAAGCTTCCCTGAAAAGTTATGGCACAATGCACAAAAACGCTTTTCAGCCTGAGATAAGGTGGGTTTCGGAACGCCAAACATAAAAGTGTTGATAACTTTCGAAAAACACTTCAGACAGCTTAGATTTGATGTGCACCTACTAGAAAGACCCTTTCTGCTATAGTGGGAGGTTAAAATTTCATGTTCTGAAGCTTCCCTGAAAAGTTATGGCACAATGCGTAAAAACGCTTTTCAGCCTGAGATAAGGTGGGTTTCGGAACGCCAAACATAAAAGTGTTGATAACTTTGGAAAAACACTTCAGACAGTTTAGATTTGATGTGCAACTACTAGAAAGACCCTTTCTGCTATAGTGGGAGGTTAAAATTTCATGTTCTGAAGCTTCCCTGAAAAGTTATGGCACAATGCACAAAAACGCTTTTCAGCCTGAGATAAGGTGGGTTTCGGAACGCCAAACATAAAAGTGTTGATAACTTTGGAAAAACACTTCAGACAGTTTAGATTTGATGTGCAACTACTAGAAAGACCCTTTCTGCTATAGTGGGAGGTTAAAATTTCATGTTCTGAAGCTTTCCTGAAAAGTTATGGCACAATGCACAAAAACGCTTTTCAGCCTGAGATAAGGTGGGTTTCGGAACGCCAAACATAAAAGTGTTGATAACTTTTGAAAAACACTTCAGACAGCTTAGATTTGATGTGCAACTACTAGAAAGACCCTTTCTGCTATAGTGGGAGGTTAAAATTTCATGTTCTGAAGCTTCCCTGAAAAGTTATGGCACAATGCACAAAAACGCTTTTCAGCCTGAGATAAGGTGGGTTTCGGAACGCCAAACATAAAAGTGTTGATAACTTTCGAAAAACACTTCAGACAGCTTAGATTTGATGTGCACCTACTAGAAAGACCCTTTCTGCTATAGTGGGAGGTTAAAATTTCATGTTCTGAAGCTTCCCTGAAAAGTTATGGCACAATGCGTAAAAACGCTTTTCAGCCTGAGATAAGGTGGGTTTCGGAACGCCAAACATAAAAGTGTTGATAACTTTGGAAAAACACTTCAGACAGTTTAGATTTGATGTGCAACTACTAGAAAGACCCTTTCTGCTATAGTGGGAGGTTAAAATTTCATGTTCTGAAGCTTCCCTGAAAAGTTATGGCACAATGCACAAAAACGCTTTTCAGCCTGAGATAAGGTGGGTTTCGGAACGCCAAACATAAAAGTGTTAATGACTTTGGAAAAACACTTCAGACAGTTTAGATTTGATGTGCAACTACTAGAAAGACCCTTTCTGCTATAGTGGGAGGTTAAAATTTCATGTTCTGAAGCTTCCCTGAAAAGTTATGGCACAATGCACAAAAACGCTTTTCAGCCTGAGATAAGGTGGGTTTCGGAACGCCAAACATAAAAGTGTTGATAACTTTCGAAAAACACTTCAGACAGCTTAGATTTGATGTGCACCTACTAGAAAGACCCTTTCTGCTATAGTGGGAGGTTAAAATTTCATGTTCTGAAGCTTTCCTGAAAAGTTATGGCACAATGCACAAAAACGCTTTTCAGCCTGAGATAAGGTGGGTTTCGGAACGCCAAACATAAAAGTGTTGATAACTTTTGAAAAACACTTCAGACAGCTTAGATTTGATGTGCAACTACTAGAAAGACCCTTTCTGCTATAGTGGGAGGTTAAAATTTCATGTTCTGAAGCTTCCCTGAAAAGTTATGGCACAATGCACAAAAACGCTTTTCAGCCTGAGATAAGGTGGGTTTCGGAACGCCAAACATAAAAGTGTTGATAACTTTCGAAAAACACTTCAGACAGCTTAGATTTGATGTGCACCTACTAGAAAGACCCTTTCTGCTATAGTGGGAGGTTAAAATTTCATGTTCTGAAGCTTCCCTGAAAAGTTATGGCACAATGCGTAAAAACGCTTTTCAGCCTGAGATAAGGTGGGTTTCGGAACGCCAAACATAAAAGTGTTGATAACTTTGGAAAAACACTTCAGACAGTTTAGATTTGATGTGCAACTACTAGAAAGACCCTTTCTGCTATAGTGGGAGGTTAAAATTTCATGTTCTGAAGCTTCCCTGAAAAGTTATGGCACAATGCACAAAAACGCTTTTCAGCCTGAGATAAGGTGGGTTTCGGAACGCCAAACATAAAAGTGTTAATAACTTTGGAAAAACACTTCAGACAGTTTAGATTTGATGTGCAACTACTAGAAAGACCCTTTCTGCTATAGTGGGAGGTTAAAATTTCATGTTCTGAAGCTTCCCTGAAAAGTTATGGCACAATGCACAAAAACGCTTTTCAGCCTGAGATAAGGTGGGTTTCGGAACGCCAAACATAAAAGTGTTAATAACTTTGGAAAAACACTTCAGACAGTTTAGATTTGATGTGCAACTACTAGAAAGACCCTTTCTGCTATAGTGGGAGGTTAAAATTTCATGTTCTGAAGCTTCCCTGAAAAGTTATGGCACAATGCACAAAAACGCTTTTCAGCCTGAGATAAGGTGGGTTTCGGAACGCCAAACATAAAAGTGTTGATAACTTTCGAAAAACACTTCAGACAGCTTAGATTTGATGTGCACCTACTAGAAAGACCCTTTCTGCTATAGTGGGAGGTTAAAATTTCATGTTCTGAAGCTTCCCTGAAAAGTTATGGCACAATGCACAAAAACGCTTTTCAGCCTGAGATAAGGTGGGTTTCGGAACGCCAAACATAAAAGTGTTGATAACTTTCGAAAAACACTTCAGACAGCTTAGATTTGATGTGCACCTACTAGAAAGACCCTTTCTGCTATAGTGGGAGGTTAAAATTTCATGTTCTGAAGCTTCCCTGAAAAGTTATGGCACAATGCGTAAAAACGCTTTTCAGCCTGAGATAAGGTGGGTTTCGGAACGCCAAACATAAAAGTGTTGATAACTTTGGAAAAACACTTCAGACAGTTTAGATTTGATGTGCAACTACTAGAAAGACCCTTTCTGCTATAGTGGGAGGTTAAAATTTCATGTTCTGAAGCTTCCCTGAAAAGTTATGGCACAATGCACAAAAACGCTTTTCAGCCTGAGATAAGGTGGGTTTCGGAACGCCAAACATAAAAGTGTTAATAACTTTGGAAAAACACTTCAGACAGTTTAGATTTGATGTGCAACTACTAGAAAGACCCTTTCTGCTATAGTGGGAGGTTAAAATTTCATGTTCTGAAGCTTCCCTGAAAAGTTATGGCACAATGCACAAAAACGCTTTACAGCCTGAGATAAGGTGGGTTTCGGAACGCCAAACATAAAAGTGTTAATAACTTTGGAAAAACACTTCAGACAGTTTAGATTTGATGTGCAACTACTAGAAAGACCCTTTCTGCTATAGTGGGAGGTTAAAATTTCATGTTCTGAAGCTTCCCTGAAAAGTTATGGCACAATGCACAAAAACGCTTTTCAGCCTGAGATAAGGTGGGTTTCGGAACGCCAAACATAAAAGTGTTGATAACTTTCGAAAAACACTTCAGACAGCTTAGATTTGATGTGCAACTACTAGAAAGACCCTTTCTGCTATAGTGGGAGGTTAAAATTTCATGTTCTGAAGCTTTCCTGAAAAGTTATGGCACAATGCACAAAAACGCTTTTCAGCCTGAGATAAGGTGGGTTTCGGAACGCCAAACATAAAAGTGTTGATAACTTTTGAAAAACACTTCAGACAGCTTAGATTTGATGTGCACCTACTAGAAAGACCCTTTCTGCTATAGTGGGAGGTTAAAATTTCATGTTCTGAAGCTTCCCTGAAAAGTTATGGCACAATGCACAAAAACGCTTTTCAGCCTGAGATAAGGTGGGTTTCGGAACGCCAAACATAAAAGTGTTGATAACTTTCGAAAAACACTTCAGACAGCTTAGATTTGATGTGCACCTACTAGAAAGACCCTTTCTGCTATAGTGGGAGGTTAAAATTTCATGTTCTGAAGCTTCCCTGAAAAGTTATGGCACAATGCGTAAAAACGTTTTTCAGCCTGAGATAAGGTGGGTTTCGGAACGCCAAACATAAAAGTGTTGATAACTTTGGAAAAACACTTCAGACAGTTTAGATTTGATGTGCAACTACTAGAAAGACCCTTTCTGCTATAGTGGGAGGTTAAAATTTCATGTTCTGAAGCTTCCCTGAAAAGTTATGGCACAATGCACAAAAACGCTTTTCACCCTGAGATAAGGTGGGTTTCGGAACGCCAAACATAAAAGTGTTAATAACTTTGGAAAAACACTTCAGACAGTTTAGATTTGATGTGCAACTACTAGAAAGACCCTTTCTGCTATAGTGGGAGGTTAAAATTTCATGTTCTGAAGCTTCCCTGAAAAGTTATGGCACAATGCACAAAAACGCTTTTCAGCCTGAGATAAGGTGGGTTTCGGAACGCCAAACATAAAAGTGTTGATAACTTTCGAAAAACACTTCAGACAGCTTAGATTTGATGTGCACCTACTAGAAAGACCCTTTCTGCTATAGTGGGAGGTTAAAATTTCATGTTCTGAAGCTTCCCTGAAAAGTTATGGCACAATGCGTAAAAACGCTTTTCAGCCTGAGATAAGGTGGGTTTCGGAACGCCAAACATAAAAGTGTTGATAACTTTGGAAAAACACTTCAGACAGTTTAGATTTGATGTGCAACTACTAGAAAGACCCTTTCTGCTATAGTGGGAGGTTAAAATTTCATGTTCTGAAGCTTTCCGGAAAAGTTATGGCACAATGCGCAAAAACGCTTTTCAGCCTGAGATAAGGTGGGTTTCGGAACGCCAAACATAAAAGTGTTGATAACTTTTGAAAAACACTTCAGACAGCTTAGATTTGATGTGCAACTACTAGAAAGACCCTTTCTGCTATAGTGGGAGGTTAAAATTTCATGTTCTGAAGCTTCCCTGAAAAGTTATGGCACAATGCACAAAAACGCTTTTCAGCCTGAGATAAGGTGGGTTTCGGAACGCCAAACATAAAAGTGTTGATAACTTTCGAAAAACACTTCAGACAGCTTAGATTTGATGTGCACCTACTAGAAAGACCCTTTCTGCTATAGTGGGAGGTTAAAATTACATGTTCTGAAGCTTCCCTGAAAAGTTATGGCACAAAGCGTAAAAACGCTTTTCAGCCTGAGATAAGGTGGGTTTCGGAACGCCAAACATAAAAGTGTTGATAACTTTGGAAAAACACTTCAGACAGTTTAGATTTGATGTGCAACTACTAGAAAGACCCTTTCTGCTATAGTGGGAGGTTAAAATTTCATGTTCTGAAGCTTCCCTGAAAAGTTATGGCACAATGCACAAAAACGCTTTTCAGCCTGAGATAAGGTGGGTTTCGGAACGCCAAACATAAAAGTGTTAATAACTTTGGAAAAACACTTCAGACAGTTTAGATTTGATGTGCAACTACTAGAAAGACCCTTTCTGCTATAGTGGGAGGTTAAAATTTCATGTTCTGAAGCTTCCCTGAAAAGTTATGGCACAATGCACAAAAACGCTTTTCAGCCTGAGATAAGGTGGGTTTCGGAACTTCAAACATAAAAGTGTTAATAACTTTGGAAAAACACTTCAGACAGTTTAGATTTGATGTGCAACTACTAGAAAGACCCTTTCAGCTATAGTGGGAGGTTAAAATTTCATGTTCTGAAGCTTCCCTGAAAAGTTATGGCACAATGCACAAAAACGCTTTTCAGCCTGAGATAAGGTGGGTTTCGGAACGCCAAACATAAAAGTGTTGATAACTTTCGAAAAACACTTCAGACAGCTTAGATTTGATGTGCACCTACTAGAAAGACCCTTTCTGCTATAGTGGGAGGTTAAAATTTCATGTTCTGAAGCTTCCCTGAAAAGTTATGGCACAATGCGTAAAAACGCTTTTCAGCCTGAGATAAGGTGGGTTTCGGAACGCCAAACATAAAAGTGTTGATAACTTTGGAAAAACACTTCAGACAGTTTAGATTTGATGTGCAACTACTAGAAAGACCCTTTCTGCTATAGTGGGAGGTTAAAATTTCATGTTCTGAAGCTTCCCTGAAAAGTTATGGCACAATGCACAAAAACGCTTTTCAGCCTGAGATAAGGTGGGTTTCGGAACGCCAAACATAAAAGTGTTAATAACTTTGGAAAAACACTTCAGACAGTTTAGATTTGATGTGCAACTACTAGAAAGACCCTTTCTGCTATAGTGGGAGGTTAAAATTTCATGTTCTGAAGCTTCCCTGAAAAGTTATGGCACAATGCACAAAAACGCTTTTCAGCCTGAGATAAGGTGGGTTTCGGAACGCCAAACATAAAAGTGTTGATAACTTTCGAAAAACACTTCAGAGAGCTTAGATTTGATGTGCAACTACTAGAAAGACCCTTTCTGCTATAGTGGGAGGTTAAAATTTCATGTTCTGAAGCTTTCCTGAAAAGTTATGGCACAATGCACAAAAACGCTTTTCAGCCTGAGATAAGGTGGGTTTCGGAACGCCAAACATAAAAGTGTTGATAACTTTTGAAAAACACTTCAGACAGCTTAGATTTGATGTGCAACTACTAGAAAGACCCTTTCTGCTATAGTGGGAGGTTAAAATTTAATGTTCTGAAGCTTCCCTGAAAAGTTATGGCACAATGCACAAAAACGCTTTTCAGCCTGAGATAAGGTGGGTTTCGGAACGCCAAACATAAAAGTGTTGATAACTTTGGAAAAACACTTCAGACAGTTTAGATTTGATGTGCAACTACTAGAAAGACCCTTTCTGCTATAGTGGGAGGTTAAAATTTCATGTTCTGAAGCTTTCCTGAAAAGTTATGGCACAATGCACAAAAACGCTTTTCAGCCTGAGATAAGGTGGGTTTCGGAACGCCAAACATAAAAGTGTTGATAACTTTTGAAAAACACTTCAGACAGCTTAGATTTGATGTGCAACTACTAGAAAGACCCTTTCTGCTATAGTGGGAGGTTAAAATTTCATGTTCTGAAGCTTCCCTGAAAAGTTATGGCACAATGCACAAAAACGCTTTTCAGCCTGAGATAAGGTGGGTTTCGGAACGCCAAACATAAAAGTGTTGATAACTTTCGAAAAACACTTCAGACAGCTTAGATTTGATGTGCACCTACTAGAAAGACCCTTTCTGCTATAGTGGGAGGTTAAAATTTCATGTTCTGAAGCTTCCCTGAAAAGTTATGGCACAATGCGTAAAAACGCTTTTCACCCTGAGATAAGGTGGGTTTCGGAACGCCAAACATAAAAGTGTTGATAACTTTGGAAAAACACTTCAGACAGTTTAGATTTGATGTGCAACTACTAGAAAGACCCTTTCTGCTATAGTGGGAGGTTAAAATTTCATGTTCTGAAGCTTCCCTGAAAAGTTATGGCACAATGCACAAAAACGCTTTTCAGCCTGAGATAAGGTGGGTTTCGGAACGCCAAACATAAAAGTGTTAATAACTTTGGAAAAACACTTCAGACAGTTTAGATTTGATGTGCAACTACTAGAAAGACCCTTTCTGCTATAGTGGGAGGTTAAAATTTCATGTTCTGAAGCTTCCCTGAAAAGTTATGGCACAATGCACAAAAACGCTTTTCAGCCTGAGATAAGGTGGGTTTCGGAACGCCAAACATAAAAGTGTTAATAACTTTTGGAAAAACACTTCAGACAGTTTAGATTTGATGTGCAACTACTAGAAAGACCCTTTCTGCTATAGTGGGAGGTTAAAATTTCATGTTCTGAAGCTTCCCTGAAAAGTTATGGCACAATGCACAAAAACGCTTTTCAGCCTGAGATAAGGTGGGTTTCGGAACGCCAAACATAAAAGTGTTGATAACTTTCGAAAAACACTTCAGACAGCTAAGATTTGATGTGCACCTACTAGAAAGACCCTTTCTGCTATAGTGGGAGGTTAAAATTTCATGTTCTGAAGCTTCCCTGAAAAGTTATGGCACAATGCGTAAAAACGCTTTTCAGCCTGAGATAAGGTGGGTTTCGGAACGCCAAACATAAAAGTGTTGATAACTTTGGAAAAACACTTCAGACAGTTTAGATTTGATGTGCAACTACTAGAAAGACCCTTTCTGCTATAGTGGGAGGTTAAAATTTCATGTTCTGAAGCTTCCCTGAAAAGTTATGGCACAATGCACAAAAACGCTTTTCAGCCTGAGATAAGGTGGGTTTCGGAACGCCAAACATAAAAGTGTTAATAACTTTGGAAAAACACTTCAGACAGTTTAGATTTGATGTGCAACTACTAGAAAGACCCTTTCTGCTATAGTGGGAGGTTAAAATTTCATGTTCTGAAGCTTCCCTGAAAAGTTATGGCACAATGCACAAAAACGCTTTTCAGCCTGAGATAAGGTGGGTTTCGGAACGCCAAACATAAAAGTGTTGATAACTTTCGAAAAACACTTCAGAGAGCTTAGATTTGATGTGCACCTACTAGAAAGACCCTTTCTGCTATAGTGGGAGGTTAAAATTTCATGTTCTGAAGCTTTCCTGAAAAGTTATGGCACAATGCACAAAAACGCTTTTCAGCCTGAGATAAGGTGGGTTTCGGAACGCCAAACGTAAAAGTGTTGATAACTTTTGAAAAACACTTCAGACAGCTTAGATTTGATGTGCAACTACTAGAAAGACCCTTTCTGCTATAGGGGGAGGTTAAAATTTCATGTTCTGAAGCTTCCCTGAAAAGTTATGGCACAATGCACAAAAACGCTTTTCAGCCTGAGATAAGGTGGGTTTCGGAACGCCAAACATAAAAGTGTTGATAACTTTGGAAAAACACTTCAGACAGCTTAGATTTGATGTGCACCTACTAGAAAGACCCTTTCTGCTATAGTGGGAGGTTAAAATTTCATGTTCTGAAGCTTCCCTGAAAAGTTATGGCACAATGCGTAAAAACGCTTTTCAGCCTGAGATAAGGTGGGTTTCGGAACGCCAAACATAAAAGTGTTGATAACTTTGGAAAAACACTTCAGACAGTTTAGATTTGATGTGCAACTACTAGAAAGACCCTTTCTGCTATAGTGGGAGGTTAAAATTTCATGTTCTGAAGCTTCCCTGAAAAGTTATGGCACAATGCACAAAAACGCTTTTCAGCCTGAGATAAGGTGGGTTTCGGAACGCCAAACATAAAAGTGTTAATAACTTTGGAAAAACACTTCAGACAGTTTAGATTTGATGTGCAACTACTAGAAAGACCCTTTCTGCTATAGTGGGAGGTTAAAATTTCATGTTCTGAAGCTTCCCTGAAAAGTTATGGCACAATGCACAAAAACGCTTTTCAGCCTGAGATAAGGTGGGTTTCGTAACGCCAAACATAAAAGTGTTGATAACTTTGGAAAAACACTTCAGACAGCTTAGATTTGATGTGCAACTACTAGAAAGACCCTTTCTGCTATAGTGGGAGGTTAAAATTTCATGTTCTGAAGCTTCCCTGAAAAGTTATGGCACAATGCACAAAAACGCTTTTCAGCCTGAGATAAGGTGGGTTTCGGAACGCCAAACATAAAAGTGTTGATAACTTTCGAAAAACACTTCAGACAGCTTAGATTTGATGTGCACCTACTAGAAAGACCCTTTCTGCTATAGTGGGAGGTTAAAATTTCATGTTCTGAAGCTTCCCTGAAAAGTTATGGCACAATGCGTAAAAACGCTTTTCAGCCTGAGATAAGGTGGGTTTCGGAACGCCAAACATAAAAGTGTTGATAACTTTGGAAAAACACTTCAGACAGTTTAGATTTGATGTGCACCTACTAGAAAGACCCTTTCTGCTATAGTGGGAGGTTAAAATTTCATGTTCTGAAGCTTCCCTGAAAAGTTATGGCACAATGCACAAAAACGCTTTTCAGCCTGAGATAAGGTGGGTTTCGGAACGCCAAACATAAAAGTGTTAATAACTTTGGAAAAACACTTCAGACAGTTTAGATTTGATGTGCAACTACTAGAAAGACCCTTTCAGCTATAGTGGGAGGTTAAAATTTCATGTTCTGAAGCTTCCCTGAAAAGTTATGGCACAATGCACAAAAACGCTTTTCAGCCTGAGATAAGGTGGGTTTCGGAACGCCAAACATAAAAGTGTTGATAACTTTCGAAAAACACTTCAGACAGCTTAGATTTGATGTGCACCTACTAGAAAGACCCTTTCTGCTATAGTGGGAGGTTAAAATTTCATGTTCTGAAGCTTCCCTGAAAAGTTATGGCACAATGCGTAAAAACGCTTTTCAGCCTGAGATAAGGTGGGTTTCGGAACGCCAAACATAAAAGTGTTGATAACTTTGGAAAAACACTTCAGACAGTTTAGATTTGATGTGCAACTACTAGAAAGACCCTTTCTGCTATAGTGGGAGGTTAAAATTTCATGTTCTGAAGCTTCCCTGAAAAGTTATGGCACAATGCACAAAAACGCTTTTCAGCCTGAGATAAGGTGGGTTTCGGAACGCCAAACATAAAAGTGTTAATAACTTTGGAAAAACACTTCAGACAGTTTAGATTTGATGTGCAACTACTAGAAAGACCCTTTCTGCTATAGTGGGAGGTTAAAATTTCATGTTCTGAAGCTTCCCTGAAAAGTTATGGCACAATGCACAAAAACGCTTTTCAGCCTGAGATAAGGTGGGTTTCGGAACGCCAAACATAAAAGTGTTGATAACTTTCGAAAAACACTTCAGAGAGCTTAGATTTGATGTGCAACTACTAGAAAGACCCTTTCTGCTATAGTGGGAGGTTAAAATTTCATGTTCTGAAGCTTTCCTGAAAAGTTATGGCACAATGCACAAAAACGCTTTTCAGCCTGAGATAAGGTGGGTTTCGGAACGCCAAACATAAAAGTGTTGATAACTTTTGAAAAACACTTCAGACAGCTTAGATTTGATGTGCAACTACTAGAAAGACCCTTTCTGCTATAGTGGGAGGTTAAAATTTAATGTTCTGAAGCTTCCCTGAAAAGTTATGGCACAATGCACAAAAACGCTTTTCAGCCTGAGATAAGGTGGGTTTCGGAACGCCAAACATAAAAGTGTTGATAACTTTGGAAAAACACTTCAGACAGTTTAGATTTGATGTGCAACTACTAGAAAGACCCTTTCTGCTATAGTGGGAGGTTAAAATTTCATGTTCTGAAGCTTTCCTGAAAAGTTATGGCACAATGCACAAAAACGCTTTTCAGCCTGAGATAAGGTGGGTTTCGGAACGCCAAACATAAAAGTGTTGATAACTTTTGAAAAACACTTCAGACAGCTTAGATTTGATGTGCAACTACTAGAAAGACCCTTTCTGCTATAGTGGGAGGTTAAAATTTCATGTTCTGAAGCTTCCCTGAAAAGTTATGGCACAATGCACAAAAACGCTTTTCAGCCTGAGATAAGGTGGGTTTCGGAACGCCAAACATAAAAGTGTTGATAACTTTCGAAAAACACTTCAGACAGCTTAGATTTGATGTACACCTACTAGAAAGACCCTTTCTGCTATAGTGGGAGGTTAAAATTTCATGTTCTGAAGCTTCCCTGAAAAGTTATGGCACAATGCGTAAAAACGCTTTTCAGCCTGAGATAAGGTGGGTTTCGGAACGCCAAACATAAAAGTGTTGATAACTTTGGAAAAACACTTCAGACAGTTTAGATTTGATGTGCAACTACTAGAAAGACCCTTTCTGCTATAGTGGGAGGTTAAAATTTCATGTTCTGAAGCTTCCCTGAAAAGTTATGGCACAATGCACAAAAACGCTTTTCAGCCTGAGATAAGGTGGGTTTCGGAACGCCAAACATAAAAGTGTTAATAACTTTGGAAAAACACTTCAGACAGTTTAGATTTGATGTGCAACTACTAGAAAGACCCTTTCTGCTATAGTGGGAGGTTAAAATTTCATGTTCTGAAGCTTCCCTGAAAAGTTATGGCACAATGCACAAAAACGCTTTTCAGCCTGAGATAAGGTGGGTTTCGGAACGCCAAACATAAAAGTGTTAATAACTTTTGGAAAAACACTTCAGACAGTTTAGATTTGATGTGCAACTACTAGAAAGACCCTTTCTGCTATAGTGGGAGGTTAAAATTTCATGTTCTGAAGCTTCCCTGAAAAGTTATGGCACAATGCACAAAAACGCTTTTCAGCCTGAGATAAGGTGGGTTTCGGAACGCCAAACATAAAAGTGTTGATAACTTTCGAAAAACACTTCAGACAGCTAAGATTTGATGTGCACCTACTAGAAAGACCCTTTCTGCTATAGTGGGAGGTTAAAATTTCATGTTCTGAAGCTTCCCTGAAAAGTTATGGCACAATGCGTAAAAACGCTTTTCAGCCTGAGATAAGGTGGGTTTCGGAACGCCAAACATAAAAGTGTTGATAACTTTGGAAAAACACTTCAGACAGTTTAGATTTGATGTGCAACTACTAGAAAGACCCTTTCTGCTATAGTGGGAGGTTAAAATTTCATGTTCTGAAGCTTCCCTGAAAAGTTATGGCACAATGCACAAAAACGCTTTTCAGCCTGAGATAAGGTGGGTTTCGGAACGCCAAACATAAAAGTGTTAATAACTTTGGAAAAACACTTCAGACAGTTTAGATTTGATGTGCAACTACTAGAAAGACCCTTTCTGCTATAGTGGGAGGTTAAAATTTCATGTTCTGAAGCTTCCCTGAAAAGTTATGGCACAATGCACAAAAACGCTTTTCAGCCTGAGATAAGGTGGGTTTCGGAACGCCAAACATAAAAGTGTTGATAACTTTCGAAAAACACTTCAGAGAGCTTAGATTTGATGTGCACCTACTAGAAAGACCCTTTCTGCTATAGTGGGAGGTTAAAATTTCATGTTCTGAAGCTTTCCTGAAAAGTTATGGCACAATGCACAAAAACGCTTTTCAGCCTGAGATAAGGTGGGTTTCGGAACGCCAAACGTAAAAGTGTTGATAACTTTTGAAAAACACTTCAGACAGCTTAGATTTGATGTGCAACTACTAGAAAGACCCTTTCTGCTATAGGGGGAGGTTAAAATTTCATGTTCTGAAGCTTCCCTGAAAAGTTATGGCACAATGCACAAAAACGCTTTTCAGCCTGAGATAAGGTGGGTTTCGGAACGCCAAACATAAAAGTGTTGATAACTTTGGAAAAACACTTCAGACAGCTTAGATTTGATGTGCACCTACTAGAAAGACCCTTTCTGCTATAGTGGGAGGTTAAAATTTCATGTTCTGAAGCTTCCCTGAAAAGTTATGGCACAATGCGTAAAAACGCTTTTCAGCCTGAGATCAGGTGGGTTTCGGAACGCCAAACATAAAAGTGTTGATAACTTTGGAAAAACACTTCAGACAGTTTAGATTTGATGTGCAACTACTAGAAAGACCCTTTCTGCTATAGTGGGAGGTTAAAATTTCATGTTCTGAAGCTTCCCTGAAAAGTTATGGCACAATGCACAAAAACGCTTTTCAGCCTGAGATAAGGTGGGTTTCGGAACGCCAAACATAAAAGTGTTAATAACTTTGGAAAAACACTTCAGACAGTTTAGATTTGATGTGCAACTACTAGAAAGACCCTTTCTGCTATAGTGGGAGGTTAAAATTTCATGTTCTGAAGCTTCCCTGAAAAGTTATGGCACAATGCACAAAAACGCTTTTCAGCCTGAGATAAGGTGGGTTTCGTAACGCCAAACATAAAAGTGTTGATAACTTTGGAAAAACACTTCAGACAGCTTAGATTTGATGTGCAACTACTAGAAAGACCCTTTCTGCTATAGTGGGAGGTTAAAATTTCATGTTCTGAAGCTTCCCTGAAAAGTTATGGCACAATGCACAAAAACGCTTTTCAGCCTGAGATAAGGTGGGTTTCGGAACGCCAAACATAAAAGTGTTGATAACTTTCGAAAAACACTTCAGACAGCTTAGATTTGATGTGCACCTACTAGAAAGACCCTTTCTGCTATAGTGGGAGGTTAAAATTTCATGTTCTGAAGCTTCCCTGAAAAGTTATGGCACAATGCGTAAAAACGCTTTTCAGCCTGAGATAAGGTGGGTTTCGGAACGCCAAACATAAAAGTGTTGATAACTTTGGAAAAACACTTCAGACAGTTTAGATTTGATGTGCACCTACTAGAAAGACCCTTTCTGCTATAGTGGGAGGTTAAAATTTCATGTTCTGAAGCTTCCCTGAAAAGTTATGGCACAATGCACAAAAACGCTTTTCAGCCTGAGATAAGGTGGGTTTCGGAACGCCAAACATAAAAGTGTTAATAACTTTGGAAAAACACTTCAGACAGTTTAGATTTGATGTGCAACTACTAGAAAGACCCTTTCTGCTATAGTGGGAGGTTAAAATTTCATGTTCTGAAGCTTCCCTGAAAAGTTATGGCACAATGCGTAAAAACGCTTTTCAGCCTGAGATAAGGTGGGTTTCGGAACGCCAAACATAAAAGTGTTGATAACTTTGGAAAAACACTTCAGACAGTTTAGATTTGATGTGCAACTACTAGAAAGACCCTTTCTGCTATAGTGGGAGGTTAAAATTTCATGTTCTGAAGCTTCCCTGAAAAGTTATGGCACAATGCACAAAAACGCTTTTCAGCCTGAGATAAGGTGGGTTTCGGAACGCCAAACATAAAAGTGTTAATAACTTTGGAAAAACACTTCAGACAGTTTAGATTTGATGTGCAACTACTAGAAAGACCCTTTCTGCTATAGTGGGAGGTTAAAATTTCATGTTCTGAAGCTTCCCTGAAAAGTTATGGCACAATGCACAAAAACGCTTTTCAGCCTGAGATAAGGTGGGTTTCGGAACGCCAAACATAAAAGTGTTAATAACTTTGGAAAAACACTTCAGACAGTTTAGATTTGATGTGCAACTACTAGAAAGACCCTTTCTGCTATAGTGGGAGGTTAAAATTTCATGTTCTGAAGCTTCCCTGAAAAGTTATGGCACAATGCACAAAAACGCTTTTCAGCCTGAGATAAGGTGGGTTTCGGAACGCCAAACATAAAAGTGTTGATAACTTTCGAAAAACACTTCAGAGAGCTTAGATTTGATGTGCACCTACTAGAAAGACCCTTTCTGCTATAGTGGGAGGTTAAAATTTCATGTTCTGAAGCTTTCCTGAAAAGTTATGGCACAATGCACAAAAACGCTTTTCAGCCTGAGATAAGGTGGGTTTCGGAACGCCAAACATAAAAGTGTTGATAACTTTGGAAAAACACTTCAGACAGCTTAGATTTGATGTGCAACTACTAGAAAGACCCTTTCTGCTATAGTGGGAGGTTAAAATTTCATGTTCTGAAGCTTCCCTGAAAAGTTATGGCACAATGCACAAAAACGCTTTTCAGCCTGAGATAAGGTGGGTTTCGGAACGCCAAACATAAAAGTGTTGATAACTTTCGAAAAACACTTCAGACAGCTTAGATTTGATGTGCACCTACTAGAAAGACCCTTTCTGCTATAGTGGGAGGTTAAAATTTCATGTTCTGAAGCTTCCCTGAAAAGTTATGGCACAATGCGTAAAAACGCTTTTCAGCCTGAGATAAGGTGGGTTTCGGAACGCCAAACATAAAAGTGTTAATAACTTTGGAAAAACACTTCAGACAGTTTAGATTTGATGTGCAACTACTAGAAAGACCCTTTCTGCTATAGTGGGAGGTTAAAATTTCATGTTCTGAAGCTTCCCTGAAAAGTTATGGCACAATGCGTAAAAACGCTTTTCAGCCTGAGATAAGGTGGGTTTCGGAACGCCAAACATAAAAGTGTTGATAACTTTGGAAAAACACTTCAGACAGTTTAGATTTGATGTGCAACTACTAGAAAGACCCTTTCTGCTATAGTGGGAGGTTAAAATTTCATGTTCTGAAGCTTCCCTGAAAAGTTATGGCACAATGCACAAAAACGCTTTTCAGCCTGAGATAAGGTGGGTTTCGGAACGCCAAACATAAAAGTGTTAATAACTTTGGAAAAACACTTCAGACAGTTTAGATTTGATGTGCAACTACTAGAAAGACCCTTTCTGCTATAGTGGGAGGTTAAAATTTCATGTTCTGAAGCTTCCCTGAAAAGTTATGGCACAATGCACAAAAACGCTTTTCAGCCTGAGATAAGGTGGGTTTCGGAACGCCAAACATAAAAGTGTTAATAACTTTGGAAAAACACTTCAGACAGTTTAGATTTGATGTGCAACTACTAGAAAGACCCTTTCTGCTATAGTGGGAGGTTAAAATTTCATGTTCTGAAGCTTCCCTGAAAAGTTATGGCACAATGCACAAAAACGCTTTTCAGCCTGAGATAAGGTGGGTTTCGGAACGCCAAACATAAAAGTGTTGATAACTTTCGAAAAACACTTCAGAGAGCTTAGATTTGATGTGCACCTACTAGAAAGACCCTTTCTGCTATAGTGGGAGGTTAAAATTTCATGTTCTGAAGCTTTCCTGAAAAGTTATGGCACAATGCACAAAAACGCTTTTCAGCCTGAGATAAGGTGGGTTTCGGAACGCCAAACATAAAAGTGTTGATAACTTTGGAAAAACACTTCAGACAGCTTAGATTTGATGTGCAACTACTAGAAAGACCCTTTCTGCTATAGTGGGAGGTTAAAATTTCATGTTCTGAAGCTTCCCTGAAAAGTTATGGCACAATGCACAAAAACGCTTTTCAGCCTGAGATAAGGTGGGTTTCGGAACGCCAAACATAAAAGTGTTGATAACTTTCGAAAAACACTTCAGACAGCTTAGATTTGATGTGCACCTACTAGAAAGACCCTTTCTGCTATAGTGGGAGGTTAAAATTTCATGTTCTGAAGCTTCCCTGAAAAGTTATGGCACAATGCGTAAAAACGCTTTTCAGCCTGAGATAAGGTGGGTTTCGGAACGCCAAACATAAAAGTGTTGATAACTTTGGAAAAACACTTCAGACAGTTTAGATTTGATGTGCAACTACTAGAAAGACCCTTTCTGCTATAGTGGGAGGTTAAAATTTCATGTTCTGAAGCTTCCCTGAAAAGTTATGGCACAATGCACAAAAACGCTTTTCAGCCTGAGATAAGGTGGGTTTCGGAACGCCAAACATAAAAGTGTTAATAACTTTGGAAAAACACTTCAGACAGTTTAGATTTGATGTGCAACTACTAGAAAGACCCTTTCTGCTATAGTGGGAGGTTAAAATTTCATGTTCTGAAGCTTCCCTGAAAAGTTATGGCACAATGCACAAAAACGCTTTTCAGCCTGAGATAAGGTGGGTTTCGGAACGCCAAACATAAAAGTGTTGATAACTTTCGAAAAACACTTCAGAGAGCTTAGATTTGATGTGCACCTACTAGAAAGACCCTTTCTGCTATAGTGGGAGGTTAAAATTTCATGTTCTGAAGCTTTCCTGAAAAGTTATGGCACAATGCACAAAAACGCTTTTCAGCCTGAGATAAGGTGGGTTTCGGAACGCCAAACATAAAAGTGTTGATAACTTTGGAAAAACACTTCAGACAGCTTAGATTTGATGTGCAACTACTAGAAAGACCCTTTCTGCTATAGTGGGAGGTTAAAATTTCATGTTCTGAAGCTTCCCTGAAAAGTTATGGCACAATGCACAAAAACGCTTTTCAGCCTGAGATAAGGTGGGTTTCGGAACGCCAAACATAAAAGTGTTGATAACTTTCGAAAAACACTTCAGACAGCTTAGATTTGATGTGCACCTACTAGAAAGACCCTTTCTGCTATAGTGGGAGGTTAAAATTTCATGTTCTGAAGCTTCCCTGAAAAGTTATGGCACAATGCGTAAAAACGCTTTTCAGCCTGAGATAAGGTGGGTTTCGGAACGCCAAACATAAAAGTGTTGATAACTTTGGAAAAACACTTCAGACAGTTTAGATTTGATGTGCAACTACTAGAAAGACCCTTTCTGCTATAGTGGGAGGTTAAAATTTCATGTTCTGAAGCTTCCCTGAAAAGTTATGGCACAATGCACAAAAACGCTTTTCAGCCTGAGATAAGGTGGGTTTCGGAACGCCAAACATAAAAGTGTTAATAACTTTGGAAAAACACTTCAGACAGTTTAGATTTGATGTGCAACTACTAGAAAGACCCTTTCTGCTATAGTGGGAGGTTAAAATTTCATGTTCTGAAGCTGCCCTGAAAAGTTATGGCACAATGCACAAAAACGCTTTTCAGCCTGAGATAAGGTGGGTTTCGGAACGCCAAACATAAAAGTGTTAATAACTTTGGAAAAACACTTCAGACAGTTTAGATTTGATGTGCAACTACTAGAAAGACCCTTTCTGCTATAGTGGGAGGTTAAAATTTCATGTTCTGAAGCTTCCCTGAAAAGTTATGGCACAATGCACAAAAACGCTTTTCAGCCTGAGATAAGGTGGGTTTCGGAACGCCAAACATAAAAGTGTTGATAACTTTCGAAAAACACTTCAGACAGCTTAGATTTGATGTGCACCTACTAGAAAGACCCTTTCTGCTATAGTGGGAGGTTAAAATTTCATGTTCTGAAGCTTCCCTGAAAAGTTATGGCACAATGCGTAAAAACGCTTTTCAGCCTGAGATAAGGTGGGTTTCGGAACGCCAAACATAAAAGTGTTGATAACTTTGGAAAAACACTTCAGACAGTTTAGATTTGATGTGCAACTACTAGAAAGACCCTTTCTGCTATAGTGGGAGGTTAAAATTTCATGTTCTGAAGCTTCCCTGAAAAGTTATGGCACAATGCACAAAAACGCTTTTCAGCCTGAGATAAGGTGGGTTTCGGAACGCCAAACATAAAAGTGTTAATAACTTTGGAAAAACACTTCAGACAGTTTAGATTTGATGTGCAACTACTAGAAAGACCCTTTCTGCTATAGTGGGAGGTTAAAATTTCATGTTCTGAAGCTTCCCTGAAAAGTTATGGCACAATGCACAAAAACGCTTTTCAGCCTGAGATAAGGTGGGTTTCGGAACGCCAAACATAAAAGTGTTGATAACTTTCGAAAAACACTTCAGAGAGCTTAGATTTGATGTGCACCTACTAGAAAGACCCTTTCTGCTATAGGGGGAGGTTAAAATTTCATGTTCTGAAGCTTCCCTGAAAAGTTATGGCACAATGCACAAAAACGCTTTTCAGCCTGAGATAAGGTGGGTTTCGGAACGCCAAACATAAAAGTGTTGATAACTTTCGAAAAACACTTCAGACAGCTTAGATTTGATGTGCACCTACTAGAAAGACCCTTTCTGCTATAGTGGGAGGTTAAAATTTCATGTTCTGAAGCTTCCCTGAAAAGTTATGGCACAATGCGTAAAAACGCTTTTCAGCCTGAGATAAGGTGGGTTTCGGAACGCCAAACATAAAAGTGTTGATAACTTTGGAAAAACACTTCAGACAGTTTAGATTTGATGTGCAACTACTAGAAAGACCCTTTCTGCTATAGTGGGAGGTTAAAATTTCATGTTCTGAAGCTTCCCTGAAAAGTTATGGCACAATGCACAAAAACGCTTTTCAGCCTGAGATAAGGTGGGTTTCGGAACGCCAAACATAAAAGTGTTGATAACTTTCGAAAAACACTTCAGAGAGCTTAGATTTGATGTGCACCTACTAGAAAGACCCTTTCTGCTATAGTGGGAGGTTAAAATTTCATGTTCTGAAGCTTTCCTGAAAAGTTATGGCACAATGCACAAAAACGCTTTTCAGCCTGAGATAAGGTGGGTTTCGGAACGCCAAACATAAAAGTGTTGATAACTTTGGAAAAACACTTCAGACAGCTTAGATTTGATGTGCAACTACTAGAAAGACCCTTTCTGCTATAGTGGGAGGTTAAAATTTCATGTTCTGAAGCTTCCCTGAAAAGTTATGGCACAATGCACAAAAACGCTTTTCAGCCTGAGATAAGGTGGGTTTCGGAACGCCAAACATAAAAGTGTTGATAACTTTCGAAAAACACTTCAGACAGCTTAGATTTGATGTGCACCTACTAGAAAGACCCTTTCTGCTATAGTGGGAGGTTAAAATTTCATGTTCTGAAGCTTCCCTGAAAAGTTATGGCACAATGCGTAAAAACGCTTTTCAGCCTGAGATAAGGTGGGTTTCGGAACGCCAAACATAAAAGTGTTGATAACTTTGGAAAAACACTTCAGACAGTTTAGATTTGATGTGCAACTACTAGAAAGACCCTTTCTGCTATAGTGGGAGGTTAAAATTTCATGTTCTGAAGCTTCCCTGAAAAGTTATGGCACAATGCACAAAAACGCTTTTCAGCCTGAGATAAGGTGGGTTTCGGAACGCCAAACATAAAAGTGTTAATAACTTTGGAAAAACACTTCAGACAGTTTAGATTTGATGTGCAACTACTAGAAAGACCCTTTCTGCTATAGTGGGAGGTTAAAATTTCATGTTCTGAAGCTTCCCTGAAAAGTTATGGCACAATGCACAAAAACGCTTTTCAGCCTGAGATAAGGTGGGTTTCGGAACGCCAAACATAAAAGTGTTGATAACTTTCGAAAAACACTTCAGAGAGCTTAGATTTGATGTGCACCTACTAGAAAGACCCTTTCTGCTATAGTGGGAGGTTAAAATTTCATGTTCTGAAGCTTTCCTGAAAAGTTATGGCACAATGCACAAAAACGCTTTTCAGCCTGAGATAAGGTGGGTTTCGGAACGCCAAACATAAAAGTGTTGATAACTTTGGAAAAACACTTCAGACAGCTTAGATTTGATGTGCAACTACTAGAAAGACCCTTTCTGCTATAGTGGGAGGTTAAAATTTCATGTTCTGAAGCTTCCCTGAAAAGTTATGGCACAATGCACAAAAACGCTTTTCAGCCTGAGATAAGGTGGGTTTCGGAACGCCAAACATAAAAGTGTTGATAACTTTCGAAAAACACTTCAGACAGCTTAGATTTGATGTGCACCTACTAGAAAGACCCTTTCTGCTATAGTGGGAGGTTAAAATTTCATGTTCTGAAGCTTCCCTGAAAAGTTATGGCACAATGCGTAAAAACGCTTTTCAGCCTGAGATAAGGTGGGTTTCGGAACGCCAAACATAAAAGTGTTGATAACTTTGGAAAAACACTTCAGACAGTTTAGATTTGATGTGCAACTACTAGAAAGACCCTTTCTGCTATAGTGGGAGGTTAAAATTTCATGTTCTGAAGCTTCCCTGAAAAGTTATGGCACAATGCACAAAAACGCTTTTCAGCCTGAGATAAGGTGGGTTTCGGAACGCCAAACATAAAAGTGTTAATAACTTTGGAAAAACACTTCAGACAGTTTAGATTTGATGTGCAACTACTAGAAAGACCCTTTCTGCTATAGTGGGAGGTTAAAATTTCATGTTCTGAAGCTGCCCTGAAAAGTTATGGCACAATGCACAAAAACGCTTTTCAGCCTGAGATAAGGTGGGTTTCGGAACGCCAAACATAAAAGTGTTAATAACTTTGGAAAAACACTTCAGACAGTTTAGATTTGATGTGCAACTACTAGAAAGACCCTTTCTGCTATAGTGGGAGGTTAAAATTTCATGTTCTGAAGCTTCCCTGAAAAGTTATGGCACAATGCACAAAAACGCTTTTCAGCCTGAGATAAGGTGGGTTTCGGAACGCCAAACATAAAAGTGTTGATAACTTTCGAAAAACACTTCAGACAGCTTAGATTTGATGTGCACCTACTAGAAAGACCCTTTCTGCTATAGTGGGAGGTTAAAATTTCATGTTCTGAAGCTTCCCTGAAAAGTTATGGCACAATGCGTAAAAACGCTTTTCAGCCTGAGATAAGGTGGGTTTCGGAACGCCAAACATAAAAGTGTTGATAACTTTGGAAAAACACTTCAGACAGTTTAGATTTGATGTGCAACTACTAGAAAGACCCTTTCTGCTATAGTGGGAGGTTAAAATTTCATGTTCTGAAGCTTCCCTGAAAAGTTATGGCACAATGCACAAAAACGCTTTTCAGCCTGAGATAAGGTGGGTTTCGGAACGCCAAACATAAAAGTGTTAATAACTTTGGAAAAACACTTCAGACAGTTTAGATTTGATGTGCAACTACTAGAAAGACCCTTTCTGCTATAGTGGGAGGTTAAAATTTCATGTTCTGAAGCTTCCCTGAAAAGTTATGGCACAATGCACAAAAACGCTTTTCAGCCTGAGATAAGGTGGGTTTCGGAACGCCAAACATAAAAGTGTTGATAACTTTCGAAAAACACTTCAGAGAGCTTAGATTTGATGTGCACCTACTAGAAAGACCCTTTCTGCTATAGGGGGAGGTTAAAATTTCATGTTCTGAAGCTTCCCTGAAAAGTTATGGCACAATGCACAAAAACGCTTTTCAGCCTGAGATAAGGTGGGTTTCGGAACGCCAAACATAAAAGTGTTGATAACTTTCGAAAAACACTTCAGACAGCTTAGATTTGATGTGCACCTACTAGAAAGACCCTTTCTGCTATAGTGGGAGGTTAAAATTTCATGTTCTGAAGCTTCCCTGAAAAGTTATGGCACAATGCGTAAAAACGCTTTTCAGCCTGAGATAAGGTGGGTTTCGGAACGCCAAACATAAAAGTGTTGATAACTTTGGAAAAACACTTCAGACAGTTTAGATTTGATGTGCAACTACTAGAAAGACCCTTTCTGCTATAGTGGGAGGTTAAAATTTCATGTTCTGAAGCTTCCCTGAAAAGTTATGGCACAATGCACAAAAACGCTTTTCAGCCTGAGATAAGGTGGGTTTCGGAACGCCAAACATAAAAGTGTTAATAACTTTGGAAAAACACTTCAGACAGTTTAGATTTGATGTGCAACTACTAGAAAGACCCTTTCTGCTATAGTGGGAGGTTAAAATTTCATGTTCTGAAGCTTCCCTGAAAAGTTATGGCACAATGCACAAAAACGCTTTTCAGCCTGAGATAAGGTGGGTTTCGGAACGCCAAACATAAAAGTGTTGATAACTTTCGAAAAACACTTCAGAGAGCTTAGATTTGATGTGCACCTACTAGAAAGACCCTTTCTGCTATAGTGGGAGGTTAAAATTTCATGTTCTGAAGCTTTCCTGAAAAGTTATGGCACAATGCACAAAAACGCTTTTCAGCCTGAGATAAGGTGGGTTTCGGAACGCCAAACGTAAAAGTGTTGATAACTTTTGAAAAACACTTCAGTCAGCTTAGATTTGATGTGCAACTACTAGAAAGACCCTTTCTGCTATAGGGGGAGGTTAAAATTTCATGTTCTGAAGCTTCCCTGAAAAGTTATGGCACAATGCACAAAAACGCTTTTCAGCCTGAGATAAGGTGGGTTTCGGAACGCCAAACATAAAAGTGTTGATAACTTTGGAAAAACACTTCAGACAGCTTAGATTTGATGTGCACCTACTAGAAAGACCCTTTCTGCTATAGTGGGAGGTTAAAATTTCATGTTCTGAAGCTTCCCTGAAAAGTTATGGCACAATGCGTAAAAACGCTTTTCAGCCTGAGATAAGGTGGGTTTCGGAACGCCAAACATAAAAGTGTTGATAACTTTGGAAAAACACTTCAGACAGTTTAGATTTGATGTGCAACTACTAGAAAGACCCTTTCTGCTATAGTGGGAGGTTAAAATTTCATGTTCTGAAGCTTCCCTGAAAAGTTATGGCACAATGCACAAAAACGCTTTTCAGCCTGAGATAAGGTGGGTTTCGGAACGCCAAACATAAAAGTGTTAATAACTTTGGAAAAACACTTCAGACAGTTTAGATTTGATGTGCAACTACTAGAAAGACCCTTTCTGCTATAGTGGGAGGTTAAAATTTCATGTTCTGAAGCTTCCCTGAAAAGTTATGGCACAATGCACAAAAACGCTTTTCAGCCTGAGATAAGGTGGGTTTCGGAACGCCAAACATAAAAGTGTTGATAACTTTGGAAAAACACTTCAGACAGCTTAGATTTGATGTGCAACTACTAGAAAGACCCTTTCTGCTATAGTGGGAGGTTAAAATTTCATGTTCTGAAGCTTCCCTGAAAAGTTATGGCACAATGCACAAAAACGCTTTTCAGCCTGAGATAAGGTGGGTTTCGGAACGCCAAACATAAAAGTGTTGATAACTTTCGAAAAACACTTCAGACAGCTTAGATTTGATGTGCACCTACTAGAAAGACCCTTTCTGCTATAGTGGGAGGTTAAAATTTCATGTTCTGAAGCTTCCCTGAAAAGTTATGGCACAATGCGTAAAAACGCTTTTCAGCCTGAGATAAGGTGGGTTTCGGAACGCCAAACATAAAAGTGTTGATAACTTTGGAAAAACACTTCAGACAGTTTAGATTTGATGTGCAACTACTAGAAAGACCCTTTCTGCTATAGTGGGAGGTTAAAATTTCATGTTCTGAAGCTTCCCTGAAAAGTTATGGCACAATGCACAAAAACGCTTTTCAGCCTGAGATAAGGTGGGTTTCGGAACGCCAAACATAAAAGTGTTAATAACTTTGGAAAAACACTTCAGACAGTTTAGATTTGATGGGCAACTACTAGAAAGACCCTTTCTGCTATAGTGGGAGGTTAAAATTTCATGTTCTGAAGCTTCCCTGAAAAGTTATGGCACAATGCACAAAAACGCTTTTCAGCCTGAGATAAGGTGGGTTTCGGAACGCCAAACATAAAAGTGTTGATAACTTTCGAAAAACACTTCAGAGAGCTTAGATTTGATGTGCACCTACTAGAAAGACCCTTTCTGCTATAGTGGGAGGTTAAAATTTCATGTTCTGAAGCTTTCCTGAAAAGTTATGGCACAATGCACAAAAACGCTTTTCAGCCTGAGATAAGGTGGGTTTCGGAACGCCAAACGTAAAAGTGTTGATAACTTTTGAAAAACACTTCAGACAGCTTAGATTTGATGTGCAACTACTAGAAAGACCCTTTCTGCTATAGGGGGAGGTTAAAATTTCATGTTCTGAAGCTTCCCTGAAAAGTTATGGCACAATGCACAAAAACGCTTTTCAGCCTGAGATAAGGTGGGTTTCGGAACGCCAAACATAAAAGTGTTGATAACTTTGGAAAAACACTTCAGACAGCTTAGATTTGATGTGCACCTACTAGAAAGACCCTTTCTGCTATAGTGGGAGGTTAAAATTTCATGTTCTGAAGCTTCCCTGAAAAGTTATGGCACAATGCGTAAAAACGCTTTTCAGCCTGAGATAAGGTGGGTTTCGGAACGCCAAACATAAAAGTGTTGATAACTTTGGAAAAACACTTCAGACAGTTTAGATTTGATGTGCAACTACTAGAAAGACCCTTTCTGCTATAGTGGGAGGTTAAAATTTCATGTTCTGAAGCTTCCCTGAAAAGTTATGGCACAATGCACAAAAACGCTTTTCAGCCTGAGATAAGGTGGGTTTCGGAACGCCAAACATAAAAGTGTTAATAACTTTGGAAAAACACTTCAGACAGTTTAGATTTGATGTGCAACTACTAGAAAGACCCTTTCTGCTATAGTGGGAGGTTAAAATTTCATGTTCTGAAGCTTCCCTGAAAAGTTATGGCACAATGCACAAAAACGCTTTTCAGCCTGAGATAAGGTGGGTTTCGGAACGCCAAACATAAAAGTGTTGATAACTTTGGAAAAACACTTCAGACAGCTTAGATTTGATGTGCAACTACTAGAAAGACCCTTTCTGCTATAGTGGGAGGTTAAAATTTCATGTTCTGAAGCTTCCCTGAAAAGTTATGGCACAATGCACAAAAACGCTTTTCAGCCTGAGATAAGGTGGGTTTCGGAACGCCAAACATAAAAGTGTTGATAACTTTCGAAAAACACTTCAGACAGCTTAGATTTGATGTGCACCTACTAGAAAGACCCTTTCTGCTATAGTGGGAGGTTAAAATTTCATGTTCTGAAGCTTCCCTGAAAAGTTATGGCACAATGCGTAAAAACGCTTTTCAGCCTGAGATAAGGTGGGTTTCGGAACGCCAAACATAAAAGTGTTGATAACTTTGGAAAAACACTTCAGACAGTTTAGATTTGATGTGCACCTACTAGAAAGACCCTTTCTGCTATAGTGGGAGGTTAAAATTTCATGTTCTGAAGCTTCCCTGAAAAGTTATGGCACAATGCACAAAAACGCTTTTCAGCCTGAGATAAGGTGGGTTTCGGAACGCCAAACATAAAAGTGTTAATAACTTTGGAAAAACACTTCAGACAGTTTAGATTTGATGTGCAACTACTAGAAAGACCCTTTCTGCTATAGTGGGAGGTTAAAATTTCATGTTCTGAAGCTTCCCTGAAAAGTTATGGCACAATGCGTAAAAACGCTTTTCAGCCTGAGATAAGGTGGGTTTCGGAACGCCAAACATAAAAGTGTTGATAACTTTGGAAAAACACTTCAGACAGTTTAGATTTGATGTGCAACTACTAGAAAGACCCTTTCTGCTATAGTGGGAGGTTAAAATTTCATGTTCTGAAGCTTCCCTGAAAAGTTATGGCACAATGCACAAAAACGCTTTTCAGCCTGAGATAAGGTGGGTTTCGGAACGCCAAACATAAAAGTGTTAATAACTTTGGAAAAACACTTCAGACAGTTTAGATTTGATGTGCAACTACTAGAAAGACCCTTTCTGCTATAGTGGGAGGTTAAAATTTCATGTTCTGAAGCTTCCCTGAAAAGTTATGGCACAATGCACAAAAACGCTTTTCAGCCTGAGATAAGGTGGGTTTCGGAACGCCAAACATAAAAGTGTTAATAACTTTGGAAAAACACTTCAGACAGTTTAGATTTGATGTGCAACTACTAGAAAGACCCTTTCTGCTATAGTGGGAGGTTAAAATTTCATGTTCTGAAGCTTCCCTGAAAAGTTATGGCACAATGCACAAAAACGCTTTTCAGCCTGAGATAAGGTGGGTTTCGGAACGCCAAACATAAAAGTGTTAATAACTTTGGAAAAACACTTCAGACAGTTTAGATTTGATGTGCAACTACTAGAAAGACCCTTTCTGCTATAGTGGGAGGTTAAAATTTCATGTTCTGAAGCTTTCCTGAAAAGTTATGGCACAATGCACAAAAACGCTTTTCAGCCTGAGATAAGGTGGGTTTCGGAACGCCAAACATAAAAGTGTTGATAACTTTGGAAAAACACTTCAGACAGCTTAGATTTGATGTGCAACTACTAGAAAGACCCTTTCTGCTATAGTGGGAGGTTAAAATTTCATGTTCTGAAGCTTCCCTGAAAAGTTATGGCACAATGCACAAAAACGCTTTTCAGCCTGAGATAAGGTGGGTTTCGGAACGCCAAACATAAAAGTGTTGATAACTTTGGAAAAACACTTCAGACAGCTTAGATTTGATGTGCAACTACTAGAAAGACCCTTTCTGCTATAGTGGGAGGTTAAAATTTCATGTTCTGAAGCTTCCCTGAAAAGTTATGGCACAATGCACAAAAACGCTTTTCAGCCTGAGATAAGGTGGGTTTCGGAACGCCAAACATAAAAGTGTTGATAACTTTCGAAAAACACTTCAGACAGCTTAGATTTGATGTGCACCTACTAGAAAGACCCTTTCTGCTATAGTGGGAGGTTAAAATTTCATGTTCTGAAGCTTCCCTGAAAAGTTATGGCACAATGCGTAAAAACGCTTTTCAGCCTGAGATAAGGTGGGTTTCGGAACGCCAAACATAAAAGTGTTGATAACTTTGGAAAAACACTTCAGACAGTTTAGATTTGATGTGCAACTACTAGAAAGACCCTTTCTGCTATAGTGGGAGGTTAAAATTTCATGTTCTGAAGCTTCCCTGAAAAGTTATGGCACAATGCACAAAAACGCTTTTCAGCCTGAGATAAGGTGGGTTTCGGAACGCCAAACATAAAAGTGTTGATAACTTTCGAAAAACACTTCAGACAGCTTAGATTTGATGTGCACCTACTAGAAAGACCCTTTCTGCTATAGTGGGAGGTTAAAATTTCATGTTCTGAAGCTTCCCTGAAAAGTTATGGCACAATGCACAAAAACGCTTTTCAGCCTGAGATAAGGTGGGTTTCGGAACGCCAAACATAAAAGTGTTGATAACTTTCGAAAAACACTTCAGAGAGCTTAGATTTGATGTGCACCTACTAGAAAGACCCTTTCTGCTATAGGGGGAGGTTAAAATTTCATGTTCTGAAGCTTCCCTGAAAAGTTATGGCACAATGCACAAAAACGCTTTTCAGCCTGAGATAAGGTGGGTTTCGGAACGCCAAACATAAAAGTGTTGATAACTTTCGAAAAACACTTCAGACAGCTTAGATTTGATGTGCACCTACTAGAAAGACCCTTTCTGCTATAGTGGGAGGTTAAAATTTCATGTTCTGAAGCTTCCCTGAAAAGTTATGGCACAATGCGTAAAAACGCTTTTCAGCCTGAGATAAGGTGGGTTTCGGAACGCCAAACATAAAAGTGTTGATAACTTTGGAAAAACACTTCAGACAGTTTAGATTTGATGTGCAACTACTAGAAAGACCCTTTCTGCTATAGTGGGAGGTTAAAATTTCATGTTCTGAAGCTTCCCTGAAAAGTTATGGCACAATGCACAAAAACGCTTTTCAGCCTGAGATAAGGTGGGTTTCGGAACGCCAAACATAAAAGTGTTAATAACTTTGGAAAAACACTTCAGACAGTTTAGATTTGATGTGCAACTACTAGAAAGACCCTTTCTGCTATAGTGGGAGGTTAAAATTTCATGTTCTGAAGCTTCCCTGAAAAGTTATGGCACAATGCACAAAAACGCTTTTCAGCCTGAGATAAGGTGGGTTTCGGAACGCCAAACATAAAAGTGTTGATAACTTTGGAAAAACACTTCAGACAGCTTAGATTTGATGTGCAACTACTAGAAAGACCCTTTCTGCTATAGTGGGAGGTTAAAATTTCATGTTCTGAAGCTTCCCTGAAAAGTTATGGCACAATGCACAAAAACGCTTTTCAGCCTGAGATAAGGTGGGTTTCGGAACGCCAAACATAAAAGTGTTGATAACTTTCGAAAAACACTTCAGACAGCTTAGATTTGATGTGCACCTACTAGAAAGACCCTTTCTGCTATAGTGGGAGGTTAAAATTTCATGTTCTGAAGCTTCCCTGAAAAGTTATGGCACAATGCGTAAAAACGCTTTTCAGCCTGAGATAAGGTGGGTTTCGGAACGCCCAACATAAAAGTGTTGATAACTTTGGAAAAACACTTCAGACAGTTTAGATTTGATGTGCACCTACTAGAAAGACCCTTTCTGCTATAGTGGGAGGTTAAAATTTCATGTTCTGAAGCTTCCCTGAAAAGTTATGGCACAATGCACAAAAACGCTTTTCAGCCTGAGATAAGGTGGGTTTCGGAACGCCAAACATAAAAGTGTTAATAACTTTGGAAAAACACTTCAGACAGTTTAGATTTGATGTGCAACTACTAGAAAGACCCTTTCTGCTATAGTGGGAGGTTAAAATTTCATGTTCTGAAGCTTCCCTGAAAAGTTATGGCACAATGCGTAAAAACGCTTTTCAGCCTGAGATAAGGTGGGTTTCGGAACGCCAAACATAAAAGTGTTGATAACTTTGGAAAAACACTTCAGACAGTTTAGATTTGATGTGCAACTACTAGAAAGACCCTTTCTGCTATAGTGGTAGGTTAAAATTTCATGTTCTGAAGCTTCCCTGAAAAGTTATGGCACAATGCACAAAAACGCTTTTCAGCCTGAGATAAGGTGGGTTTCGGAACGCCAAACATAAAAGTGTTAATAACTTTGGAAAAACACTTCAGACAGTTTAGATTTGATGTGCAACTACTAGAAAGACCCTTTCTGCTATAGTGGGAGGTTAAAATTTCATGTTCTGAAGCTTCCCTGAAAAGTTATGGCACAATGCACAAAAACGCTTTTCAGCCTGAGATAAGGTGGGTTTCGGAACGCCAAACATAAAAGTGTTAATAACTTTGGAAAAACACTTCAGACAGTTTAGATTTGATGTGCAACTACTAGAAAGACCCTTTCTGCTATAGTGGGAGGTTAAAATTTCATGTTCTGAAGCTTCCCTGAAAAGTTATGGCACAATGCACAAAAACGCTTTTCAGCCTGAGATAAGGTGGGTTTCGGAACGCCAAACATAAAAGTGTTGATAACTTTCGAAAAACACTTCAGAGAGCTTAGATTTGATGTGCACCTACTAGAAAGACCCTTTCTGCTATAGTGGGAGGTTAAAATTTCATGTTCTGAAGCTTTCCTGAAAAGTTATGGCACAATGCACAAAAACGCTTTTCAGCCTGAGATAAGGTGGGTTTCGGAACGCCAAACATAAAAGTGTTGATAACTTTGGAAAAACACTTCAGACAGCTTAGATTTGATGTGCAACTACTAGAAAGACCCTTTCTGCTATAGTGGGAGGTTAAAATTTCATGTTCTGAAGCTTCCCTGAAAAGTTATGGCACAATGCACAAAAACGCTTTTCAGCCTGAGATAAGGTGGGTTTCGGAACGCCAAACATAAAAGTGTTGATAACTTTCGAAAAACACTTCAGACAGCTTAGATTTGATGTGCACCTACTAGAAAGACCCTTTCTGCTATAGTGGGAGGTTAAAATTTCATGTTCTGAAGCTTCCCTGAAAAGTTATGGCACAATGCGTAAAAACGCTTTTCAGCCTGAGATAAGGTGGGTTTCGGAACGCCAAACATAAAAGTGTTGATAACTTTGGAAAAACACTTCAGACAGTTTAGATTTGATGTGCAACTACTAGAAAGACCCTTTCTGCTATAGTGGGAGGTTAAAATTTCATGTTCTGAAGCTTCCCTGAAAAGTTATGGCACAATGCACAAAAACGCTTTTCAGCCTGAGATAAGGTGGGTTTCGGAACGCCAAACATAAAAGTGTTAATAACTTTGGAAAAACACTTCAGACAGTTTAGATTTGATGTGCAACTACTAGAAAGACCCTTTCTGCTATAGTGGGAGGTTAAAATTTCATGTTCTGAAGCTGCCCTGAAAAGTTATGGCGCAATGCACAAAAACGCTTTTCAGCCTGAGATAAGGTGGGTTTCGGAACGCCAAACATAAAAGTGTTAATAACTTTGGAAAAACACTTCAGACAGTTTAGATTTGATGTGCAACTACTAGAAAGACCCTTTCTGCTATAGTGGGAGGTTAAAATTTCATGTTCTGAAGCTTCCCTGAAAAGTTATGGCACAATGCACAAAAACGCTTTTCAGCCTGAGATAAGGTGGGTTTCGGAACGCCAAACATAAAAGTGTTGATAACTTTCGAAAAACACTTCAGACAGCTTAGATTTGATGTGCACCTACTAGAAAGACCCTTTCTGCTATAGTGGGAGGTTAAAATTTCATGTTCTGAAGCTTCCCTGAAAAGTTATGGCACAATGCGTAAAAACGCTTTTCAGCCTGAGATAAGGTGGGTTTCGGAACGCCCAACATAAAAGTGTTGATAACTTTGGAAAAACACTTCAGACAGTTTAGATTTGATGTGCACCTACTAGAAAGACCCTTTCTGCTATAGTGGGAGGTTAAAATTTCATGTTCTGAAGCTTCCCTGAAAAGTTATGGCACAATGCACAAAAACGCTTTTCAGCCTGAGATAAGGTCGGTTTCGGAACGCCAAACATAAAAGTGTTAATAACTTTGGAAAAACACTTCAGACAGTTTAGATTTGATGTGCAACTACTAGAAAGACCCTTTCTGCTATAGTGGGAGGTTAAAATTTCATGTTCTGAAGCTTCCCTGAAAAGTTATGGCACAATGCACAAAAACGCTTTTCAGCCTGAGATAAGGTGGGTTTCGGAACGCCAAACATAAAAGTGTTGATAACTTTCGAAAAACACTTCAGAGAGCTTAGATTTGATGTGCACCTACTAGAAAGACCCTTTCTGCTATAGTGGGAGGTTAAAATTTCATGTTCTGAAGCTTTCCTGAAAAGTTATGGCACAATGCACAAAAACGCTTTTCAGCCTGAGATAAGGTGGGTTTCGGAACGCCAAACATAAAAGTGTTGATAACTTTTGAAAAACACTTCAGACAGCTTAGATTTGATGTGCAACTACTAGAAAGACCCTTTCTGCTATAGTGGGAGGTTAAAATTTCATGTTCTGAAGCTTCCCTGAAAAGTTATGGCACAATGCACAAAAACGCTTTTCAGCCTGAGATAAGGTGGGTTTCGGAACGCCAAACATAAAAGTGTTGATAACTTTTGAAAAACACTTCAGACAGCTTAGATTTGATGTGCAACTACTAGAAAGACCCTTTCTGCTATAGTGGGAGGTTAAAATTTCATGTTCTGAAGCTTCCCTGAAAAGTTATGGCACAATGCACAAAAACGCTTTTCAGCCTGAGATAAGGTGGGTTTCGGAACGCCAAACATAAAAGTGTTGATAACTTTCGAAAAACACTTCAGACAGCTTAGATTTGATGTGCACCTACTAGAAAGACCCTTTCTGCTATAGTGGGAGGTTAAAATTTCATGTTCTGAAGCTTCCCTGAAAAGTTATGGCACAATGCGTAAAAACGCTTTTCAGCCTGAGATAAGGTGGGTTTCGGAACGCCAAACATAAAAGTGTTGATAACTTTCGAAAAACACTTCAGACAGCTTAGATTTGATGTGCACCTACTAGAAAGACCCTTTCTGCTATAGTGGGAGATTAAAATTTCATGTTCTGAAGCTTCCCTGAAAAGTTATGGCACAATGCGTAAAAACGCTTTTCAGCCTGAGATAAGGTGGGTTTCGGAACGCCAAACATAAAAGTGTTGATAACTTTGGAAAAACACTTCAGACAGTTTAGATTTGATGTGCAACTACTAGAAAGACCCTTTCTGCTATAGTGGGAGGTTAAAATTTCATGTTCTGAAGCTTCCCTGAAAAGTTATGGCACAATGCACAAAAACGCTTTTCAGCCTGAGATAAGGTGGGTTTCGGAACGCCAAACATAAAAGTGTTGATAACTTTGGAAAAACACTTCAGACAGTTTAGATTTGATGTGCAACTACTAGAAAGACCCTTTCTGCTATAGTGGGAGGTTAAAATTTCATGTTCTGAAGCTTCCCTGAAAAGTTATGGCACAATGCACAAAAACGCTTTTCAGCCTGAGATAAGGTGGGTTTCGGAACGCCAAACATAAAAGTGTTAATAACTTTGGAAAAACACTTCAGACAGTTTAGATTTGATGTGCAACTACTAGAAAGACCCTTTCTGCTATAGTGGGAGGTTAAAATTTCATGTTCTGAAGCTTCCCTGAAAAGTTATGGCACAATGCGTAAAAACGCTTTTCAGCCTGAGATAAGGTGGGTTTCGGAACGCCAAACATAAAAGTGTTGATAACTTTCGAAAAACACTTCAGACAGTTTAGATTTGATGTGCAACTACTAGAAAGACCCTTTCTGCTATAGTGGGAGGTTAAAATTTCATGATCTGAAGCTTCCCTGAAAAGTTATGGCACAATGCGTAAAAACGCTTTTCAGCCTGAGATAAGGTGGGTTTCGGAACGCCAAACATAAAAGTGTTGATAACTTTGGAAAAACACTTCAGACAGTTTAGATTTGATGTGCAACTACTAGAAAGACCCTTTCTGCTATAGTGGGAGGTTAAAATTTCATGTTCTGAAGCTTCCCTGAAAAGTTATGGCACAATGCACAAAAACGCTTTTCAGCCTGAGATAAGGTGGGTTTCGGAACGCCAAACATAAAAGTGTTAATAACTTTGGAAAAACACTTCAGACAGTTTAGATTTGATGTGCAACTACTAGAAAGACCCTTTCTGCTATAGTGGGAGGTTAAAATTTCATGTTCTGAAGCTTCCCTGAAAAGTTATGGCACAATGCACAAAAACGCTTTTCAGCCTGAGATAAGGTGGGTTTCGGAACGCCAAACATAAAAGTGTTAATAACTTTGGAAAAACACTTCAGACAGTTTAGATTTGATGTGCAACTACTAGAAAGACCCTTTCTGCTATAGTGGGAGGTTAAAATTTCATGTTCTGAAGCTTCCCTGAAAAGTTATGGCACAATGCACAAAAACGCTTTTCAGCCTGAGATAAGGTGGGTTTCGGAACGCCAAACATAAAAGTGTTGATAACTTTGGAAAAACACTTCAGACAGCTTAGATTTGATGTGCAACTACTAGAAAGACCCTTTCTGCTATAGTGGGAGGTTAAAATTTCATGTTCTGAAGCTTCCCTGAAAAGTTATGGCACAATGCACAAAAACGCTTTTCAGCCTGAGATAAGGTGGGTTTCGGAACGCCAAACATAAAAGTGTTGATAACTTTCGAAAAACACTTCAGACAGCTTAGATTTGATGTGCACCTACTAGAAAGACCCTTTCTGCTATAGTGGGAGGTTAAAATTTCATGTTCTGAAGCTTCCCTGAAAAGTTATGGCACAATGCGTAAAAACGCTTTTCAGCCTGAGATAAGGTGGGTTTCGGAACGCCAAACATAAAAGTGTTGATAACTTTGGAAAAACACTTCAGACAGTTTAGATTTGATGTGCACCTACTAGAAAGACCCTTTCTGCTATAGTGGGAGGTTAAAATTTCATGTTCTGAAGCTTCCCTGAAAAGTTATGGCACAATGCACAAAAACGCTTTTCAGCCTGAGATAAGGTGGGTTTCGGAACGCCAAACATAAAAGTGTTAATAACTTTGGAAAAACACTTCAGACAGTTTAGATTTGATGTGCAACTACTAGAAAGACCCTTTCTGCTATAGTGGGAGGTTAAAATTTCATGTTCTGAAGCTTCCCTGAAAAGTTATGGCACAATGCGTAAAAACGCTTTTCAGCCTGAGATAAGGTGGGTTTCGGAACGCCAAACATAAAAGTGTTGATAACTTTGGAAAAACACTTCAGACAGTTTAGATTTGATGTGCAACTACTAGAAAGACCCTTTCTGCTATAGTGGGAGGTTAAAATTTCATGTTCTGAAGCTTCCCTGAAAAGTTATGGCACAATGCACAAAAACGCTTTTCAGCCTGAGATAAGGTGGGTTTCGGAACGCCAAACATAAAAGTGTTAATAACTTTGGAAAAACACTTCAGACAGTTTAGATTTGATGTGCAACTACTAGAAAGACCCTTTCTGCTATAGTGGGAGGTTAAAATTTCATGTTCTGAAGCTTCCCTGAAAAGTTATGGCACAATGCACAAAAACGCTTTTCAGCCTGAGATAAGGTGGGTTTCGGAACGCCAAACATAAAAGTGTTAATAACTTTGGAAAAACACTTCAGACAGTTTAGATTTGATGTGCAACTACTAGAAAGACCCTTTCTGCTATAGTGGGAGGTTAAAATTTCATGTTCTGAAGCTTCCCTGAAAAGTTATGGCACAATGCACAAAAACGCTTTTCAGCCTGAGATAAGGTGGGTTTCGGAACGCCAAACATAAAAGTGTTGATAACTTTCGAAAAACACTTCAGAGAGCTTAGATTTGATGTGCACCTACTAGAAAGACCCTTTCTGCTATAGTGGGAGGTTAAAATTTCATGTTCTGAAGCTTTCCTGAAAAGTTATGGCACAATGCACAAAAACGCTTTTCAGCCTGAGATAAGGTGGGTTTCGGAACGCCAAACATAAAAGTGTTGATAACTTTGGAAAAACACTTCAGACAGCTTAGATTTGATGTGCAACTACTAGAAAGACCCTTTCTGCTATAGTGGGAGGTTAAAATTTCATGTTCTGAAGCTTTCCTGAAAAGTTATGGCACAATGCACAAAAACGCTTTTCAGCCTGAGATAAGGTGGGTTTCGGAACGCCAAACATAAAAGTGTTGATAACTTTCGAAAAACACTTCAGACAGCTTAGATTTGATGTGCACCTACTAGAAAGACCCTTTCTGCTATAGTGGGAGGTTAAAATTTCATGTTCTGAAGCTTCCCTGAAAAGTTATGGCACAATGCGTAAAAACGCTTTTCAGCCTGAGATAAGGTGGGTTTCGGAACGCCAAACATAAAAGTGTTGATAACTTTGGAAAAACACTTCAGACAGTTTAGATTTGATGTGCAACTACTAGAAAGACCCTTTCTGCTATAGTGGGAGGTTAAAATTTCATGTTCTGAAGCTTCCCTGAAAAGTTATGGCACAATGCACAAAAACGCTTTTCAGCCTGAGATAAGGTGGGTTTCGGAACGCCAAACATAAAAGTGTTGATAACTTTGGAAAAACACTTCAGACAGTTTAGATTTGATGTGCAACTACTAGAAAGACCCTTTCTGCTATAGTGGGAGGTTAAAATTTCATGTTCTGAAGCTGCCCTGAAAAGTTATGGCACAATGCACAAAAACGCTTTTCAGCCTGAGATAAGGTGGGTTTCGGAACGCCAAACATAAAAGTGTTAATAACTTTGGAAAAACACTTCAGACAGTTTAGATTTGATGTGCAACTACTAGAAAGACCCTTTCTGCTATAGTGGGAGGTTAAAATTTCATGTTCTGAAGCTTCCCTGAAAAGTTATGGCACAATGCACAAAAACGCTTTTCAGCCTGAGATAAGGTGGGTTTCGGAACGCCAAACATAAAAGTGTTGATAACTTTCGAAAAACACTTCAGACAGCTTAGATTTGATGTGCACCTACTAGAAAGACCCTTTCTGCTATAGGGGGAGGTTAAAATTTCATGTTCTGAAGCTTCCCTGAAAAGTTATGGCACAATGCACAAAAACGCTTTTCAGCCTGAGATAAGGTGGGTTTCGGAACGCCAAACATAAAAGTGTTGATAACTTTCGAAAAACACTTCAGACAGCTTAGATTTGATGTGCACCTACTAGAAAGACCCTTTCTGCTATAGTGGGAGGTTAAAATTTCATGTTCTGAAGCTTCCCTGAAAAGTTATGGCACAATGCGTAAAAACGCTTTTCAGCCTGAGATAAGGTGGGTTTCGGAACGCCAAACATAAAAGTGTTGATAACTTTGGAAAAACACTTCAGACAGTTTAGATTTGATGTGCAACTACTAGAAAGACCCTTTCTGCTATAGTGGGAGGTTAAAATTTCATGTTCTGAAGCTTCCCTGAAAAGTTATGGCACAATGCACAAAAACGCTTTTCAGCCTGAGATAAGGTGGGTTTCGGAACGCCAAACATAAAAGTGTTAATAACTTTGGAAAAACACTTCAGACAGTTTAGATTTGATGTGCAACTACTAGAAAGACCCTTTCTGCTATAGTGGGAGGTTAAAATTTCATGTTCTGAAGCTTCCCTGAAAAGTTATGGCACAATGCACAAAAACGCTTTTCAGCCTGAGATAAGGTGGGTTTCGGAACGCCAAACATAAAAGTGTTGATAACTTTGGAAAAACACTTCAGACAGCTTAGATTTGATGTGCAACTACTAGAAAGACCCTTTCTGCTATAGTGGGAGGTTAAAATTTCATGTTCTGAAGCTTCCCTGAAAAGTTATGGCACAATGCACAAAAACGCTTTTCAGCCTGAGATAAGGTGGGTTTCGGAACGCCAAACATAAAAGTGTTGATAACTTTCGAAAAACACTTCAGACAGCTTAGATTGATGTGCACCTACTAGAAAGACCCTTTCTGCTATAGTGGGAGGTTAAAATTTCATGTTCTGAAGCTTCCCTGAAAAGTTATGGCACAATGCGTAAAAACGCTTTTCAGCCTGAGATAAGGTGGGTTTCGGAACGCCAAACATAAAAGTGTTGATAACTTTGGAAAAACACTTCAGACAGTTTAGATTTGATGTGCACCTACTAGAAAGACCCTTTCTGCTATAGTGGGAGGTTAAAATTTCATGTTCTGAAGCTTCCCTGAAAAGTTATGGCACAATGCACAAAAACGCTTTTCAGCCTGAGATAAGGTGGGTTTCGGAACGCCAAACATAAAAGTGTTAATAACTTTGGAAAAACACTTCAGACAGTTTAGATTTGATGTGCAACTACTAGAAAGACCCTTTCTGCTATAGTGGGAGGTTAAAATTTCATGTTCTGAAGCTTCCCTGAAAAGTTATGGCACAATGCGTAAAAACGCTTTTCAGCCTGAGATAAGGTGGGTTTCGGAAAGCCAAACATAAAAGTGTTGATAACTTTGGAAAAACACTTCAGACAGTTTAGATTTGATGTGCAACTACTAGAAACACCCTTTCTGCTATAGTGGGAGGTTAAAATTTCATGTTCTGAAGCTTCCCTGAAAAGTTATGGCACAATGCACAAAAACGCTTTTCAGCCTGAGATAAGGTGGGTTTCGGAACGCCAAACATAAAAGTGTTAATAACTTTGGAAAAACACTTCAGACAGTTTAGATTTGATGTGCAACTACTAGAAAGACCCTTTCTGCTATAGTGGGAGGTTAAAATTTCATGTTCTGAAGCTTCCCTGAAAAGTTATGGCACAATGCACAAAAACGCTTTTCAGCCTGAGATAAGGTGGGTTTCGGAACGCCAAACATAAAAGTGTTAATAACTTTGGAAAAACACTTCAGACAGTTTAGATTTGATGTGCAACTACTAGAAAGACCCTTTCTGCTATAGTGGGAGGTTAAAATTTCATGTTCTGAAGCTTCCCTGAAAAGTTATGGCACAATGCACAAAAACGCTTTTCAGCCTGAGATAAGGTGGGTTTCGGAACGCCAAACATAAAAGTGTTGATAACTTTCGAAAAATACTTCAGAGAGCTTAGATTTGATGTGCACCTACTAGAAAGACCCTTTCTGCTATAGTGGGAGGTTAAAATTTCATGTTCTGAAGCTTTCCTGAAAAGTTATGGCACAATGCACAAAAACGCTTTTCAGCCTGAGATAAGGTGGGTTTCGGAACGCCAAACATAAAAGTGTTGATAACTTTGGAAAAACACTTCAGACAGCTTAGATTTGATGTGCAACTACTAGAAAGACCCTTTCTGCTATAGTGGGAGGTTAAAATTTCATGTTCTGAAGCTTCCCTGAAAAGTTATGGCACAATGCACAAAAACGCTTTTCAGCCTGAGATAAGGTGGGTTTCGGAACGCCAAACATAAAAGTGTTGATAACTTTCGAAAAACACTTCAGACAGCTTAGATTTGATGTGCACCTACTAGAAAGACCCTTTCTGCTATAGTGGGAGGTTAAAATTTCATGTTCTGAAGCTTCCCTGAAAAGTTATGGCACAATGCGTAAAAACGCTTTTCAGCCTGAGATAAGGTGGGTTTCGGAACGCCAAACATAAAAGTGTTGATAACTTTGGAAAAACACTTCAGACAGTTTAGATTTGATGTGCAACTACTAGAAAGACCCTTTCTGCTATAGTGGGAGGTTATAATTTCATGTTCTGAAGCTTCCCTGAAAAGTTATGGCACAATGCACAAAAACGCTTTTCAGCCTGAGATAAGGTGGGTTTCGGAACGCCAAACATAAAAGTGTTAATAACTTTGGAAAAACACTTCAGACAGTTTAGATTTGATGTGCAACTACTAGAAATACCCTTTCTGCTATAGTGGGAGGTTAAAATTTCATGTTCTGAAGCTTCCCTGAAAAGTTATGGAACAATGCACAAAAACGCTTTTCAGCCTGAGATAAGGTGGGTTTCGGAACGCCAAACATAAAAGTGTTGATAACTTTCGAAAAACACTTCAGACAGCTTAGATTTGATGTGCACCTACTAGAAAGACCCTTTCTGCTATAGTGGGAGGTTAAAATTTCATGTTCTGAAGCTTCCCTGAAAAGTTATGGCACAATGCGTAAAAACGCTTTTCAGCCTGAGATAAGGTGGGTTTCGGAACGCCAAACATAAAAGTGTTGATAACTTTGGAAAAACACTTCAGACAGTTTAGATTTGATGTGCAACTACTAGAAAGACCCTTTCTGCTATAGTGGGAGGTTAAAATTTCATGTTCTGAAGCTTCCCTGAAAAGTTATGGCACAATGCACAAAAACGCTTTTCAGCCTGAGATAAGGTGGGTTTCGGAACGCCAAACATAAAAGTGTTAATAACTTTGGAAAAACACTTCAGACAGTTTAGATTTGATGTGCAACTACTAGAAAGACCCTTTCTGCTATAGTGGGAGGTTAAAATTTCATGTTCTGAAGCTTCCCTGAAAAGTTATGGCACAATGCGTAAAAACGCTTTTCAGCCTGAGATAAGGTGGGTTTCGGAACGCCAAACATAAAAGTGTTGATAACTTTGGAAAAACACTTCAGACAGTTTAGATTTGATGTGCAACTACTAGAAACACCCTTTCTGCTATAGTGGGAGGTTAAAATTTCATGTTCTGAAGCTTCCCTGAAAAGTTATGGCACAATGCACAAAAACGCTTTTCAGCCTGAGATAAGGTGGGTTTCGGAACGCCAAACATAAAAGTGTTAATAACTTTGGAAAAACACTTCAGACAGTTTAGATTTGATGTGCAACTACTAGAAAGACCCTTTCTGCTATAGTGGGAGGTTAAAATTTCATGTTCTGAAGCTTCCCTGAAAAGTTATGGCACAATGCACAAAAACGCTTTTCAGCCTGAGATAAGGTGGGTTTCGGAACGCCAAACATAAAAGTGTTAATAACTTTGGAAAAACACTTCAGACAGTTTAGATTTGATGTGCAACTACTAGAAAGACCCTTTCTGCTATAGTGGGAGGTTAAAATTTCATGTTCTGAAGCTTCCCTGAAAAGTTATGGCACAATGCACAAAAACGCTTTTCAGCCTGAGATAAGGTGGGTTTCGGAACGCCAAACATAAAAGTGTTGATAACTTTCGAAAAACACTTCAGAGAGCTTAGATTTGATGTGCACCTACTAGAAAGACCCTTTCTGCTATAGTGGGAGGTTAAAATTTCATGTTCTGAAGCTTTCCTGAAAAGTTATGGCACAATGCACAAAAACGCTTTTCAGCCTGAGATAAGGTGGGTTTCGGAACGCCAAACATAAAAGTGTTGATAACTTTGGAAAAACACTTCAGACAGCTTAGATTTGATGTGCAACTACTAGAAAGACCCTTTCTGCTATAGTGGGAGGTTAAAATTTCATGTTCTGAAGCTTCCCTGAAAAGTTATGGCACAATGCACAAAAACGCTTTTCAGCCTGAGATAAGGTGGGTTTCGGAACGCCAAACATAAAAGTGTTGATAACTTTCGAAAAACACTTCAGACAGCTTAGATTTGATGTGCACCTACTAGAAAGACCCTTTCTGCTATAGTGGGAGGTTAAAATTTCATGTTCTGAAGCTTCCCTGAAAAGTTATGGCACAATGCGTAAAAACGCTTTTCAGCCTGAGATAAGGTGGGTTTCGGAACGCCAAACATAAAAGTGTTGATAACTTTGGAAAAACACTTCAGACAGTTTAGATTTGATGTGCAACTACTAGAAAGACCCTTTCTGCTATAGTGGGAGGTTAAAATTTCATGTTCTGAAGCTTCCCTGAAAAGTTATGGCACAATGCACAAAAACGCTTTTCAGCCTGAGATAAGGTGGGTTTCGGAACGCCAAACATAAAAGTGTTAATAACTTTGGAAAAACACTTCAGACAGTTTAGATTTGATGTGCAACTACTAGAAAGACCCTTTCTGCTATAGTGGGAGGTTAAAATTTCATGTTCTGAAGCTGCCCTGAAAAGTTATGGCACAATGCACAAAAACGCTTTTCAGCCTGAGATAAGGTGGGTTTCGGAACGCCAAACATAAAAGTGTTAATAACTTTGGAAAAACACTTCAGACAGTTTAGATTTGATGTGCAACTACTAGAAAGACCCTTTCTGCTATAGTGGGAGGTTAAAATTTCATGTTCTGAAGCTTCCCTGAAAAGTTATGGAACAATGCACAAAAACGCTTTTCAGCCTGAGATAAGGTGGGTTTCGGAACGCCAAACATAAAAGTGTTGATAACTTTCGAAAAACACTTCAGACAGCTTAGATTTGATGTGCACCTACTAGAAAGACCCTTTCTGCTATAGTGGGAGGTTAAAATTTCATGTTCTGAAGCTTCCCTGAAAAGTTATGGCACAATGCGTAAAAACGCTTTTCAGCCTGAGATAAGGTGGGTTTCGGAACGCCAAACATAAAAGTGTTGATAACTTTGGAAAAACACTTCAGACAGTTTAGATTTGATGTGCAACTACTAGAAAGACCCTTTCTGCTATAGTGGGAGGTTAAAATTTCATGTTCTGAAGCTTCCCTGAAAAGTTATGGCACAATGCACAAAAACGCTTTTCAGCCTGAGATAAGGTGGGTTTCGGAACGCCAAACATAAAAGTGTTAATAACTTTGGAAAAACACTTCAGACAGTTTAGATTTGATGTGCAACTACTAGAAAGACCCTTTCTGCTATAGTGGGAGGTTAAAATTTCATGTTCTGAAGCTTCCCTGAAAAGTTATGGCACAATGCACAAAAACGCTTTTCAGCCTGAGATAAGGTGGGTTTCGGAACGCCAAACATAAAAGTGTTGATAACTTTCGAAAAACACTTCAGAGAGCTTAGATTTGATGTGCACCTACTAGAAAGACCCTTTCTGCTATAGTGGGAGGTTAAAATTTCATGTTCTGAAGCTTTCCTGAAAAGTTATGGCACAATGCACAAAAACGCTTTTCAGCCTGAGATAAGGTGGGTTTCGGAACGCCAAACATAAAAGTGTTGATAACTTTTGAAAAACACTTCAGACAGCTTAGATTTGATGTGCAACTACTAGAAAGACCCTTTCTGCTATAGTGGGAGGTTAAAATTTCATGTTCTGAAGCTTCCCTGAAAAGTTATGGCACAATGCACAAAAACGCTTTTCAGCCTGAGATAAGGTGGGTTTCGGAACGCCAAACATAAAAGTGTTGATAACTTTGGAAAAACACTTCAGACAGTTTAGATTTGATGTGCAACTACTAGAAAGACCCTTTCTGCTATAGTGGGAGGTTAAAATTTCATGTTCTGAAGCTTTCCTGAAAAGTTATGGCACAATGCACAAAAACGCTTTTCAGCCTGAGATAAGGTGGGTTTCGGAACGCCAAACATAAAAGTGTTGATAACTTTTGAAAAACACTTCAGACAGCTTAGATTTGATGTGCAACTACTAGAAAGACCCTTTCTGCTATAGTGGGAGGTTAAAATTTCATGTTCTGAAGCTTCCCTGAAAAGTTATGGCACAATGCACAAAAACGCTTTTCAGCCTGAGATAAGGTGGGTTTCGGAACGCCAAACATAAAAGTGTTGATAACTTTCGAAAAACACTTCAGACAGCTTAGATTTGATGTGCACCTACTAGAAAGACCCTTTCTGCTATAGTGGGAGGTTAAAATTTCATGTTCTGAAGCTTCCCTGAAAAGTTATGGCACAATGCGTAAAAACGCTTTTCAGCCTGAGATAAGGTGGGTTTCGGAACGCCAAACATAAAAGTGTTGATAACTTTGGAAAAACACTTCAGACAGTTTAGATTTGATGTGCAACTACTAGAAAGACCCTTTCTGCTATAGTGGGAGGTTAAAATTTCATGTTCTGAAGCTTCCCTGAAAAGTTATGGCACAATGCACAAAAACGCTTTTCAGCCTGAGATAAGGTGGGTTTCGGAACGCCAAACATAAAAGTGTTAATAACTTTGGAAAAACACTTCAGACAGTTTAGATTTGATGTGCAACTACTAGAAAGACCCTTTCTGCTATAGTGGGAGGTTAAAATTTCATGTTCTGAAGCTTCCCTGAAAAGTTATGGCACAATGCACAAAAACGCTTTTCAGCCTGAGATAAGGTGGGTTTCGGAACGCCAAACATAAAAGTGTTGATAACTTTCGAAAAACACTTCAGAGAGCTTAGATTTGATGTGCACCTACTAGAAAGACCCTTTCTGCTATAGTGGGAGGTTAAAATTTCATGTTCTGAAGCTTCCCTGAAAAGTTATGGCACAATGCGTAAAAACGCTTTTCAGCCTGAGATAAGGTGGGTTTCGGAACGCCAAACATAAAAGTGTTGATAACTTTGGAAAAACACTTCAGACAGCTTAGATTTGATGTGCAACTACTAGAAAGACCCTTTCTGCTATAGTGGGAGGTTAAAATTTCATGTTCTGAAGCTTCCCTGAAAAGTTATGGCACAATGCACAAAAACGCTTTTCAGCCTGAGATAAGGTGGGTTTCGGAACGCCAAACATAAAAGTGTTGATAACTTTGGAAAAACACTTCAGACAGTTTAGATTTGATGTGCAACTACTAGAAAGACCCTTTCTGCTATAGTGGGAGGTTAAAATTTCATGTTCTGAAGCTTCCCTGAAAAGTTATGGCACAATGCACAAAAACGCTTTTCAGCCTGAGATAAGGTGGGTTTCGGAACGCCAAACATAAAAGTGTTGATAACTTTCGAAAAACACTTCAGACAGCTTAGATTTGATGTGCACCTACTAGAAAGACCCTTTCTGCTATAGTGGGAGGTTAAAATTTCATGTTCTGAAGCTTCCCTGAAAAGTTATGGCACAATGCGTAAAAACGCTTTTCAGCCTGAGATAAGGTGGGTTTCGGAACGCCAAACATAAAAGTGTTGATAACTTTGGAAAAACACTTCAGACAGTTTAGATTTGATGTGCAACTACTAGAAAGACCCTTTCTGCTATAGTGGGAGGTTAAAATTTCATGTTCTGAAGCTTCCCTGAAAAGTTATGGCACAATGCACAAAAACGCTTTTCAGCCTGAGATAAGGTGGGTTTCGGAACGCCAAACATAAAAGTGTTAATAACTTTGGAAAAACACTTCAGACAGTTTAGATTTGATGTGCAACTACTAGAAAGACCCTTTCTGCTATAGTGGGAGGTTAAAATTTCATGTTCTGAAGCTTCCCTGAAAAGTTATGGCACAATGCGTAAAAACGCTTTTCAGCCTGAGATAAGGTGGGTTTCGGAACGCCAAACATAAAAGTGTTGATAACTTTGGAAAAACACTTCAGACAGTTTAGATTTGATGTGCAACTACTAGAAAGACCCTTTCTGCTATAGTGGGAGGTTAAAATTTCATGTTCTGAAGCTTCCCTGAAAAGTTATGGCACAATGCGTAAAAACGCTTTTCAGCCTGAGATAAGGTGGGTTTCGGAACGCCAAACATAAAAGTGTTGATAACTTTGGAAAAACACTTCAGACAGTTTAGATTTGATGTGCAACTACTAGAAAGACCCTTTCTGCTATAGTGGGAAGTTAAAATTTCATGTTCTGAAGCTTCCCTGAAAAGTTATGGCACAATGCACAAAAACGCTTTTCAGCCTGAGATAAGGTGGGTTTCGGAACGCCAAACATAAAAGTGTTAATAACTTTGGAAAAACACTTCAGACAGTTTAGATTTGATGTGCAACTACTAGAAAGACCCTTTCTGCTATAGTGGGAGGTTAAAATTTCATGTTCTGAAGCTTCCCTGAAAAGTTATGGCACAATGCACAAAAACGCTTTTCAGCCTGAGATAAGGTAGGTTTCGGAACGCCAAACATAAAAGTGTTAATAACTTTGGAAAAACACTTCAGACAGTTTAGATTTGATGTGCAACTACTAGAAAGACCCTTTCTGCTATAGTGGGAGGTTAAAATTTCATGTTCTGAAGCTTCCCTGAAAAGTTATGGCACAATGCACAAAAACGCTTTTCAGCCTGAGATAAGGTGGGTTTCGGAACGCCAAACATAAAAGTGTTAATAACTTTGGAAAAACACTTCAGACAGTTTAGATTTGATGTGCAACTACTAGAAAGACCCTTTCTGCTATAGTGGGAGGTTAAAATTTCATGTTCTGAAGCTTCCCTGAAAAGTTATGGCACAATGCACAAAAACGCTTTTCAGCCTGAGATAAGGTGGGTTTCGGAACGCCAAACATAAAAGTGTTGATAACTTTCGAAAAACACTTCAGAGAGCTTAGATTTGATGTGCACCTACTAGAAAGACCCTTTCTGCTATAGTGGGAGGTTAAAATTTCATGTTCTGAAGCTTTCCTGAAAAGTTATGGCACAATGCACAAAAACGCTTTTCAGCCTGAGATAAGGTGGGTTTCGGAACGCCAAACATAAAAGTGTTGATAACTTTGGAAAAACACTTCAGACAGCTTAGATTTGATGTGCAACTACTAGAAAGACCCTTTCTGCTATAGTGGGAGGTTAAAATTTCATGTTCTGAAGCTTCCCTGAAAAGTTATGGCACAATGCACAAAAACGCTTTTCAGCCTGAGATAAGGTGGGTTTCGGAACGCCAAACATAAAAGTGTTGATAACTTTGGAAAAACACTTCAGACAGTTTAGATTTGATGTGCAACTACTAGAAAGACCCTTTCTGCTATAGTGGGAGGTTAAAATTTCATGTTCTGAAGCTTCCCTGAAAAGTTATGGCACAATGCACAAAAACGCTTTTCAGCCTGAGATAAGGTGGGTTTCGGAACGCCAAACATAAAAGTGTTGATAACTTTCGAAAAACACTTCAGACAGCTTAGATTTGATGTGCACCTACTAGAAAGACCCTTTCTGCTATAGTGGGAGGTTAAAATTTCATGTTCTGAAGCTTCCCTGAAAAGTTATGGCACAATGCGTAAAAACGCTTTTCAGCCTGAGATAAGGTGGGTTTCGGAACGCCAAACATAAAAGTGTTGATAACTTTGGAAAAACACTTCAGACAGTTTAGATTTGATGTGCAACTACTAGAAAGACCCTTTCTGCTATAGTGGGAGGTTAAAATTTCATGTTCTGAAGCTTCCCTGAAAAGTTATGGCACAATGCACAAAAACGCTTTTCAGCCTGAGATAAGGTGGGTTTCGGAACGCCAAACATAAAAGTGTTAATAACTTTGGAAAAACACTTCAGACAGTTTAGATTTGATGTGCAACTACTAGAAAGACCCTTTCTGCTATAGTGGGAGGTTAAAATTTCATGTTCTGAAGCTTCCCTGAAAAGTTATGGCACAATGCGTAAAAACGCTTTTCAGCCTGAGATAAGGTGGGTTTCGGAACGCCAAACATAAAAGTGTTGATAACTTTGGAAAAACACTTCAGACAGTTTAGATTTGATGTGCAACTACTAGAAAGACCCTTTCTGCTATAGTGGGAGGTTAAAATTTCATGTTCTGAAGCTTCCCTGAAAAGTTATGGCACAATGCGTAAAAACGCTTTTCAGCCTGAGATAAGGTGGGTTTCGGAACGCCAAACATAAAAGTGTTGATAACTTTGGAAAAACACTTCAGACAGTTTAGATTTGATGTGCAACTACTAGAAAGACCCTTTCTGCTATAGTGGGAGGTTAAAATTTCATGTTCTGAAGCTTCCCTGAAAAGTTATGGCACAATGCACAAAAACGCTTTTCAGCCTGAGATAAGGTGGGTTTCGGAACGCCAAACATAAAAGTGTTAATAACTTTGGAAAAACACTTCAGACAGTTTAGATTTGATGTGCAACTACTAGAAAGACCCTTTCTGCTATAGTGGGAGGTTAAAATTTCATGTTCTGAAGCTTCCCTGAAAAGTTATGGCACAATGCACAAAAACGCTTTTCAGCCTGAGATAAGGTAGGTTTCGGAACGCCAAACATAAAAGTGTTAATAACTTTGGAAAAACACTTCAGACAGTTTAGATTTGATGTGCAACTACTAGAAAGACCCTTTCTGCTATAGTGGGAGGTTAAAATTTCATGTTCTGAAGCTTCCCTGAAAAGTTATGGCACAATGCACAAAAACGCTTTTCAGCCTGAGATAAGGTGGGTTTCGGAACGCCAAACATAAAAGTGTTAATAACTTTGGAAAAACACTTCAGACAGTTTAGATTTGATGTGCAACTACTAGAAAGACCCTTTCTGCTATAGTGGGAGGTTAAAATTTCATGTTCTGAAGCTTCCCTGAAAAGTTATGGCACAATGCACAAAAACGCTTTTCAGCCTGAGATAAGGTGGGTTTCGGAACGCCAAACATAAAAGTGTTAATAACTTTGGAAAAACACTTCAGACAGTTTAGATTTGATGTGCAACTACTAGAAAGACCCTTTCTGCTATAGTGGGAGGTTAAAATTTCATGTTCTGAAGCTTCCCTGAAAAGTTATGGCACAATGCACAAAAACGCTTTTCAGCCTGAGATAAGGTGGGTTTCGGAACGCCAAACATAAAAGTGTTGATAACTTTCGAAAAACACTTCAGAGAGCTTAGATTTGATGTGCACCTACTAGAAAGACCCTTTCTGCTATAGTGGGAGGTTAAAATTTCATGTTCTGAAGCTTTCCTGAAAAGTTATGGCACAATGCACAAAAACGCTTTTCAGCCTGAGATAAGGTGGGTTTCGGAACGCCAAACATAAAAGTGTTGATAACTTTGGAAAAACACTTCAGACAGCTTAGATTTGATGTGCAACTACTAGAAAGACCCTTTCTGCTATAGTGGGAGGTTAAAATTTCATGTTCTGAAGCTTCCCTGAAAAGTTATGGCACAATGCACAAAAACGCTTTTCAGCCTGAGATAAGGTGGGTTTCGGAACGCCAAACATAAAAGTGTTGATAACTTTGGAAAAACACTTCAGACAGTTTAGATTTGATGTGCAACTACTAGAAAGACCCTTTCTGCTATAGTGGGAGGTTAAAATTTCATGTTCTGAAGCTTCCCTGAAAAGTTATGGCACAATGCACAAAAACGCTTTTCAGCCTGAGATAAGGTGGGTTTCGGAACGCCAAACATAAAAGTGTTGATAACTTTCGAAAAACACTTCAGACAGCTTAGATTTGATGTGCACCTACTAGAAAGACCCTTTCTGCTATAGTGGGAGGTTAAAATTTCATGTTCTGAAGCTTCCCTGAAAAGTTATGGCACAATGCGTAAAAACGCTTTTCAGCCTGAGATAAGGTGGGTTTCGGAACGCCAAACATAAAAGTGTTGATAACTTTGGAAAAACACTTCAGACAGTTTAGATTTGATGTGCAACTACTAGAAAGACCCTTTCTGCTATAGTGGGAGGTTAAAATTTCATGTTCTGAAGCTTCCCTGAAAAGTTATGGCACAATGCACAAAAACGCTTTTCAGCCTGAGATAAGGTGGGTTTCGGAACGCCAAACATAAAAGTGTTAATAACTTTGGAAAAACACTTCAGACAGTTTAGATTTGATGTGCAACTACTAGAAAGACCCTTTCTGCTATAGTGGGAGGTTAAAATTTCATGTTCTGAAGCTTCCCTGAAAAGTTATGGCACAATGCGTAAAAACGCTTTTCAGCCTGAGATAAGGTGGGTTTCGGAACGCCAAACATAAAAGTGTTGATAACTTTGGAAAAACACTTCAGACAGTTTAGATTTGATGTGCAACTACTAGAAAGACCCTTTCTGCTATAGTGGGAGGTTAAAATTTCATGTTCTGAAGCTTCCCTGAAAAGTTATGGCACAATGCGTAAAAACGCTTTTCAGCCTGAGATAAGGTGGGTTTCGGAACGCCAAACATAAAAGTGTTGATAACTTTGGAAAAACACTTCAGACAGTTTAGATTTGATGTGCAACTACTAGAAAGACCCTTTCTGCTATAGTGGGAGGTTAAAATTTCATGTTCTGAAGCTTCCCTGAAAAGTTATGGCACAATGCACAAAAACGCTTTTCAGCCTGAGATAAGGTGGGTTTCGGAACGCCAAACATAAAAGTGTTAATAACTTTGGAAAAACACTTCAGACAGTTTAGATTTGATGTGCAACTACTAGAAAGACCCTTTCTGCTATAGTGGGAGGTTAAAATTTCATGTTCTGAAGCTTCCCTGAAAAGTTATGGCACAATGCACAAAAACGCTTTTCAGCCTGAGATAAGGTAGGTTTCGGAACGCCAAACATAAAAGTGTTAATAACTTTGGAAAAACACTTCAGACAGTTTAGATTTGATGTGCAACTACTAGAAAGACCCTTTCTGCTATAGTGGGAGGTTAAAATTTCATGTTCTGAAGCTTCCCTGAAAAGTTATGGCACAATGCACAAAAACGCTTTTCAGCCTGAGATAAGGTGGGTTTCGGAACGCCAAACATAAAAGTGTTAATAACTTTGGAAAAACACTTCAGACAGTTTAGATTTGATGTGCAACTACTAGAAAGACCCTTTCTGCTATAGTGGGAGGTTAAAATTTCATGTTCTGAAGCTTCCCTGAAAAGTTATGGCACAATGCACAACAACGCTTTTCAGCCTGAGATAAGGTGGGTTTCGGAACGCCAAACATAAAAGTGTTGATAACTTTCGAAAAACACTTCAGAGAGCTTAGATTTGATGTGCACCTACTAGAAAGACCCTTTCTGCTATAGTGGGAGGTTAAAATTTCATGTTCTGAAGCTTTCCTGAAAAGTTATGGCACAATGCACAAAAACGCTTTTCAGCCTGAGATAAGGTGGGTTTCGGAACGCCAAACATAAAAGTGTTGATAACTTTTGAAAAACACTTCAGACAGCTTAGATTTGATGTGCAACTACTAGAAAGACCCTTTCTGCTATAGTGGGAGGTTAAAATTTCATGTTCTGAAGCTTCCCTGAAAAGTTATGGCACAATGCACAAAAACGCTTTTCAACCTGAGATAAGGTGGGTTTCGGAACGCCAAACATAAAAGTGTTGATAACTTTCGAAAAACACTTCAGACAGCTTAGATTTGATGTGCACCTACTAGAAAGACCCTTTCTGCTATAGTGGGAGGTTAAAATTTCATGTTCTGAAGCTTCCCTGAAAAGTTATGGCACAATGCGTAAAAACGCTTTTCAGCCTGAGATAAGGTGGGTTTCGGAACGCCAAACATAAAAGTGTTGATAACTTTGGAAAAACACTTCAGACAGTTTAGATTTGATGTGCAACTACTAGAAAGACCCTTTCTGCTATAGTGGGAGGTTAAAATTTCATGTTCTGAAGCTTCCCTGAAAAGTTATGGCACAATGCACAAAAACGCTTTTCAGCCTGAGATAAGGTGGGTTTCGGAACGCCAAACATAAAAGTGTTGATAACTTTCGAAAAACACTTCAGAGAGCTTAGATTTGATGTGCACCTACTAGAAAGACCCTTTCTGCTATAGTGGGAGGTTAAAATTTCATGTTCTGAAGCTTTCCTGAAAAGTTATGGCACAATGCACAAAAACGCTTTTCAGCCTGAGATAAGGTGGGTTTCGGAACGCCAAACATAAAAGTGTTGATAACTTTTGAATAACACTTCAGACAGCTTAGATTTGATGTGCAACTACTAGAAAGACCCTTTCTGCTATAGTGGGAGGTTAAAATTTCATGTTCTGAAGCTTCCCTGAAAAGTTATGGCACAATGCACAAAAACGCTTTTCAGCCTGAGATAAGGTGGGTTTCGGAACGCCAAACATAAAAGTGTTGATAACTTTGGAAAAACACTTCAGACAGTTTAGATTTGATGTGCAACTACTAGAAAGACCCTTTCTGCTATAGTGGGAGGTTAAAATTTCATGTTCTGAAGCTTTCCTGAAAAGTTATGGCACAATGCACAAAAACGCTTTTCAGCCTGAGATAAGGTGGGTTTCGGAACGCCAAACATAAAAGTGTTGATAACTTTTGAAAAACACTTCAGACAGCTTAGATTTGATGTGCAACTACTAGAAAGACCCTTTCTGCTATAGTGGGAGGTTAAAATTTCATGTTCTGAAGCTTCCCTGAAAAGTTATGGCACAATGCACAAAAACGCTTTTCAGCCTGAGATAAGGTGGGTTTCGGAACGCCAAACATAAAAGTGTTGATAACTTTCGAAAAACACTTCAGACAGCTTAGATTTGATGTGCACCTACTAGAAAGACCCTTTCTGCTATAGTGGGAGGTTAAAATTTCATGTTCTGAAGCTTCCCTGAAAAGTTATGGCACAATGCGTAAAAACGCTTTTCAGCCTGAGATAAGGTGGGTTTCGGAACGCCAAACATAAAAGTGTTGATAACTTTGGAAAAACACTTCAGACAGTTTAGATTTGATGTGCAACTACTAGAAAGACCCTTTCTGCTATAGTGGGAGGTTAAAATTTCATGTTCTGAAGCTTCCCTGAAAAGTTATGGCACAATGCACAAAAACGCTTTTCAGCCTGAGATAAGGTGGGTTTCGGAACGCCAAACATAAAAGTGTTAATAACTTTGGAAAAACACTTCAGACAGTTTAGATTTGATGTGCAACTACTAGAAAGACCCTTTCTGCTATAGTGGGAGGTTAAAATTTCATGTTCTGAAGCTTCCCTGAAAAGTTATGGCACAATGCACAAAAACGCTTTTCAGCCTGAGATAAGGTGGGTTTCGGAACGCCAAACATAAAAGTGTTGATAACTTTCGAAAAACACTTCAAAGAGCTTAGATTTGATGTGCACCTACTAGAAAGACCCTTTCTGCTATAGTGGGAGGTTAAAATTTCATGTTCTGAAGCTTTCCTGAAAAGTTATGGCACAATGCACAAAAACGCTTTTCAGCCTGAGATAAGGTGGGTTTCGGAACGCCAAACATAAAAGTGTTGTTAACTTTTGAAAAACACTTCAGACAGCTTAGATTTGATGTGCAACTACTAGAAAGACCCTTTCTGCTATAGTGGGAGGTTAAAATTTCATGTTCTGAAGCTTCCCTGAAAAGTTATGGCACAATGCACAAAAACGCTTTTCAGCCTGAGATAAGGTGGGTTTCGGAACGCCAAACATAAAAGTGTTGATAACTTTCGAAAAACAAATCAGACAGCTTAGATTTGATGTGCACCTACTAGAAAGACCCTTTCTGCTATAGTGGGAGGTTAAAATTTCATGTTCTGAAGCTTCCCTGAAAAGTTATGGCACAATGCGTAAAAACGCTTTTCAGCCTGAGATAAGGTGGGTTTCGGAACGCCAAACATAAAAGTGTTGATAACTTTGGAAAAACACTTCAGACAGTTTAGATTTGATGTGCAACTACTAGAAAGACCCTTTCTGCTATAGTGGGAGGTTAAAATTTCATGTTCTGAAGCTTCCCTGAAAAGTTATGGCACAATGCACAAAAACGCTTTTCAGCCTGAGATAAGGTGGGTTTCGGAACGCCAAACATAAAAGTGTTAATAACTTTGGAAAAACACTTCAGACAGTTTAGATTTGATGTGCAACTACTAGAAAGACCCTTTCTGCTATAGTGGGAGGTTAAAATTTCATGTTCTGAAGCTTCCCTGAAAAGTTATGGCACAATGCGTAAAAACGCTTTTCAGCCTGAGATAAGGTGGGTTTCGGAACGCCAAACATAAAAGTGTTGATAACTTTGGAAAAACACTTCAGACAGTTTAGATTTGATGTGCAACTACTAGAAAGACCCTTTCTGCTATAGTGGGAGGTTAAAATTTCATGTTCTGAAGCTTCCCTGAAAAGTTATGGCACAATGCACAAAAACGCTTTTCAGCCTGAGATAAGGTGGGTTTCGGAACGCCAAACATAAAAGTGTTAATAACTTTGGAAAAACACTTCAGACAGTTTAGATTTGATGTGCAACTACTAGAAAGACCCTTTCTGCTATAGTGGGAGGTTAAAATTTCATGTTCTGAAGCTTCCCTGAAAAGTTATGGCACAATGCACAAAAACGCTTTTCAGCCTGAGATAAGGTGGGTTTCGGAACGCCAAACATAAAAGTGTTAATAACTTTGGAAAAACACTTCAGACAGTTTAGATTTGATGTGCAACTACTAGAAAGACCCTTTCTGCTATAGTGGGAGGTTAAAATTTCATGTTCTGAAGCTTCCCTGAAAAGTTATGGCACAATGCACAAAAACGCTTTTCAGCCTGAGATAAGGTGGGTTTCGGAACGCCAAACATAAAAGTGTTAATAACTTTGGAAAAACACTTCAGACAGTTTAGATTTGATGTGCAACTACTAGAAAGACCCTTTCTGCTATAGTGGGAGGTTAAAATTTCATGTTCTGAAGCTTCCCTGAAAAGTTATGGCACAATGCACAAAAACGCTTTTCAGCCTGAGATAAGGTGGGTTTCGGAACGCCAAACATAAAAGTGTTGATAACTTTCGAAAAACACTTCAGAGAGCTTAGATTTGATGTGCACATACTAGAAAGACCCTTTCTGCTATAGTGGGAGGTTAAAATTTCATGTTCTGAAGCTTTCCTGAAAAGTTATGGCACAATGCACAAAAACGCTTTTCAGCCTGAGATAAGGTGGGTTTCGGAACGCCAAACATAAAAGTGTTGATAACTTTTGAAAAACACTTCAGACAGCTTAGATTTGATGTGCAACTACTAGAAAGACCCTTTCTGCTATAGTGGGAGGTTAAAATTTCATGTTCTGAAGCTTCCCTGAAAAGTTATGGCACAATGCACAAAAACGCTTTTCAACCTGAGATAAGGTGGGTTTCGGAACGCCAAACATAAAAGTGTTGATAACTTTCGAAAAACACTTCAGACAGCTTAGATTTGATGTGCACCTACTAGAAAGACCCTTTCTGCTATAGTGGGAGGTTAAAATTTCATGTTCTGAAGCTTCCCTGAAAAGTTATGGCACAATGCGTAAAAACGCTTTTCAGCCTGAGATAAGGTGGGTTTCGGAACGCCAAACATAAAAGTGTTGATAACTTTGGAAAAACACTTCAGACAGTTTAGATTTGATGTGCAACTACTAGAAAGACCCTTTCTGCTATAGTGGGAGGTTAAAATTTCATGTTCTGAAGCTTTCCTGAAAAGTTATGGCACAATGCACAAAAACGCTTTTCAGCCTGAGATAAGGTGGGTTTCGGAACGCCAAACATAAAAGTGTTGATAACTTTTGAAAAACACTTCAGACAGCTTAGATTTGATGTGCAACTACTAGAAAGACCCTTTCTGCTATAGTGGGAGGTTAAAATTTCATGTTCTGAAGCTTCCCTGAAAAGTTATGGCACAATGCACAAAAACGCTTTTCAGCCTGAGATAAGGTGGGTTTCGGAACGCCAAACATAAAAGTGTTGATAACTTTGGAAAAACACTTCAGACAGTTTAGATTTGATGTGCAACTACTAGAAAGACCCTTTCTGCTATAGTGGGAGGTTAAAATTTCATGTTCTGAAGCTTCCCTGAAAAGTTATGGCACAATGCACAAAAACGCTTTTCAGCCTGAGATAAGGTGGGTTTCGGAACGCCAAACATAAAAGTGTTAATAACTTTGGAAAAACACTTCAGACAGTTTAGATTTGATGTGCAACTACTAGAAAGACCCTTTCTGCTATAGTGGGAGGTTAAAATTTCATGTTCTGAAGCTTCCCTGAAAAGTTATGGCACAATGCACAAAAACGCTTTTCAGCCTGAGATAAGGTGGGTTTCGGAACGCCAAACATAAAAGTGTTGATAACTTTCGAAAAACACTTCAGAGAGCTTAGATTTGATGTGCACCTACTAGAAAGACCCTTTCTGCTATAGTGGGAGGTTAAAATTTCATGTTCTGAAGCTTCCCTGAAAAGTTATGGCACAATGCGTAAAAACGCTTTTCAGCCTGAGATAAGGTGGGTTTCTTAACGCCAAACATAAAAGTGTTGATAACTTTGGAAAAACACTTCAGACAGTTTAGATTTGATGTGCAACTACTAGAAAGACCCTTTCTGCTATAGTGGGAGGTTAAAATTTCATGTTCTGAAGCTTCCCTGAAAAGTTATGGCACAATGCACAAAAACGCTTTTCAGCCTGAGATAAGGTGGGTTTCGGAACGCCAAACATAAAAGTGTTGATAACTTTGGAAAAACACTTCAGACAGTTTAGATTTGATGTGCAACTACTAGAAAGACCCTTTCTGCTATAGTGGGAGGCTAAAATTTCATGTTCTGAAGCTTTCCTGAAAAGTTATGGCACAATGCACAAAAACGCTTTTCAGCCTGAGATAAGGTGGGTTTCGGAACGCCAAACATAAAAGTGTTGATAACTTTTGAAAAACACTTCAGACAGCTTAGATTTGATGTGCAACTACTAGAAAGACCCTTTCTGCTATAGTGGGAGGTTAAAATTTCATGTTCTGAAGCTTCCCTGAAAAGTTATGGCACAATGCGTAAAAACGCTTTTCAGCCTGAGATAAGGTGGGTTTCGGAACGCCAAACATAAAAGTGTTGATAACTTTGGAAAAACACTTCAGACAGTTTAGATTTGATGTGCAACTACTAGAAAGACCCTTTCTGCTATAGTGGGAGGTTAAAATTTCATGTTCTGAAGCTTCCCTGAAAAGTTATGGCACAATGCACAAAAACGCTTTTCAGCCTGAGATAAGGTGGGTTTCGGAACGCCAAACATAAAAGTGTTAATAACTTTGGAAAAACACTTCAGACAGTTTAGATTTGATGTGCAACTACTAGAAAGACCCTTTCTGCTATAGTGGGAGGTTAAAATTTCATGTTCTGAAGCTTCCCTGAAAAGTTATGGCACAATGCACAAAAACGCTTTTCAGCCTGAGATAAGGTGGGTTTCGGAACGCCAAACATAAAAGTGTTGATAACTTTCGAAAAACACTTCAGAGAGCTTAGATTTGATGTGCACCTACTAGAAAGACCCTTTCTGCTATAGTGGGAGGTTAAAATTTCATGTTCTGAAGCTTCCCTGAAAAGTTATGGCACAATGCGTAAAAACGCTTTTCAGCCTGAGATAAGGTGGGTTTCGGAACGCCAAACATAAAAGTGTTGATAACTTTGGAAAAACACTTCAGACAGTTTAGATTTGATGTGCAACTACTAGAAAGACCCTTTCTGCTATAGTGGGAGGTTAAAATTTCATGTTCTGAAGCTTCCCTGAAAAGTTATGGCACAATGCACAAAAACGCTTTTCAGCCTGAGATAAGGTGGGTTTCGGAACGCCAAACATAAAAGTGTTAATAACTTTGGAAAAACACTTCAGACAGTTTAGATTTGATGTGCAACTACTAGAAAGACCATTTCTGCTATAGTGGGAGGTTAAAATTTCATGTTCTGAAGCTTTCCTGAAAAGTTATGGCACAATGCACAAAAACGCTTTTCAGCCTGAGATAAGGTGGGTTTCGGAACGCCAAACATAAAAGTGTTGATAACTTTCGAAAAACACTTCAGAGAGCTTAGATTTAATGTGCACCTACTAGAAAGACCCTTTCTGCTATAGTGGGAGGTTAAAATTTCATGTTCTGAAGCTTCCCTGAAAAGTTATGGCACAATGCGTAAAAACGCTTTTCAGCCTGAGATAAGGTGGGTTTCGGAACGCCAAACATAAAAGTGTTGATAACTTTGGAAAAACACTTCAGACAGTTTAGATTTGATGTGCAACTACTAGAAAGACCCTTTCTGCTATAGTGGGAGGTTAAAATTTCATGTTCTGAAGCTTTCCTGAAAAGTTATGGCACAATGCACAAAAACGCTTTTCAGCCTGAGATAAGGTGGGTTTCGGAACGCCAAACATAAAAGTGTTGATAACTTTTGAAAAACACTTCAGACAGCTTAGATTTGATGTGCAACTACTAGAAAGACCCTTTCTGCTATAGTGGGAGGTTAAAATTTCATGTTCTGAAGCTTCCCTGAAAAGTTATGGCACAATGCACAAAAACGCTTTTCAGCCTGAGATAAGGTGGGTTTCGGAACGCCAAACATAAAAGTGTTGATAACTTTTGAAATACACTTCAGACAGCTTAGATTTGATGTGCAACTACTAGAAAGACCCTTTCTGCTATAGTGGGAGGTTAAAATTTCATGTTCTGAAGCTTCCCTGAAAAGTTATGGCACAATGCACAAAAACGCTTTTCAGCCTGAGATAAGGTGGGTTTCGGAACGCCAAACATAAAAGTGTTGATAACTTTCGAAAAACACTTCAGACATCTTAGATTTGATGTGCACCTACTAGAAAGACCCTTTCTGCTATAGTGGGAGGTTAAAATTTCATGTTCTGAAGCTTCCCTGAAAAGTTATGGCACAATGCGTAAAAACGCTTTTCAGCCTGAGATAAGGTGGGTTTCGGAACGCCAAACATAAAAGGGTTGATAACTTTCGAAAAACACTTCAGACAGTTTAGATTTGATGTGCAACTACTAGAAAGACCCTTTCTGCTATAGTGGGAGGTTAAAATTTCATGTTCTGAAGCTTCCCTGAAAAGTTATGGCACAATGCACAAAAACGCTTTTCAGCCTGAGATAAGGTGGGTTTCGGAACGCCAAACATAAAAGTGTTAATAACTTTGGAAAAACACTTCAGACAGTTTAGATTTGATGTGCAACTACTAGAAAGACCCTTTCTGCTATAGTGGGAGGTTAAAATTTCATGTTCTGAAGCTTCCCTGAAAAGTTATGGCACAATGCACAAAAACGCTTTTCAGCCTGAGATAAGGTGGGTTTCGGAACGCCAAACATAAAAGTGTTAATAACTTTGGAAAAACACTTCAGACAGTTTAGATTTGATGTGCAACTACTAGAAAGACCCTTTCTGCTATAGTGGGAGGTTAAAATTTCATGTTCTGAAGCTTCCCTGAAAAGTTATGGCACAATGCACAAAAACGCTTTTCAGCCTGAGATAAGGTGGGTTTCGGAACGCCAAACATAAAAGTGTTAATAACTTTGGAAAAACACTTCAGACAGTTTAGATTTGATGTGCAACTACTAGAAAGACCCTTTCTGCTATAGTGGGAGGTTAAAATTTCATGTTCTGAAGCTTCCCTGAAAAGTTATGGCACAATGCACAAAAACGCTTTTCAGCCTGAGATAAGGTGGGTTTCGGAACGCCAAACATAAAAGTGTTGATAACTTTCGAAAAACACTTCAGAGAGCTTAGATTTGATGTGCACCTACTAGAAAGACCCTTTCTGCTATAGTGGGAGGTTAAAATTTCATGTTCTGAAGCTTTCCTGAAAAGTTATGGCACAATGCACAAAAACGCTTTTCAGCCTGAGATAAGGTGGGTTTCGGAACGCCAAACATAAAAGTGTTGATAACTTTTGAAAAACACTTCAGACAGCTTAGATTTGATGTGCAACTACTAGAAAGACCCTTTCTGCTATAGTGGGAGGTTAAAATTTCATGTTCTGAAGCTTCCCTGAAAAGTTATGGCACAATGCACAAAAACGCTTTTCAGCCTGAGATAAGGTGGGTTTCGGAACGCCAAACATAAAAGTGTTGATAACTTTCGAAAAACACTTCAGACAGCTTAGATTTGATGTGCACCTACTAGAAAGACCCTTTCTGCTATAGTGGGAGGTTAAAATTTCATGTTCTGAAGCTTCCCTGAAAAGTTATGGCACAATGCGTAAAAACGCTTTTCAGCCTGAGATAAGGTGGGTTTCGGAACGCCAAACATAAAAGTGTTGATAACTTTGGAAAAACACTTCAGACAGTTTAGATTTGATGTGCAACTACTAGAAAGACCCTTTCTGCTATAGTGGGAGGTTAAAATTTCATGTTCTGAAGCTTCCCTGAAAAGTTATGGCACAATGCACAAAAACGCTTTTCAGCCTGAGATAAGGTGGGTTTCGGAACGCCAAACATAAAAGTGTTAATAACTTTGGAAAAACACTTCAGACAGTTTAGATTTGATGTGCAACTACGAGAAAGACCCTTTCTGCTATAGTGGGAGGTTAAAATTTCATGTTCTGAAGCTTCCCTGAAAAGTTATGGCACAATGCACAAAAACGCTTTTCAGCCTGAGATAAGGTGGGTTTCGGAACGCCAAACATAAAAGTGTTAATAACTTTGGAAAAACACTTCAGACAGTTTAGATTTGATGTGCAACTACTAGAAAGACCCTTTCTGCTATAGTGGGAGGTTAAAATTTCATGTTCTGAAGCTTCCCTGAAAAGTTATGGCACAATGCACAAAAACGCTTTTCAGCCTGAGATAAGGTGGGTTTCGGAACGCCAAACATAAAAGTGTTAATAACTTTGGAAAAACACTTCAGACAGTTTAGATTTGATGTGCAACTACTAGAAAGACCCTTTCTGCTATAGTGGGAGGTTAAAATTTCATGTTCTGAAGCTTCCCTGAAAAGTTATGGCACAATGCACAAAAACGCTTTTCAGCCTGAGATAAGGTGGGTTTCGGAACGCCAAACATAAAAGTGTTGATAACTTTCGAAAAACACTTCAGAGAGCTTAGATTTGATGTGCACCTACTAGAAAGACCCTTTCTGCTATAGTGGGAGGTTAAAATTTCATGTTCTGAAGCTTTCCTGAAAAGTTATGGCACAATGCACAAAAACGCTTTTCAGCCTGAGATAAGGTGGGTTTCGGAACGCCAAACATAAAAGTGTTGATAACTTTTGAAAAACACTTCAGACAGCTTAGATTTGATGTGCAACTACTAGAAAGATCCTTTCTGCTATAGTGGGAGGTTAAAATTTCATGTTCTGAAGCTTCCCTGAAAAGTTATGGCACAATGCACAAAAACGCTTTTCAGCCTGAGATAAGGTGGGTTTCGGAACGCCAAACATAAAAGTGTTGATAACTTTCGAAAAACACTTCAGACAGCTTAGATTTGATGTGCACCTACTAGAAAGACCCTTTCTGCTATAGTGGGAGGTTAAAATTTCATGTTCTGAAGCTTCCCTGAAAAGTTATGGCATAATGCACAAAAACGCTTTTCAGCCTGAGATAAGGTGGGTTTCGGAACGCCAAACATAAGTGTTGATAACTTTGGAAAAACACTTCAGACAGTTTAGATTTGATGTGCAACTACTAGAAAGACCCTTTCTGCTATAGTGGGAGGTTAAAATTTCATGTTCTGAAGCTTCCCTGAAAAGTTATGGCACAATGCACAAAAACGCTTTTCAGCCTGAGATAAGGTGGGTTTCGGAACGCCAAACATAAAAGTGTTAATAACTTTGGAAAAACACTTCAGACAGTTTAGATTTGATGTGCAACTACTAGAAAGACCCTTTCTGCTATAGTGGGAGGTTAAAATTTCATGTTCTGAAGCTTCCCTGAAAAGTTATGGCACAATGCACAAAAACGCTTTTCAGCCTGAGATAAGGTGGGTTTCGGAACGCCAAACATAAAAGTGTTAATAACTTTGGAAAAACACTTCAGACAGTTTAGATTTGATGTGCAACTACTAGAAAGACCCTTTCTGCTATAGTGGGAGGTTAAAATTTCATGTTCTGAAGCTTCCCTGAAAAGTTATGGCACAATGCACAAAAACGCTTTTCAGCCTGAGATAAGGTGGGTTTCGGAACGCCAAACATAAAAGTGTTGATAACTTTCGAAAAACACTTCAGACAGCTTAGATTTGATGTGCACCTACTAGAAAGACCCTTTCTGCTATAGTGGGAGGTTAAAATTTCATGTTCTGAAGCTTCCCTGAAAAGTTATGGCACAATGCGCAAAAACGCTTTTCAGCCTGAGATAAGGTGGGTTTCGGAACGCCAAACATAAAAGTGTTGATAACTTTGGAAAAACACTTCAGACAGTTTAGATTTGATGTGCAACTACTAGAAAGACCATTTCTGCTATAGTGGGAGGTTAAAATTTCATGTTCTGAAGCTTCCCTGAAAAGTTATGGCACAATGCACAAAAACGCTTTTCAGCCTGAGATAAGGTGGGTTTCGGAACGCCAAACATAAAAGTGTTAATAACTTTGGAAAAACACTTCAGACAGTTTAGATTTGATGTGCAACTACTAGAAAGACCCTTTCTGCTATAGTGGGAGGTTAAAATTTCATGTTCTGAAGCTTCCCTGAAAAGTTATGGCACAATGCACAAAAACGCTTTTCAGCCTGAGATAAGGTGGGTTTCGGAACGCCAAACATAAAAGTGTTGATAACTTTCGAAAAACACTTCAGAGAGCTTAGATTTGATGTGCAACTACTAGAAAGACCCTTTCTGCTATAGTGGGAGGTTAAAATTTCATGTTCTGAAGCTTTCCTGAAAAGTTATGGCACAATGCACAAAAACGCTTTTCAGCCTGAGATAAGGTGGGTTTCGGAACGCCAAACATAAAAGTGTTGATAACTTTTGAAAAACACTTCAGACAGCTTAGATTTGATGTGCAACTACTAGAAAGACCCTTTCTGCTATAGTGGGAGGTTAAAATTTCATGTTCTGAAGCTTCCCTGAAAAGTTATGGCACAATGCACAAAAACGCTTTTCAGCCTGAGATAAGGTGGGTTTCGGAACGCCAAACATAAAAGTGTTGATAACTTTGGAAAAACACTTCAGACAGTTTAGATTTGATGTGCAACTACTAGAAAGACCCTTTCTGCTATAGTGGGAGGTTAAAATTTCATGTTCTGAAGCTTTCCTGAAAAGTTATGGCACAATGCACTAAAACGCTTTTCAGCCTGAGATAAGGTGGTTTTCGGAACGCCAAACATAAAAGTGTTGATAACTTTTGAAAAACACTTCAGACAGCTTAGATTTGATGTGCAACTACTAGAAAGACCCTTTCTGCTATAGTGGGAGGTTAAAATTTCATGTTCTGAAGCTTCCCTGAAAAGTTATGGCACAATGCACAAAAACGCTTTTCAGCCTGAGATAAGGTGGGTTTCGGAACGCCAAACATAAAAGTGTTGATAACTTTCGAAAAACACTTCAGACAGCTTAGATTTGATGTGCACCTACTAGAAAGACCCTTTCTGCTATAGTGGGAGGTTAAAATTTCATGTTCTGAAGCTTCCCTGAAAAGTTATGGCACAATGCGTAAAAACGAACGCTTTTCAGCCTGAGATAAGGTGGGTTTCGGAACGCCAAACATAAAAGTGTTGATAACTTTGGAAAAACACTTCAGACAGTTTAGATTTGATGTGCAACTACTAGAAAGACCCTTTCTGCTATAGTGGGAGGTTAAAATTTCATGTTCTGAAGCTTCCCTGAAAAGTTATGGCACAATGCACAAAAACGCTTTTCAGCCTGAGATAAGGTGGGTTTCGGAACGCCAAACATAAAAGTGTTAATAACTTTGGAAAAACACTTCAGACAGTTTAGATTTGATGTGCAACTACTAGAAAGACCCTTTCTGCTATAGTGGGAGGTTAAAATTTCATGTTCTGAAGCTTCCCTGAAAAGTTATGGCACAATGCACAAAAACGCTTTTCAGCCTGAGATAAGGTGGGTTTCGGAACGCCAAACATAAAAGTGTTAATAACTTTGGAAAAACACTTCAGACAGTTTAGATTTGATGTGCAACTACTAGAAAGACCCTTTCTGCTATAGTGGGAGGTTAAAATTTCATGTTCTGAAGCTTCCCTGAAAAGTTATGGCACAATGCACAAAAACGCTTTTCAGCCTGAGATAAGGTGGGTTTCGGAACGCCAAACATAAAAGTGTTGATAACTTTCGAAAAACACTTCAGACAGCTAAGATTTGATGTGCACCTACTAGATAGACCCTTTCTGCTATAGTGGGAGGTTAAAATTTCATGTTCTGAAGCTTCCCTGAAAAGTTATGGCACAATGCACAAAAACGCTTTTCAGCCTGAGATAAGGTGGGTTTCGGAACGCCAAACATAAAAGTGTTGATAACTTTCGAAAAACACTTCAGAGAGCTTAGATTTGATGTGCACCTACTAGAAAGACCCTTTCTGCTATAGTGGGAGGTTAAAATTTCATGTTCTGAAGCTTTCCTGAAAAGTTATGGCACAATGCACAAAAACGCTTTTCAGCCTGAGATAAGGTGGGTTTCGGAACGCCAAACATAAAAGTGTTGATAACTTTTGAAAAACACTTCAGACAGCTTAGATTTGATGTGCAACTACTAGAAAGACCCTTTCTGCTATAGTGGGAGGTTAAAATTTCATGTTCTGAAGCTTCCCTGAAAAGTTATGGCACAATGCACAAAAACGCTTTTCAGCCTGAGATAAGGTGGGTTTCGGAACGCCAAACATAAAAGTGTTGATAACTTTCGAAAAACACTTCAGACAGCTTAGATTTGATGTGCACCTACTAGAAAGACCCTTTCTGCTATAGTGGGAGGTTAGAATTTCATGTTCTGAAGCTTCCCTGAAAAGTTATGGCACAATGCGTAAAAACGCTTTTCAGCCTGAGATAAGGTGGGTTTCGGAACGCCAAACATAAAAGTGTTGATAACTTTGGAAAAACACTTCAGACAGTTTAGATTTGATGTGCAACTACTAGAAAGACCCTTTCTGCTATAGTGGGAGGTTAAAATTTCATGTTCTGAAGCTTCCCTGAAAAGTTATGGCACAATGCACAAAAACGCTTTTCAGCCTGAGATAAGGTGGGTTTCGGAACGCCAAACATAAAAGTGTTAATAACTTTGGAAAAACACTTCAGACAGTTTAGATTTGATGTGCAACTACTAGAAAGACCCTTTCTGCTATAGTGGGAGGTTAAAATTTCATGTTCTGAAGCTTCCCTGAAAAGTTATGGCACAATGCACAAAAACGCTTTTCAGCCTGAGATAAGGTGGGTTTCGGAACGCCAAACATAAAAGTGTTGATAACTTTCGAAAAACACTTCAGAGAGCTTAGATTTGATGTGCACCTACTAGAAAGACCCTTTCTGCTATAGTGGGAGGTTAAAATTTCATGTTCTGAAGCTTTCCTGAAAAGTTATGGCACAATGCACAAAAACGCTTTTCAGCCTGAGATAAGGTGGGTTTCGGAACGCCAAACATAAAAGTGTTGATAACTTTTGAAAAACACTTCAGACAGCTTAGATTTGATGTGCAACTACTAGAAAGACCCTTTCTGCTATAGTGGGAGGTTAAAATTTCATGTTCTGAAGCTTCCCTGAAAAGTTATGGCACAATGCACAAAAACGCTTTTCAGCCTGAGATAAGGTGGGTTTCGGAACGCCAAACATAAAAGTGTTGATAACTTTCGAAAAACACTTCAGACAGCTTAGATTTGATGTGCACCTACTAGAAAGACCCTTTCTGCTATAGTGGGAGGTTAAAATTTCATGTTCTGAAGCTTCCCTGAAAAGTTATGGCACAATGCGTAAAAACGCTTTTCAGCCTGAGATAAGGTGGGTTTCGGAACGCCAAACATAAAAGTGTTGATAACTTTGGAAAAACACTTCAGACAGTTTAGATTTGATGTGCAACTACTAGAAAGACCCTTTCTGCTATAGTGGGAGGTTAAAATTTCATGTTCTGAAGCTTCCCTGAAAAGTTATGGCACAATGCACAAAAACGCTTTTCAGCCTGAGATAAGGTGGGTTTCGGAACGCCAAACATAAAAGTGTTAATAACTTTGGAAAAACACTTCAGACAGTTTAGATTTGATGTGCAACTACTAGAAAGACCCTTTCTGCTATAGTGGGAGGTTAAAATTTCATGTTCTGAAGCTTCCCTGAAAAGTTATGGCACAATGCACAAAAACGCTTTTCAGCCTGAGATAAGGTGGGTTTCGGAACGCCAAACATAAAAGTGTTGATAACTTTCGAAAAACACTTCAGACAGCTTAGATTTGATGTGCACCTACTAGAAAGACCCTTTCTGCTATAGTGGGAGGTTAAAATTTCATGTTCTGAAGCTTCCCTGAAAAGTTATGGCACAATGCGTAAAAACGCTTTTCAGCCTGAGATAAGGTGGGTTTCGGAACGCCAAACATAAAAGTGTTGATAACTTTGGAAAAACACTTCAGACAGTTTAGATTTGATGTGCACCTACTAGAAAGACCCTTTCTGCTATAGTGGGAGGTTAAAATTTCATGTTCTGAAGCTTCCCTGAAAAGTTATGGCACAATGCACAAAAACGCTTTTCAGCCTGAGATAAGGTGGGTTTCGGAACGCCAAACATAAAAGTGTTAATAACTTTGGAAAAACACTTCAGACAGTTTAGATTTGATGTGCAACTACTAGAAAGACCCTTTCTGCTATAGTGGGAGGTTAAAATTTCATGTTCTGAAGCTTCCCTGAAAAGTTATGGCACAATGCACAAAAACGCTTTTCAGCCTGAGATAAGGTGGGTTTCGGAACGCCAAACATAAAAGTGTTAATAACTTTGGAAAAACACTTCAGACAGTTTAGATTTGATGTGCAACTACTAGAAAGACCCTTTCTGCTATAGTGGGAGGTTAAAATTTCATGTTCTGAAGCTTCCCTGAAAAGTTATGGCACAATGCACAAAAACGCTTTTCAGCCTGAGATAAGGTGGGTTTCGGAACGCCAAACATAAAAGTGTTAATAACTTTGGAAAAACACTTCAGACAGTTTAGATTTGATGTGCAACTACTAGAAAGACCCTTTCTGCTATAGTGGGAGGTTAAAATTTCATGTTCTGAAGCTTCCCTGAAAAGTTATGGCACAATGCACAAAAACGCTTTTCAGCCTGAGATAAGGTGGGTTTCGGAACGCCAAGCATAAAAGTGTTGATAACTTTCGAAAAACACTTCAGAGAGCTTAGATTTGATGTGCACCTACTAGAAAGACCCTTTCTGCTATAGTGGGAGGTTAAAATTTCATGTTCTGAAGCTTCCCTGAAAAGTTATGGCACAATGCACAAAAACGCTTTTCAGCCTGAGATAAGGTGGGTTTCGGAACGCCAAACATAAAAGTGTTGATAACTTTTGAAAAACACTTCAGACAGCTTAGATTTGATGTGCAACTACTAGAAAGACCCTTTCTGCTATAGTGGGAGGTTAAAATTTCATGTTCTGAAACTTCCCTGAAAAGTTATGGCACAATGCACAAAAACGCTTTTCAGCCTGAGATAAGGTGGGTTTCGGAACGCCAAACATAAAAGTGTTGATAACTTTCGAAAAACACTTCAGACAGCTTAGATTTGATGTGCACCTACTAGAAAGACCCTTTCTGCTATAGTGGGAGGTTAAAATTTCATGTTCTGAAGCTTCCCTGAAAAGTTATGGCACAATGCGTAAAAACGCTTTTCAGCCTGAGATAAGGTGGGTTTCGGAACGCCAAACATAAAAGTGTTGATAACTTTGGAAAAACACTTCAGACAGTTTAGATTTGATGTGCAACTACTAGAAAGACCCTTTCTGCTATAGTGGGAGGTTAAAATTTCATGTTCTGAAGCTTCCCTGAAAAGTTATGGCACAATGCACAAAAACGCTTTTCAGCCTGAGATAAGGTGGGTTTCGGAACGCCAAACATAAAAGTGTTAATAACTTTGGAAAAACACTTCAGACAGTTTAGATTTGATGTGCAACTACTAGAAAGACCCTTTCTGCTATAGTGGGAGGTTAAAATTTCATGTTCTGAAGCTTCCCTGAAAAGTTATGGCACAATGCACAAAAACGCTTTTCAGCCTGAGATAAGGTGGGTTTCGGAACGCCAAACATAAAAGTGTTGATAACTTTGGAAAAACACTTCAGACAGCTTAGATTTGATGTGCAACTACTAGAAAGACCCTTTCTGCTATAGTGGGAGGTTAAAATTTCATGTTCTGAAGCTTCCCTGAAAAGTTATGGCACAATGCACAAAAACGCTTTTCAGCCTGAGATAAGGTGGGTTTCGGAACGCCAAACATAAAAGTGTTGATAACTTTGGAAAAACACTTCAGACAGTTTAGATTTGATGTGCACCTACTAGAAAGACCCTTTCTGCTATAGTGGGAGGTTAAAATTTCATGTTCTGAAGCTTCCCTGAAAAGTTATGGCACAATGCACAAAAACGCTTTTCAGCCTGAGATAAGGTGGGTTTCGGAACGCCAAACATAAAAGTGTTAATAACTTTGGAAAAACACTTCAGACAGTTTAGATTTGATGTGCAACTACTAGAAAGACCCTTTCTGCTATAGTGGGAGGTTAAAATTTCATGTTCTGAAGCTTCCCTGAAAAGTTATGGCACAATGCACAAAAACGCTTTTCAGCCTGAGATAAGGTGGGTTTCGGAACGCCAAACATAAAAGTGTTAATAACTTTGGAAAAACACTTCAGACAGTTTAGATTTGATGTGCAACTACTAGAAAGACCCTTTCTGCTATAGTGGGAGGTTAAAATTTCATGTTCTGAAGCTTCCCTGAAAAGTTATGGCACAATGCACAAAAACGCTTTTCAGCCTGAGATAAGGTGGGTTTCGGAACGCCAAACATAAAAGTGTTAATAACTTTGGAAAAACACTTCAGACAGTTTAGATTTGATGTGCAACTACTAGAAAGACCCTTTCTGCTATAGTGGGAGGTTAAAATTTCATGTTCTGAAGCTTCCCTGAAAAGTTATGGCACAATGCACAAAAACGCTTTTCAGCCTGAGATAAGGTGGGTTTCGGAACACCAAACATAAAAGTGTTGATAACTTTCGAAAAACACTTCAGAGAGCTTAGATTTGATGTGCACCTACTAGAAAGACCCTTTCTGCTATAGTGGGAGGTTAAAATTTCATGTTCTGAAGCTTTCCTGAAAAGTTATGGCACAATGCACAAAAACGCTTTTCAGCCTGAGATAAGGTGGGTTTCGGAACGCCAAACATAAAAGTGTTGATAACTTTTGAAAAACACTTCAGACAGCTTAGATTTGATGTGCAACTACTAGAAAGACCCTTTCTGCTATAGTGGGAGGTTAAAATTTCATGTTCTGAAACTTCCCTGAAAAGTTATGGCACAATGCACAAAAACGCTTTTCAGCCTGAGATAAGGTGGGTTTCGGAACGCCAAACATAAAAGTGTTGATAACTTTCGAAAAACACTTCAGACAGCTTAGATTTGATGTGCACCTACTAGAAAGACCCTTTCTGCTATAGTGGGAGGTTAAAATTTCATGTTCTGAAGCTTCCCTGAAAAGTTATGGCACAATGCGTAAAAACGCTTTTCAGCCTGAGATAAGGTGGGTTTCGGAACGCCAAACATAAAAGTGTTGATAACTTTGGAAAAACACTTCAGACAGTTTAGATTTGATGTGCAACTACTAGAAAGACCCTTTCTGCTATAGTGGGAGGTTAAAATTTCATGTTCTGAAGCTTCCCTGAAAAGTTATGGCACAATGCACAAAAACGCTTTTCAGCCTGAGATAAGGTGGGTTTCGGAACGCCAAACATAAAAGTGTTAATAACTTTGGAAAAACACTTCAGACAGTTTAGATTTGATGTGCAACTACTAGAAAGACCCTTTCTGCTATAGTGGGAGGTTAAAATTTCATGTTCTGAAGCTTCCCTGAAAAGTTATGGCACAATGCACAAAAACGCTTTTCAGCCTGAGATAAGGTGGGTTTCGGAACGCCAAACATAAAAGTGTTGATAACTTTGGAAAAACACTTCAGACAGCTTAGATTTGATGTGCAACTACTAGAAAGACCCTTTCTGCTATAGTGGGAGGTTAAAATTTCATGTTCTGAAGCTTCCCTGAAAAGTTATGGCACAATGCGTAAAAACGCTTTTCAGCCTGAGATAAGGTGGGTTTCGGAACGCCAAACATAAAAGTGTTGATAACTTTGGAAAAACACTTCAGACAGTTTAGATTTGATGTGCAACTACTAGAAAGACCCTTTCTGCTATAGTGGGAGGTTAAAATTTCATGTTCTGAAGCTTCCCTGAAAAGTTATGGCACAATGCACAAAAACGCTTTTCAGCCTGAGATAAGGTGGGTTTCGGAACGCCAAACATAAAAGTGTTAATAACTTTGGAAAAACACTTCAGACAGTTTAGATTTGATGTGCAACTACTAGAAAGACCCTTTCTGCTATAGTGGGAGGTTAAAATTTCATGTTCTGAAGCTTCCCTGAAAAGTTATGGCACAATGCACAAAAACGCTTTTCAGCCTGAGATAAGGTGGGTTTCGGAACGCCAAACATAAAAGTGTTAATAACTTTGGAAAAACACTTCAGACAGTTTAGATTTGATGTGCAACTACTAGAAAGACCCTTTCTGCTATAGTGGGAGGTTAAAATTTCATGTTCTGAAGCTTCCCTGAAAAGTTATGGCACAATGCACAAAAACGCTTTTCAGCCTGAGATAAGGTGGGTTTCGGAACGCCAAACATAAAAGTGTTGATAACTTTCGAAAAACACTTCAGAGAGCTTAGATTTGATGTGCACCTACTAGAAAGACCCTTTCTGCTATAGTGGGAGGTTAAAATTTCATGTTCTGAAGCTTTCCTGAAAAGTTATGGCACAATGCACAAAAACGCTTTTCAGCCTGAGATAAGGTGGGTTTCGGAACGCCAAACATAAAAGTGTTGATAACTTTTGAAAAACACTTCAGACAGCTTAGATTTGATGTGCAACTACTAGAAAGACCCTTTCTGCTATAGTGGGAGGTTAAAATTTCATGTTCTGAAGCTTCCCTGAAAAGTTATGGCACAATGCACAAAAACGCTTTTCAGCCTGAGATAAGGTGGGTTTCGGAACGCCAAACATAAAAGTGTTGATAACTTTCGAAAAACACTTCAGACAGCTTAGATTTGATGTGCACCTACTAGAAAGACCCTTTCTGCTATAGTGGGAGGTTAAAATTTCATGTTCTGAAGCTTCCCTGAAAAGTTATGGCACAATGCGTAAAAACGCTTTTCAGCCTGAGATAAGGTGGGTTTCGGAACGCCAAACATAAAAGTGTTGATAACTTTGGAAAAACACTTCAGACAGTTTAGATTTGATGTGCAACTACTAGAAAGACCCTTTCTGCTATAGTGGGAGGTTAAAATTTCATGTTCTGAAGCTTCCCTGAAAAGTTATGGCACAATGCACAAAAACGCTTTTCAGCCTGAGATAAGGTGGGTTTTGGAACGCCAAACATAAAAGTGTTAATAACTTTGGAAAAACACTTCAGACAGTTTAGATTTGATGTGCAACTACTAGAAAGACCCTTTCTGCTATAGTGGGAGGTTAAAATTTCATGTTCTGAAGCTTCCCTGAAAAGTTATGGCACAATGCACAAAAACGCTTTTCAGCCTGAGATAAGGTGGGTTTCGGAACGCCAAACATAAAAGTGTTGATAACTTTCGAAAAACACTTCAGACAGCTTAGATTTGATGTGCACCTACTAGAAGACCCTTTCTGCTATAGTGGGAGGTTAAAATTTCATGTTCTGAAGCTTCCCTGAAAAGTTATGGCACAATGCGTAAAAACGCTTTTCAGCCTGAGATAAGGTGGGTTTCGGAACGCCAAACATAAAAGTGTTGATAACTTTGGAAAAACACTTCAGACAGTTTAGATTTGATGTGCACCTACTAGAAAGACCCTTTCTGCTATAGTGGGAGGTTAAAATTTCATGTTCTGAAGCTTCCCTGAAAAGTTATGGCACAATGCACAAAAACGCTTTTCAGCCTGAGATAAGGTGGGTTTCGGAACGCCAAACATAAAAGTGTTAATAACTTTGGAAAAACACTTCAGACAGTTTAGATTTGATGTGCAACTACTAGAAAGACCCTTTCTGCTATAGTGGGAGGTTAAAATTTCATGTTCTGAAGCTTCCCTGAAAAGTTATGGCACAATGCACAAAAACGCTTTTCAGCCTGAGATAAGGTGGGTTTCGGAACGCCAAACATAAAAGTGTTAATAACTTTGGAAAAACACTTCAGACAGTTTAGATTTGATGTGCAACTACTAGAAAGACCCTTTCTGCTATAGTGGGAGGTTAAAATTTCATGTTCTGAAGCTTCCCTGAAAAGTTATGGCACAATGCACAAAAACGCTTTTCAGCCTGAGATAAGGTGGGTTTCGGAACGCCAAACATAAAAGTGTTAATAACTTTGGAAAAACACTTCAGACAGTTTAGATTTGATGTGCAACTACTAGAAAGACCCTTTCTGCTATAGTGGGAGGTTAAAATTTCATGTTCTGAAGCTTCCCTGAAAAGTTATGGCACAATGCACAAAAACGCTTTTCAGCCTGAGATAAGGTGGGTTTCGGAACGCCAAACATAAAAGTGTTGATAACTTTCGAAAAACACTTCAGAGAGCTTAGATTTGATGTGCACCTACTAGAAAGACCCTTTCTGCTATAGTGGGAGGTTAAAATTTCATGTTCTGAAGCTTCCCTGAAAAGTTATGGCACAATGCACAAAAACGCTTTTCAGCCTGAGATAAGGTGGGTTTCGGAACGCCAAACATAAAAGTGTTGATAACTTTCGAAAAACACTTCAGAGAGCTTAGATTTGATGTGCACCTACTAGAAAGACCCTTTCTGCTATAGTGGGAGGTTAAAATTTCATGTTCTGAAGCTTTCCTGAAAAGTTATGGCACAATGCACAAAAACGCTTTTCAGCCTGAGATAAGGTGGGTTTCGGAACGCCAAACATAAAAGTGTTGATAACTTTTGAAAAACACTTCAGACAGCTTAGATTTGATGTGCAACTACTAGAAAGACCCTTTCTGCTATAGTGGGAGGTTAAAATTTCATGTTCTGAAACTTCCCTGAAAAGTTATGGCACAATGCACAAAAACGCTTTTCAGCCTGAGATAAGGTGGGTTTCGGAACGCCAAACATAAAAGTGTTGATAACTTTCGAAAAACACTTCAGACAGCTTAGATTTGATGTGCACCTACTAGAAAGACCCTTTCTGCTATAGTGGGAGGTTAAAATTTCATGTTCTGAAGCTTCCCTGAAAAGTTATGGCACAATGCGTAAAAACGCTTTTCAGCCTGAGATAAGGTGGGTTTCGGAACGCCAAACATAAAAGTGTTGATAACTTTGGAAAAACACTTCAGACAGTTTAGATTTGATGTGCAACTACTAGAAAGACCCTTTCTGCTATAGTGGGAGGTTAAAATTTCATGTTCTGAAGCTTCCCTGAAAAGTTATGGCACAATGCACAAAAACGCTTTTCAGCCTGAGATAAGGTGGGTTTCGGAACGCCAAACATAAAAGTGTTAATAACTTTGGAAAAACACTTCAGACAGTTTAGATTTGATGTGCAACTACTAGAAAGACCCTTTCTGCTATAGTGGGAGGTTAAAATTTCATGTTCTGAAGCTTCCCTGAAAAGTTATGGCACAATGCACAAAAACGCTTTTCAGCCTGAGATAAGGTGGGTTTCGGAACGCCAAACATAAAAGTGTTGATAACTTTGGAAAAACACTTCAGACAGCTTAGATTTGATGTGCAACTACTAGAAAGACCCTTTCTGCTATAGTGGGAGGTTAAAATTTCATGTTCTGAAGCTTCCCTGAAAAGTTATGGCACAATGCACAAAAACGCTTTTCAGCCTGAGATAAGGTGGGTTTCGGAACGCCAAACATAAAAGTGTTGATAACTTTGGAAAAACACTTCAGACAGTTTAGATTTGATGTGCACCTACTAGAAAGACCCTTTCTGCTATAGTGGGAGGTTAAAATTTCATGTTCTGAAGCTTCCCTGAAAAGTTATGGCACAATGCACAAAAACGCTTTTCAGCCTGAGATAAGGTGGGTTTCGGAACGCCAAACATAAAAGTGTTAATAACTTTGGAAAAACACTTCAGACAGTTTAGATTTGATGTGCAACTACTAGAAAGACCCTTTCTGCTATAGTGGGAGGTTAAAATTTCATGTTCTGAAGCTTCCCTGAAAAGTTATGGCACAATGCACAAAAACGCTTTTCAGCCTGAGATAAGGTGGGTTTCGGAACGCCAAACATAAAAGTGTTAATAACTTTGGAAAAACACTTCAGACAGTTTAGATTTGATGTGCAACTACTAGAAAGACCCTTTCTGCTATAGTGGGAGGTTAAAATTTCATGTTCTGAAGCTTCCCTGAAAAGTTATGGCACAATGCACAAAAACGCTTTTCAGCCTGAGATAAGGTGGGTTTCGGAACGCCAAACATAAAAGTGTTAATAACTTTGGAAAAACACTTCAGACAGTTTAGATTTGATGTGCAACTACTAGAAAGACCCTTTCTGCTATAGTGGGAGGTTAAAATTTCATGTTCTGAAGCTTCCCTGAAAAGTTATGGCACAATGCACAAAAACGCTTTTCAGCCTGAGATAAGGTGGGTTTCGGAACACCAAACATAAAAGTGTTGATAACTTTCGAAAAACACTTCAGAGAGCTTAGATTTGATGTGCACCTACTAGAAAGACCCTTTCTGCTATAGTGGGAGGTTAAAATTTCATGTTCTGAAGCTTTCCTGAAAAGTTATGGCACAATGCACAAAAACGCTTTTCAGCCTGAGATAAGGTGGGTTTCGGAACGCCAAACATAAAAGTGTTGATAACTTTTGAAAAACACTTCAGACAGCTTAGATTTGATGTGCAACTACTAGAAAGACCCTTTCTGCTATAGTGGGAGGTTAAAATTTCATGTTCTGAAACTTCCCTGAAAAGTTATGGCACAATGCACAAAAACGCTTTTCAGCCTGAGATAAGGTGGGTTTCGGAACGCCAAACATAAAAGTGTTGATAACTTTCGAAAAACACTTCAGACAGCTTAGATTTGATGTGCACCTACTAGAAAGACCCTTTCTGCTATAGTGGGAGGTTAAAATTTCATGTTCTGAAGCTTCCCTGAAAAGTTATGGCACAATGCGTAAAAACGCTTTTCAGCCTGAGATAAGGTGGGTTTCGGAACGCCAAACATAAAAGTGTTAATAACTTTGGAAAAACACTTCAGACAGTTTAGATTTGATGTGCAACTACTAGAAAGACCCTTTCTGCTATAGTGGGAGGTTAAAATTTCATGTTCTGAAGCTTCCCTGAAAAGTTATGGCACAATGCACAAAAACGCTTTTCAGCCTGAGATAAGGTGGGTTTCGGAACGCCAAACATAAAAGTGTTAATAACTTTGGAAAAACACTTCAGACAGTTTAGATTTGATGTGCAACTACTAGAAAGACCCTTTCTGCTATAGTGGGAGGTTAAAATTTCATGTTCTGAAGCTTCCCTGAAAAGTTATGGCACAATGCACAAAAACGCTTTTCAGCCTGAGATAAGGTGGGTTTCGGAACACCAAACATAAAAGTGTTGATAACTTTCGAAAAACACTTCAGAGAGCTTAGATTTGATGTGCACCTACTAGAAAGACCCTTTCTGCTATAGTGGGAGGTTAAAATTTCATGTTCTGAAGCTTTCCTGAAAAGTTATGGCACAATGCACAAAAACGCTTTTCAGCCTGAGATAAGGTGGGTTTCGGAACGCCAAACATAAAAGTGTTGATAACTTTTGAAAAACACTTCAGACAGCTTAGATTTGATGTGCAACTACTAGAAAGACCCTTTCTGCTATAGTGGGAGGTTAAAATTTCATGTTCTGAAACTTCCCTGAAAAGTTATGGCACAATGCACAAAAACGCTTTTCAGCCTGAGATAAGGTGGGTTTCGGAACGCCAAACATAAAAGTGTTGATAACTTTCGAAAAACACTTCAGACAGCTTAGATTTGATGTGCACCTACTAGAAAGACCCTTTCTGCTATAGTGGGAGGTTAAAATTTCATGTTCTGAAGCTTCCCTGAAAAGTTATGGCACAATGCGTAAAAACGCTTTTCAGCCTGAGATAAGGTGGGTTTCGGAACGCCAAACATAAAAGTGTTGATAACTTTGGAAAAACACTTCAGACAGTTTAGATTTGATGTGCAACTACTAGAAAGACCCTTTCTGCTATAGTGGGAGGTTAAAATTTCATGTTCTGAAGCTTCCCTGAAAAGTTATGGCACAATGCACAAAAACGCTTTTCAGCCTGAGATAAGGTGGGTTTCGGAACGCCAAACATAAAAGTGTTAATAACTTTGGAAAAACACTTCAGACAGTTTAGATTTGATGTGCAACTACTAGAAAGACCCTTTCTGCTATAGTGGGAGGTTAAAATTTCATGTTCTGAAGCTTCCCTGAAAAGTTATGGCACAATGCACAAAAACGCTTTTCAGCCTGAGATAAGGTGGGTTTCGGAACGCCAAACATAAAAGTGTTGATAACTTTGGAAAAACACTTCAGACAGCTTAGATTTGATGTGCAACTACTAGAAAGACCCTTTCTGCTATAGTGGGAGGTTAAAATTTCATGTTCTGAAGCTTCCCTGAAAAGTTATGGCACAATGCGTAAAAACGCTTTTCAGCCTGAGATAAGGTGGGTTTCGGAACGCCAAACATAAAAGTGTTGATAACTTTGGAAAAACACTTCAGACAGTTTAGATTTGATGTGCAACTACTAGAAAGACCCTTTCTGCTATAGTGGGAGGTTAAAATTTCATGTTCTGAAGCTTCCCTGAAAAGTTATGGCACAATGCACAAAAACGCTTTTCAGCCTGAGATAAGGTGGGTTTCGGAACGCCAAACATAAAAGTGTTAATAACTTTGGAAAAACACTTCAGACAGTTTAGATTTGATGTGCAACTACTAGAAAGACCCTTTCTGCTATAGTGGGAGGTTAAAATTTCATGTTCTGAAGCTTCCCTGAAAAGTTATGGCACAATGCACAAAAACGCTTTTCAGCCTGAGATAAGGTGGGTTTCGGAACGCCAAACATAAAAGTGTTAATAACTTTGGAAAAACACTTCAGACAGTTTAGATTTGATGTGCAACTACTAGAAAGACCCTTTCTGCTATAGTGGGAGGTGAAAATTTCATGTTCTGAAGCTTCCCTGAAAAGTTATGGCACAATGCACAAAAACGCTTTTCAGCCTGAGATAAGGTGGGTTTTGGAACGCCAAACATAAAAGTGTTAATAACTTTGGAAAAACACTTCAGACAGTTTAGATTTGATGTGCAACTACTAGAAAGACCCTTTCTGCTATAGTGGGAGGTTAAAATTTCATGTTCTGAAGCTTCCCTGAAAAGTTATGGCACAATGCACAAAAACGCTTTTCAGCCTGAGATAAGGTGGGTTTCGGAACGCCAAACATAAAAGTGTTGATAACTTTCGAAAAACACTTCAGAGAGCTTAGATTTGATGTGCACCTACTAGAAAGACCCTTTCTGCTATAGTGGGAGGTTAAAATTTCATGTTCTGAAGCTTTCCTGAAAAGTTATGGCACAATGCGTAAAAACGCTTTTCAGCCTGAGATAAGGTGGGTTTCGGAACGCCAAACATAAAAGTGTTGATAACTTTGGAAAAACACTTCAGACAGTTTAGATTTGATGTGCAACTACTAGAAAGACCCTTTCTGCTATAGTGGGAGGTTAAAATTTCATGTTCTGAAGCTTCCCTGAAAAGTTATGGCACAATGCACAAAAACGCTTTTCAGCCTGAGATAAGGTGGGTTTCGGAACGCCAAACATAAAAGTGTTAATAACTTTGGAAAAACACTTCAGACAGTTTAGATTTGATGTGCAACTACTAGAAAGACCCTTTCTGCTATAGTGGGAGGTTAAAATTTCATGTTCTGAAGCTTTCCTGAAAAGTTATGGCACAATGCACAAAAACGCTTTTCAGCCTGAGATAAGGTGGGTTTCGGAACGCCAAACATAAAAGTGTTGATAACTTTCGAAAAACACTTCAGAGAGCTTAGATTTGATGTGCACCTACTAGAAAGACCCTTTCTGCTATAGTGGGAGGTTAAAATTTCATGTTCTGAAGCTTCCCTGAAAAGTTATGGCACAATGCGTAAAAACGCTTTTCAGCCTGAGATAAGGTGGGTTTCGGAACGCCAAACATAAAAGTGTTGATAACTTTGGAAAAACACTTCAGACAGTTTAGATTTGATGTGCAACTACTAGAAAGACCCTTTCTGCTATAGTGGGAGGTTAAAATTTCATGTTCTGAAGCTTTCCTGAAAAGTTATGGCACAATGCACAAAAACGCTTTTCAGCCTGAGATAAGGTGGGTTTCGGAACGCCAAACATAAAAGTGTTGATAACTTTTGAAAAACACTTCAGACAGCTTAGATTTGATGTGCAACTACTAGAAAGACCCTTTCTGCTATAGTGGGAGGTTAAAATTTCATGTTCTGAAGCTTCCCTGAAAAGTTATGGCACAATGCACAAAAACGCTTTTCAGCCTGAGATAAGGTGGGTTTCGGAACGCCAAACATAAAAGTGTTGATAACTTTTGAAAAACACTTCAGACAGCTTAGATTTGATGTGCAACTACTAGAAAGACCCTTTCTGCTATAGTGGGAGGTTAAAATTTCATGTTCTGAAGCTTCCCTGAAAAGTTATGGCACAATGCACAAAAACGCTTTTCAGCCTGAGATAAGGTGGGTTTCGGAACGCCAAACATAAAAGTGTTGATAACTTTCGAAAAACACTTCAGACATCTTAGATTTGATGTGCACCTACTAGAAAGACCCTTTCTGCTATAGTGGGAGGTTAAAATTTCATGTTCTGAAGCTTCCCTGAAAAGTTATGGCACAATGCGTAAAAACGCTTTTCAGCCTGAGATAAGGTGGGTTTCGGAACGCCAAACATAAAAGTGTTGATAACTTTGGAAAAACACTTCAGACAGTTTAGATTTGATGTGCAACTACTAGAAAGACCCTTTCTGCTATAGTGGGAGGTTAAAATTTCATGTTCTGAAGCTTCCCTGAAAAGTTATGGCACAATGCACAAAAACGCTTTTCAGCCTGAGATAAGGTGGGTTTCGGAACGCCAAACATAAAAGTGTTAATAACTTTGGAAAAACACTTCAGACAGTTTAGATTTGATGTGCAACTACTAGAAAGACCCTTTCTGCTATAGTGGGAGGTTAAAATTTCATGTTCTGAAGCTTCCCTGAAAAGTTATGGCACAATGCACAAAAACGCTTTTCAGCCTGAGATAAGGTGGGTTTCGGAACGCCAAACATAAAAGTGTTAATAACTTTGGAAAAACACTTCAGACAGTTTAGATTTGATGTGCAACTACTAGAAAGACCCTTTCTGCTATAGTGGGAGGTTAAAATTTCATGTTCTGAAGCTTTCCTGAAAAGTTATGGCACAATGCGTAAAAACGCTTTTCAGCCTGAGATAAGGTGGGTTTCGGAACGCCAAACATAAAAGTGTTGATAACTTTGGAAACACACTTCAGACAGTTTAGATTTGATGTGCAACTACTAGAAAGACCCTTTCTGCTATAGTGGGAGGTTAAAATTTCATGTTCTGAAGCTTCCCTGAAAAGTTATGGCACAATGCACAAAAACGCTTTTCAGCCTGAGATAAGGTGGGTTTCGGAACGCCAAACATAAAAGTGTTGATAACTTTCGAAAAACACTTCAGAGAGCTTAGATTTGATGTGCACCTACTAGAAAGACCCTTTCTGCTATAGTGGGAGGTTAAAATTTCATGTTCTGAAGCTTCCCTGAAAAGTTATGGCACAATGCGTAAAAACGCTTTTCAGCCTGAGATAAGGTGGGTTTCGGAACGCCAAACATAAAAGTGTTTATAACTTTGGAAAAACACTTCAGACAGTTTAGATTTGATGTGCAACTACTAGAAAGACCCTTTCTGCTATAGTGGGAGGTTAAAATTTCATGTTCTGAAGCTTCCCTGAAAAGTTATGGCACAATGCACAAAAACGCTTTTCCGCCTGAGATAAGGTGGGTTTCGGAACGCCAAACATAAAAGTGTTCATAACTTTGGAAAAACACTTCAGACAGTTTAGATTTGATGTGCAACTACTAGAAAGACCCTTTCTGCTATAGTGGGAGGTTAAAATTTCATGTTCTGAAGCTTCCCTGAAAAGTTATGGCACAATGCACAAAAACGCTTTTCAGCCTGAGATAAGGTGGGTTTCGGAACGCCAAACATAAAAGTGTTGATAACTTTCGAAAAACACTTCAGAGAGCTTAGATTTGATGTGCACCTACTAGAAAGACCCTTTCTGCTATAGTGGGAGGTTAAAATTTCATGTTCTGAAGCTTCCCTGAAAAGTTATGGCACAATGCGTAAAAACGCTTTTCAGCCTGAGATAAGGTGGGTTTCGGAACGCCAAACATAAAAGTGTTGATAACTTTGGAAAAACACTTCAGACAGTTTAGATTTGATGTGCAACTACTAGAAAGACCCTTTCTGCTATAGTGGGAGGTTAAAATTTCATGTTCTGAAGCTTCCCTGAAAAGTTATGGCACAATGCACAAAAACGCTTTTCAGCCTGAGATAAGGTGGGTTTCGGAACGCCAAACATAAAAGTGTTAATAACTTTGGAAAAACACTTCAGACAGTTTAGATTTGATGTGCAACTACTAGAAAGACCCTTTCTGCTATAGTGGGAGGTTAAAATTTCATGTTCTGAAGCTTTCCTGAAAAGTTATGGCACAATGCACAAAAACGCTTTTCAGCCTGAGATAAGGTGGGTTTCGGAACGCCAAACATAAAAGTGTTGATAACTTTCGAAAAACACTTCAGAGAGCATAGATTTGATGTGCACCTACTAGAAAGACCCTTTCTGCTATAGTGGGAGGTTAAAATTTCATGTTCTGAAGCTTCCCTGAAAAGTTATGGCACAATGCGTAAAAACGCTTTTCAGCCTGAGATAAGGTGGGTTTCGGAACGCCAAACATAAAAGTGTTGATAACTTTGGAAAAACACTTCAGACAGTTTAGATTTGATGTGCAACTACTAGAAAGACCCTTTCTGCTATAGTGGGAGGTAAAAATTTCATGTTCTGAAGCTTTCCTGAAAAGTTATGGCACAATGCACAAAAACGCTTTTCAGCCTGAGATAAGGTGGGTTTCGGAACGCCAAACATAAAAGTGTTGATAACTTTTGAAAAACACTTCAGACAGCTTAGATTTGATGTGCAACTACTAGAAAGACCCTTTCTGCTATAGTGGGAGGTTAAAATTTCATGTTCTGAAGCTTCCCTGAAAAGTTATGGCACAATGCACAAAAACGCTTTTCAGCCTGAGATAAGGTGGGTTTCGGAACGCCAAACATAAAAGTGTTGATAACTTTTGAAAAACACTTCAGACAGCTTAGATTTGATGTGCAACTACTAGAAAGACCCTTTCTGCTATAGTGGGAGGTTAAAATTTCATGTTCTGAAGCTTCCCTGAAAAGTTATGGCACAATGCACAAAAACGCTTTTCAGCCTGAGATAAGGTGGGTTTCGGAACGCCAAACATAAAAGTGTTGATAACTTTCGAAAAACACTTCAGACATCTTAGATTTGATGTGCACCTACTAGAAAGACCCTTTCTGCTATAGTGGGAGGTTAAAATTTCATGTTCTGAAGCTTCCCTGAAAAGTTATGGCACAATGCGTAAAAACGCTTTTCAGCCTGAGATAAGGTGGGTTTCGGAACGCCAAACATAAAAGTGTTGATAACTTTGGAAAAACACTTCAGACAGTTTAGATTTGATGTGCAACTACTAGAAAGACCCTTTCTGCTATAGTGGGAGGTTAAAATTTCATGTTCTGAAGCTTCCCTGAAAAGTTATGGCACAATGCACAAAAACGCTTTTCAGCCTGAGATAAGGTGGGTTTCGGAACGCCAAACATAAAAGTGTTAATAACTTTGGAAAAACACTTCAGACAGCTTAGATTTGATGTGCAACTACTAGAAAGACCCTTTCTGCTATAGTGGGAGGTTAAAATTTCACGTTCTGAAGCTTCCCTGAAAAGTTATGGCACAATGCACAAAAACGCTTTTCAGCCTGAGATAAGGTGGGTTTCGGAACGCCAAACATAAAAGTGTTAATAACTTTGGAAAAACACTTCAGACAGTTTAGATTTGATGTGCAACTACTAGAAAGACCCTTTCTGCTATAGTGGGAGGTTAAAATTTCATGTTCTGAAGCTTCCCTGAAAAGTTATGGCACAATGCACAAAAACGCTTTTCAGCCTGAGATAAGGTGGGTTTCGGAACGCCAAACATAAAAGTGTTAATAACTTTGGAAAAACACTTCAGACAGTTTAGATTTGATGTGCAACTACTAGAAAGACCCTTTCTGCTATAGTGGGAGGTTAAAATTTCATGTTCTGAAGCTTCCCTGAAAAGTTATGGCACAATGCACAAAAACGCTTTTCAGCCTGAGATAAGGTGGGTTTCGGAACGCCAAACATAAAAGTGTTGATAACTTTCGAAAAACACTTCAGAGAGCTTAGATTTGATGTGCACCTACTAGAAAGACCCTTTCTGCTATAGTGGGAGGTTAAAATTTCATGTTCTGAAGCTTTCCTGAAAAGTTATGGCACAATGCACAAAAACGCTTTTCAGCCTGAGATAAGGTGGGTTTCGGAACGCCAAACATAAAAGTGTTGATAACTTTTGAAAAACACTTCAGACAGCTTAGATTTGATGTGCAACTACTAGAAAGACCCTTTCTGCTATAGTGGGAGGTTAAAATTTCATGTTCTGAAGCTTCCCTGAAAAGTTATGGCACAATGCACAAAAACGCTTTTCAGCCTGAGATAAGGTGGGTTTCGGAACGCCAAACATAAAAGTGTTGATAACTTTCGAAAAACACTTCAGACAGCTTAGATTTGATGTGCACCTACTAGAAAGACCCTTTCTGCTATAGTGGGAGGTTAAAATTTCATGTTCTGAAGCTTCCCTGAAAAGTTATGGCACAATGCGTAAAAACGCTTTTCAGCCTGAGATAAGGTGGGTTTCGGAACGCCAAACATAAAAGTGTTGATAACTTTGGAAAAACACTTCAGACAGTTTAGATTTGATGTGCAACTACTAGAAAGACCCTTTCTGCTATAGTGGGAGGTTAAAATTTCATGTTCTGAAGCTTCCCTGAAAAGTTATGGCACAATGCACAAAAACGCTTTTCAGCCTGAGATAAGGTGGGTTTCGGAACGCCAAACATAAAAGTGTTAATAACTTTGGAAAAACACTTCAGACAGTTTAGATTTGATGTGCAACTACTAGAAAGACCCTTTCTGCTATAGTGGGAGGTTAAAATTTCATGTTCTGAAGCTTCCCTGAAAAGTTATGGCACAATGCACAAAAACGCTTTTCAGCCTGAGATAAGGTGGGTTTCGGAACGCCAAACATAAAAGTGTTAATAACTTTGGAAAAACACTTCAGACAGTTTAGATTTGATGTGCAACTACTAGAAAGACCCTGTCTGCTATAGTGGGAGGTTAAAATTTCATGTTCTGAAGCTTCCCTGAAAAGTTATGGCACAATGCACAAAAACGCTTTTCAGCCTGAGATAAGGTGGGTTTCGGAACGCCAAACATAAAAGTGTTGATAACTTTCGAAAAACACTTCAGAGAGCTTAGATTTGATGTGCACCTACTAGAAAGACCCTTTCTGCTATAGTGGGAGGTTAAAATTTCATGTTCTGAAGCTTTCCTGAAAAGTTATGGCACAATGCACAAAAACGCTTTTCAGCCTGAGATAAGGTGGGTTTCGGAACGCCAAACATAAAAGTGTTGATAACTTTTGAAAAACACTTCAGACAGCTTAGATTTGATGTGCAACTACTAGAAAGACCCTTTCTGCTATAGTGGGAGGTTAAAATTTCATGTTCTAAAGCTTCCCTGAAAAGTTATGGCACAATGCAAAAAAACGCTTTTCAGCCTGAGATAAGGTGGGTTTCGGAACGCCAAACATAAAAGTGTTGATAACTTTCGAAAAACACTTCAGACAGCTTAGATTTGATGTGCACCTACTAGAAAGACCCTTTCTGCTATAGTGGGAGGTTAAAATTTCATGTTCTGAAGCTTCCCTGAAAAGTTATGGCACAATGCGTAAAAACGCTTTTCAGCCTGAGATAAGGTGGGTTTCGGAACGCCAAACATAAAAGTGTTGATAACTTTGGAAAAACACTTCAGACAGTTTAGATTTGATGTGCAACTACTAGAAAGACCCTTTCTGCTATAGTGGGAGGTTAAAATTTCATGTTCTGAAGCTTCCCTGAAAAGTTATGGCACAATGCACAAAAACGCTTTTCAGCCTGAGATAAGGTGGGTTTCGGAACGCCAAACATAAAAGTGTTAATAACTTTGGAAAAACACTTCAGACAGTTTAGATTTGATGTGCAACTACTAGAAAGACCCTTTCTGCTATAGTGGGAGGTTAAAATTTCATGTTCTGAAGCTTCGCTGAAAAGTTATGGCACAATGCACAAAAACGCTTTTCAGCCTGAGATAAGGTGGGTTTCGGAACGCCAAACATAAAAGTGTTAATAACTTTGGAAAAACACTTCAGACAGTTTAGATTTGATGTGCAACTACTAGAAAGACCCTTTCTGCTATAGTGGGAGGTTAAAATTTCATGTTCTGAAGCTTCCCTGAAAAGTTATGGCACAATGCACAAAAACGCTTTTCAGCCTGAGATAAGGTGGGTTTCGGAACGCCAAACATAAAAGTGTTGATAACTTTCGAAAAACACTTCAGACAGCTTAGATTTGATGTGCACCTACTAGAAAGACCCTTTCTGCTATAGTGGGAGGTTAAAATTTCATGTTCTGAAGCTTCCCTGAAAAGTTATGGCACAATGCGTAAAAACGCTTTTCAGCCTGAGATAAGGTGGGTTTCGGAACGCCAAACATAAAAGTGTTGATAACTTTGGAAAAACACTTCAGACAGTTTAGATTTGATGTGCAACTACTAGAAAGACCCTTTCTGCTATAGTGGGAGGTTAAAATTTCATGTTCTGAAGCTTCCCTGAAAAGTTATGGCACAATGCACAAAAACGCTTTTCAGCCTGAGATAAGGTGGGTTTCGGAACGCCAAACATAAAAGTGTTAATAACTTTGGAAAAACACTTCAGACAGTTTAGATTTGATGTGCAACTACTAGAAAGACCCTTTCTGCTATAGTGGGAGGTTAAAATTTCATGTTCTGAAGCTTCCCTGAAAAGTTATGGCACAATGCACAAAAACGCTTTTCAGCCTGAGATAAGGTGGGTTTCGGAACGCCAAACATAAAAGTGTTAATAACTTTGGAAAAACACTTCAGACAGTTTAGATTTGATGTGCAACTACTAGAAAGACCCTTTCTGCTATAGTGGGAGGTTAAAATTTCATGTTCTGAAGCTTCCCTGAAAAGTTATGGCACAATGCACAAAAACGCTTTTCAGCCTGAGATAAGGTGGGTTTCGGAACGCCAAACATAAAAGTGTTGATAACTATCGAAAAACACTTCAGAGAGCTTAGATTTGATGTGCACCTACTAGAAAGACCCTTTCTGCTATAGTGGGAGGTTAAAATTTCATGTTCTGAAGCTTCCCTGAAAAGTTATGGCACAATGCACAAAAACGCTTTTCAGCCTGAGATAAGGTGGGTTTCGGAACGCCAAACATAAAAGTGTTAATAACTTTGGAAAAACACTTCAGACAGTTTAGATTTGATGTGCAACTACTAGAAAGACCCTGTCTGCTATAGTGGGAGGTTAAAATTTCATGTTCTGAAGCTTCCCTGAAAAGTTATGGCACAATGCACAAAAACGCTTTTCAGCCTGAGATAAGGTGGGTTTCGGAACGCCAAACATAAAAGTGTTGATAACTTTCGAAAAACACTTCAGAGAGCTTAGATTTGATGTGCACCTACTAGAAAGACCCTTTCTGCTATAGTGGGAGGTTAAAATTTCATGTTCTGAAGCTTTCCTGAAAAGTTATGGCACAATGCACAAAAACGCTTTTCAGCCTGAGATAAGGTGGGTTTCGGAACGCCAAACATAAAAGTGTTGATAACTTTTGAAAAACACTTCAGACAGCTTAGATTTGATGTGCAACTACTAGAAAGACCCTTTCTGCTATAGTGGGAGGTTAAAATTTCATGTTCTAAAGCTTCCCTGAAAAGTTATGGCACAATGCAAAAAAACGCTTTTCAGCCTGAGATAAGGTGGGTTTCGGAACGCCAAACATAAAAGTGTTGATAACTTTCGAAAAACACTTCAGACAGCTTAGATTTGATGTGCACCTACTAGAAAGACCCTTTCTGCTATAGTGGGAGGTTAAAATTTCATGTTCTGAAGCTTCCCTGAAAAGTTATGGCACAATGCGTAAAAACGCTTTTCAGCCTGAGATAAGGTGGGTTTCGGAACGCCAAACATAAAAGTGTTGATAACTTTGGAAAAACACTTCAGACAGTTTAGATTTGATGTGCAACTACTAGAAAGACCCTTTCTGCTATAGTGGGAGGTTAAAATTTCATGTTCTGAAGCTTCCCTGAAAAGTTATGGCACAATGCACAAAAACGCTTTTCAGCCTGAGATAAGGTGGGTTTCGGAACGCCAAACATAAAAGTGTTAATAACTTTGGAAAAACACTTCAGACAGTTTAGATTTGATGTGCAACTACTAGAAAGACCCTTTCTGCTATAGTGGGAGGTTAAAATTTCATGTTCTGAAGCTTCCCTGAAAAGTTATGGCACAATGCACAAAAACGCTTTTCAGCCTGAGATAAGGTGGGTTTCGGAACGCCAAACATAAAAGTGTTAATAACTTTGGAAAAACACTTCAGACAGTTTAGATTTGATGTGCAACTACTAGAAAGACCCTTTCTGCTATAGTGGGAGGTTAAAATTTCATGTTCTGAAGCTTCCCTGAAAAGTTATGGCACAATGCACAAAAACGCTTTTCAGCCTGAGATAAGGTGGGTTTCGGAACGCCAAACATAAAAGTGTTGATAACTTTCGAAAAACACTTCAGACAGCTTAGATTTGATGTGCACCTACTAGAAAGACCCTTTCTGCTATAGTGGGAGGTTAAAATTTCATGTTCTGAAGCTTCCCTGAAAAGTTATGGCACAATGCGTAAAAACGCTTTTCAGCCTGAGATAAGGTGGGTTTCGGAACGCCAAACATAAAAGTGTTGATAACTTTGGAAAAACACTTCAGACAGTTTAGATTTGATGTGCAACTACTAGAAAGACCCTTTCTGCTATAGTGGGAGGTTAAAATTTCATGTTCTGAAGCTTCCCTGAAAAGTTATGGCACAATGCACAAAAACGCTTTTCAGCCTGAGATAAGGTGGGTTTCGGAACGCCAAACATAAAAGTGTTAATAACTTTGGAAAAACACTTCAGACAGTTTAGATTTGATGTGCAACTACTAGAAAGACCCTTTCTGCTATAGTGGGAGGTTAAAATTTCATGTTCTGAAGCTTCCCTGAAAAGTTATGGCACAATGCACAAAAACGCTTTTCAGCCTGAGATAAGGTGGGTTTCGGAACGCCAAACATAAAAGTGTTAATAACTTTGGAAAAACACTTCAGACAGTTTAGATTTGATGTGCAACTACTAGAAAGACCCTTTCTGCTATAGTGGGAGGTTAAAATTTCATGTTCTGAAGCTTCCCTGAAAAGTTATGGCACAATGCACAAAAACGCTTTTCAGCCTGAGATAAGGTGGGTTTCGGAACGCCAAACATAAAAGTGTTGATAACTTTCGAAAAACACTTCAGAGAGCTTAGATTTGATGTGCACCTACTAGAAAGACCCTTTCTGCTATAGTGGGAGGTTAAAATTTCATGTTCTGAAGCTTTCCTGAAAAGTTATGGCACAATGCACAAAAACGCTTTTCAGCCTGAGATAAGGTGGGTTTCGGAACGCCAAACATAAAAGTGTTGATAACTTTTGAAAAACACTTCAGACAGCTTAGATTTGATGTGCAACTACTAGAAAGACCCTTTCTGCTATAGTGGGAGGTTAAAATTTCATGTTCTAAAGCTTCCCTGAAAAGTTATGGCACAATGCACAAAAACGCTTTTCAGCCTGAGATAAGGTGGGTTTCGGAACGCCAAACATAAAAGTGTTGATAACTTTCGAAAAACACTTCAGACAGCTTAGATTTGATGTGCACCTACTAGAAAGACTCTTTCTGCTATAGTGGGAGGTTAAAATTTCTTGTTCTGAAGCTTCCCTGAAAAGTTATGGCACAATGCGTAAAAACGCTTTTCAGCCTGAGATAAGGTGGGTTTCGGAACGCCAAACATAAAAGTGTTGATAACTTTGGAAAAACACTTCAGACAGTTTAGATTTGATGTGCAACTACTAGAAAGACCCTTTCTGCTATAGTGGGAGGTTAAAATTTCATGTTCTGAAGCTTCCCTGAAAAGTTATGGCACAATGCACAAAAACGCTTTTCAGCCTGAGATAAGGTGGGTTTCGGAACGCCAAACATAAAAGTGTTAATAACTTTGGAAAAACACTTCAGACAGTTTAGATTTGATGTGCAACTACTAGAAAGACCCTTTCTGCTATAGTGGGAGGTTAAAATTTCATGTTCTGAAGCTTCCCTGAAAAGTTATGGCACAATGCACAAAAACGCTTTTCAGCCTGAGATAAGGTGGGTTTCGGAACGCCAAACATAAAAGTGTTAATAACTTTGGAAAAACACTTCAGACAATTTAGATTTGATGTGCAACTACTAGAAAGACCCTTTCTGCTATAGTGGGAGGTTAAAATTTCATGTTCTGAAGCTTCCCTGAAAAGTAATGGCACAATGCACAAAAACGCTTTTCAGCCTGAGATAAGGTGGGTTTCGGAACGCCAAACATAAAAGTGTTGATAACTTTCGAAAAACACTTCAGAGAGCTTAGATTTGATGTGCACCTACTAGAAAGACCCTTTCTGCTATAGTGGGAGGTTAAAATTTCATGTTCTGAAGCTTTCCTGAAAAGTTATGGCACAATGCACAAAAACGCTTTTCAGCCTGAGATAAGGTGGGTTTCGGAACGCCAAACATAAAAGTGTTGATAACTTTTGAAAAACACTTCAGACAGCTTAGATTTGATGTGCAACTACTAGAAAGACCCTTTCTGCTATAGTGGGAGGTTAAAATTTCATGTTCTGAAGCTTCCCTGAAAAGTTATGGCACAATGCACAAAAACGCTTTTCAGCCTGAGATAAGGTGGGTTTCGGAACGCCAAACATAAAAGTGTTGATAACTTTCGAAAAACACTTCAGACAGCTTAGATTTGATGTGCACCTACTAGAAAGACCCTTTCTGCTATAGTGGGAGGTTAAAATTTCATGTTCTGAAGCTTCCCTGAAAAGTTATGGCACAATGCGTAAAAACGCTTTTCAGCCTGAGATAAGGTGGGTTTCGGAACGCCAAACATAAAAGTGTTGATAACTTTGGAAAAACACTTCAGACAGTTTAGATTTGATGTGCAACTACTAGAAAGACCCTTTCTGCTATAGTGGGAGGTTAAAATTTCATGTTCTGAAGCTTCCCTGAAAAGTTATGGCACAATGCACAAAAACGCTTTTCAGCCTGAGATAAGGTGGGTTTCGGAACGCCAAACATAAAAGTGTTGATAACTTTCGAAAAACACTTCAGAGAGCATAGATTTGATGTGCACCTACTAGAAAGACCCTTTCTGCTATAGTGGGAGGTTAAAATTTCATGTTCTGAAGCTTCCCTGAAAAGTTATGGCACAATGCGTAAAAACGCTTTTCAGCCTGAGATAAGGTGGGTTTCGGAACGCCAAACATAAAAGTGTTGATAACTTTGGAAAAACACTTCAGACAGTTTAGATTTGATGTGCAACTACTAGAAAGACCCTTTCTGCTATAGTGGGAGGTTAAAATTTCATGTTCTGAAGCTTTCCTGAAAAGTTATGGCACAATGCACAAAAACGCTTTTCAGCCTGAGATAAGGTGGGTTTCGGAACGCCAAACATAAAAGTGTTGATAACTTTTGAAAAACACTTCAGACAGCTTAGATTTGATGTGCAACTACTAGAAAGACCCTTTCTGCTATAGTGGGAGGTTAAAATTTCATGTTCTGAAGCTTCCCTGAAAAGTTATGGCACAATGCACAAAAACGCTTTTCAGCCTGAGATAAGGTGGGTTTCGGAACGCCAAACATAAAAGTGTTGATAACTTTTGAAAAACACTTCAGACAGCTTAGATTTGATGTGCAACTACTAGAAAGACCCTTTCTGCTATAGTGGGAGGTTAAAATTTCATGTTCTGAAGCTTCCCTGAAAAGTTATGGCACAATGCACAAAAACGCTTTTCAGCCTGAGATAAGGTGGGTTTCGGAACGCCAAACATAAAAGTGTTGATAACTTTCGAAAAACACTTCAGACATCTTAGATTTGATGTGCACCTACTAGAAAGACCCTTTCTGCTATAGTGGGAGGTTAAAATTTCATGTTCTGAAGCTTCCCTGAAAAGTTATGGCACAATGCGTAAAAACGCTTTTCAGCCTGAGATAAGGTGGGTTTCGGAACGCCAAACATAAAAGTGTTAATAACTTTGGAAAAACACTTCAGACAGTTTAGATTTGATGTGCAACTACTAGAAAGACCCTTTCTGCTATAGTGGGAGGTTAAAATTTCATGTTCTGAAGCTTCCCTGAAAAGTTATGGCACAATGCACAAAAACGCTTTTCAGCCTGAGATAAGGTGGGTTTCGGAACGCCAAACATAAAAGTGTTAATAACTTTGGAAAAACACTTCAGACAGTTTAGATTTGATGTGCAACTACTAGAAAGACCCTTTCTGCTATAGTGGGAGGTTAAAATTTCATGTTCTGAAGCTTCCCTGAAAAGTTATGGCACAATGCACAAAAACGCTTTTCAGCCTGAGATAAGGTGGGTTTCGGAACGCCAAACATAAAAGTGTTGATAACTTTCGAAAAACACTTCAGAGAGCTTAGATTTGATGTGCACCTACTAGAAAGACCCTTTCTGCTATAGTGGGAGGTTAAAATTTCATGTTCTGAAGCTTTCCTGAAAAGTTATGGCACAATGCACAAAAACGCTTTTCAGCCTGAGATAAGGTGGGTTTCGGAACGCCAAACATAAAAGTGTTGATAACTTTTGAAAAACACTTCAGACAGCTTAGATTTGATGTGCAACTACTAGAAAGACCCTTTCTGCTATAGTGGGAGGTTAAAATTTCATGTTCTGAAGCTTCCCTGAAAAGTTATGGCACAATGCACAAAAACGCTTTTCAGCCTGAGATAAGGTGGGTTTCGGAACGCCAAACATAAAAGTGTTGATAACTTTCGAAAAACACTTCAGACAGCTTAGATTTGATGTGCACCTACTAGAAAGACCCTTTCTGCTATAGTGGGAGGTTAAAATTTCATGTTCTGAAGCTTCCCTGAAAAGTTATGGCACAATGCGTAAAAACGCTTTTCAGCCTGAGATAAGGTGGGTTTCGGAACGCCAAACATAAAAGTGTTGATAACTTTGGAAAAACACTTCAGACAGTTTAGATTTGATGTGCAACTACTAGAAAGACCCTTTCTGCTATAGTGGGAGGTTAAAATTTCATGTTCTGAAGCTTCCCTGAAAAGTTATGGCACAATGCACAAAAACGCTTTTCAGCCTGAGATAAGGTGGGTTTCGGAACGCCAAACATAAAAGTGTTAATAACTTTGGAAAAACACTTCAGACAGTTTAGATTTGATGTGCAACTACTAGAAAGACCCTTTCTGCTATAGTGGGAGGTTAAAATTTCATGTTCTGAAGCTTCCCTGAAAAGTTATGGCACAATGCACAAAAACGCTTTTCAGCCTGAGATAAGGTGGGTTTCGGAACGCCAAACATAAAAGTGTTAATAACTTTGGAAAAACACTTCAGACAGTTTAGATTTGATGTGCAACTACTAGAAAGACCCTGTCTGCTATAGTGGGAGGTTAAAATTTCATGTTCTGAAGCTTCCCTGAAAAGTTATGGCACAATGCACAAAAACGCTTTTCAGCCTGAGATAAGGTGGGTTTCGGAACGCCAAACATAAAAGTGTTGATAACTTTCGAAAAACACTTCAGAGAGCTTAGATTTGATGTGCACCTACTAGAAAGACCCTTTCTGCTATAGTGGGAGGTTAAAATTTCATGTTCTGAAGCTTTCCTGAAAAGTTATGGCACAATGCACAAAAACGCTTTTCAGCCTGAGATAAGGTGGGTTTCGGAACGCCAAACATAAAAGTGTTGATAACTTTTGAAAAACACTTCAGACAGCTTAGATTTGATGTGCAACTACTAGAAAGACCCTTTCTGCTATAGTGGGAGGTTAAAATTTCATGTTCTAAAGCTTCCCTGAAAAGTTATGGCACAATGCAAAAAAACGCTTTTCAGCCTGAGATAAGGTGGGTTTCGGAACGCCAAACATAAAAGTGTTGATAACTTTCGAAAAACACTTCAGACAGCTTAGATTTGATGTGCACCTACTAGAAAGACCCTTTCTGCTATAGTGGGAGGTTAAAATTTCATGTTCTGAAGCTTCCCTGAAAAGTTATGGCACAATGCGTAAAAACGCTTTTCAGCCTGAGATAAGGTGGGTTTCGGAACGCCAAACATAAAAGTGTTGATAACTTTGGAAAAACACTTCAGACAGTTTAGATTTGATGTGCAACTACTAGAAAGACCCTTTCTGCTATAGTGGGAGGTTAAAATTTCATGTTCTGAAGCTTCCCTGAAAAGTTATGGCACAATGCACAAAAACGCTTTTCAGCCTGAGATAAGGTGGGTTTCGGAACGCCAAACATAAAAGTGTTAATAACTTTGGAAAAACACTTCAGACAGTTTAGATTTGATGTGCAACTACTAGAAAGACCCTTTCTGCTATAGTGGGAGGTTAAAATTTCATGTTCTGAAGCTTCGCTGAAAAGTTATGGCACAATGCACAAAAACGCTTTTCAGCCTGAGATAAGGTGGGTTTCGGAACGCCAAACATAAAAGTGTTAATAACTTTGGAAAAACACTTCAGACAGTTTAGATTTGATGTGCAACTACTAGAAAGACCCTTTCTGCTATAGTGGGAGGTTAAAATTTCATGTTCTGAAGCTTCCCTGAAAAGTTATGGCACAATGCACAAAAACGCTTTTCAGCCTGAGATAAGGTGGGTTTCGGAACGCCAAACATAAAAGTGTTGATAACTTTCGAAAAACACTTCAGACAGCTTAGATTTGATGTGCACCTACTAGAAAGACCCTTTCTGCTATAGTGGGAGGTTAAAATTTCATGTTCTGAAGCTTCCCTGAAAAGTTATGGCACAATGCGTAAAAACGCTTTTCAGCCTGAGATAAGGTGGGTTTCGGAACGCCAAACATAAAAGTGTTGATAACTTTGGAAAAACACTTCAGACAGTTTAGATTTGATGTGCAACTACTAGAAAGACCCTTTCTGCTATAGTGGGAGGTTAAAATTTCATGTTCTGAAGCTTCCCTGAAAAGTTATGGCACAATGCACAAAAACGCTTTTCAGCCTGAGATAAGGTGGGTTTCGGAACGCCAAACATAAAAGTGTTAATAACTTTGGAAAAACACTTCAGACAGTTTAGATTTGATGTGCAACTACTAGAAAGACCCTTTCTGCTATAGTGGGAGGTTAAAATTTCATGTTCTGAAGCTTCCCTGAAAAGTTATGGCACAATGCACAAAAACGCTTTTCAGCCTGAGATAAGGTGGGTTTCGGAACGCCAAACATAAAAGTGTTAATAACTTTGGAAAAACACTTCAGACAGTTTAGATTTGATGTGCAACTACTAGAAAGACCCTTTCTGCTATAGTGGGAGGTTAAAATTTCATGTTCTGAAGCTTCCCTGAAAAGTTATGGCACAATGCACAAAAACGCTTTTCAGCCTGAGATAAGGTGGGTTTCGGAACGCCAAACATAAAAGTGTTGATAACTTTCGAAAAACACTTCAGAGAGCTTAGATTTGATGTGCACCTACTAGAAAGACCCTTTCTGCTATAGTGGGAGGTTAAAATTTCATGTTCTGAAGCTTCCCTGAAAAGTTATGGCACAATGCACAAAAACGCTTTTCAGCCTGAGATAAGGTGGGTTTCGGAACGCCAAACATAAAAGTGTTAATAACTTTGGAAAAACACTTCAGACAGTTTAGATTTGATGTGCAACTACTAGAAAGACCCTGTCTGCTATAGTGGGAGGTTAAAATTTCATGTTCTGAAGCTTCCCTGAAAAGTTATGGCACAATGCACAAAAACGCTTTTCAGCCTGAGATAAGGTGGGTTTCGGAACGCCAAACATAAAAGTGTTGATAACTTTCGAAAAACACTTCAGAGAGCTTAGATTTGATGTGCACCTACTAGAAAGACCCTTTCTGCTATAGTGGGAGGTTAAAATTTCATGTTCTGAAGCTTTCCTGAAAAGTTATGGCACAATGCACAAAAACGCTTTTCAGCCTGAGATAAGGTGGGTTTCGGAACGCCAAACATAAAAGTGTTGATAACTTTTGAAAAACACTTCAGACAGCTTAGATTTGATGTGCAACTACTAGAAAGACCCTTTCTGCTATAGTGGGAGGTTAAAATTTCATGTTCTAAAGCTTCCCTGAAAAGTTATGGCACAATGCAAAAAAACGCTTTTCAGCCTGAGATAAGGTGGGTTTCGGAACGCCAAACATAAAAGTGTTGATAACTTTCGAAAAACACTTCAGACAGCTTAGATTTGATGTGCACCTACTAGAAAGACCCTTTCTGCTATAGTGGGAGGTTAAAATTTCATGTTCTGAAGCTTCCCTGAAAAGTTATGGCACAATGCGTAAAAACGCTTTTCAGCCTGAGATAAGGTGGGTTTCGGAACGCCAAACATAAAAGTGTTGATAACTTTGGAAAAACACTTCAGACAGTTTAGATTTGATGTGCAACTACTAGAAAGACCCTTTCTGCTATAGTGGGAGGTTAAAATTTCATGTTCTGAAGCTTCCCTGAAAAGTTATGGCACAATGCACAAAAACGCTTTTCAGCCTGAGATAAGGTGGGTTTCGGAACGCCAAACATAAAAGTGTTAATAACTTTGGAAAAACACTTCAGACAGTTTAGATTTGATGTGCAACTACTAGAAAGACCCTTTCTGCTATAGTGGGAGGTTAAAATTTCATGTTCTGAAGCTTCCCTGAAAAGTTATGGCACAATGCACAAAAACGCTTTTCAGCCTGAGATAAGGTGGGTTTCGGAACGCCAAACATAAAAGTGTTAATAACTTTGGAAAAACACTTCAGACAGTTTAGATTTGATGTGCAACTACTAGAAAGACCCTTTCTGCTATAGTGGGAGGTTAAAATTTCATGTTCTGAAGCTTCCCTGAAAAGTTATGGCACAATGCACAAAAACGCTTTTCAGCCTGAGATAAGGTGGGTTTCGGAACGCCAAACATAAAAGTGTTGATAACTTTCGAAAAACACTTCAGACAGCTTAGATTTGATGTGCACCTACTAGAAAGACCCTTTCTGCTATAGTGGGAGGTTAAAATTTCATGTTCTGAAGCTTCCCTGAAAAGTTATGGCACAATGCGTAAAAACGCTTTTCAGCCTGAGATAAGGTGGGTTTCGGAACGTCAAACATAAAAGTGTTGATAACTTTGGAAAAACACTTCAGACAGTTTAGATTTGATGTGCAACTACTAGAAAGACCCTTTCTGCTATAGTGGGAGGTTAAAATTTCATGTTCTGAAGCTTCCCTGAAAAGTTATGGCACAATGCACAAAAACGCTTTTCAGCCTGAGATAAGGTGGGTTTCGGAACGCCAAACATAAAAGTGTTAATAACTTTGGAAAAACACTTCAGACAGTTTAGATTTGATGTGCAACTACTAGAAAGACCCTTTCTGCTATAGTGGGAGGTTAAAATTTCATGTTCTGAAGCTTCCCTGAAAAGTTATGGCACAATGCACAAAAACGCTTTTCAGCCTGAGATAAGGTGGGTTTCGGAACGCCAAACATAAAAGTGTTAATAACTTTGGAAAAACACTTCAGACAGTTTAGATTTGATGTGCAACTACTAGAAAGACCCTTTCTGCTATAGTGGGAGGTTAAAATTTCATGTTCTGAAGCTTCCCTGAAAAGTTATGGCACAATGCACAAAAACGCTTTTCAGCCTGAGATAAGGTGGGTTTCGGAACGCCAAACATAAAAGTGTTGATAACTTTCGAAAAACACTTCAGAGAGCTTAGATTTGATGTGCACCTACTAGAAAGACCCTTTCTGCTATAGTGGGAGGTTAAAATTTCATGTTCTGAAGCTTTCCTGAAAAGTTATGGCACAATGCACAAAAACGCTTTTCAGCCTGAGATAAGGTGGGTTTCGGAACGCCAAACATAAAAGTGTTGATAACTTTTGAAAAACACTTCAGACAGCTTAGATTTGATGTGCAACTACTAGAAAGACCCTTTCTGCTATAGTGGGAGGTTAAAATTTCATGTTCTAAAGCTTCCCTGAAAAGTTATGGCACAATGCACAAAAACGCTTTTCAGCCTGAGATAAGGTGGGTTTCGGAACGCCAAACATAAAAGTGTTGATAACTTTCGAAAAACACTTCAGACAGCTTAGATTTGATGTGCACCTACTAGAAAGACCCTTTCTGCTATAGTGGGAGGTTAAAATTTCTTGTTCTGAAGCTTCCCTGAAAAGTTATGGCACAATGCGTAAAAACGCTTTTCAGCCTGAGATAAGGTGGGTTTCGGAACGCCAAACATAAAAGTGTTGATAACTTTGGAAAAACACTTCAGACAGTTTAGATTTGATGTGCAACTACTAGAAAGACCCTTTCTGCTATAGTGGGAGGTTAAAATTTCATGTTCTGAAGCTTCCCTGAAAAGTTATGGCACAATGCACAAAAACGCTTTTCAGCCTGAGATAAGGTGGGTTTCGGAACGCCAAACATAAAAGTGTTAATAACTTTGGAAAAACACTTCAGACAGTTTAGATTTGATGTGCAACTACTAGAAAGACCCTTTCTGCTATAGTGGGAGGTTAAAATTTCATGTTCTGAAGCTTCCCTGAAAAGTTATGGCACAATGCACAAAAACGCTTTTCAGCCTGAGATAAGGTGGGTTTCGGAACGCCAAACATAAAAGTGTTAATAACTTTGGAAAAACACTTCAGACAATTTAGATTTGATGTGCAACTACTAGAAAGACCCTTTCTGCTATAGTGGGAGGTTAAAATTTCATGTTCTGAAGCTTCCCTGAAAAGTAATGGCACAATGCACAAAAACGCTTTTCAGCCTGAGATAAGGTGGGTTTCGGAACGCCAAACATAAAAGTGTTGATAACTTTCGAAAAACACTTCAGAGAGCTTAGATTTGATGTGCACCTACTAGAAAGACCCTTTCTGCTATAGTGGGAGGTTAAAATTTCATGTTCTGAAGCTTTCCTGAAAAGTTATGGCACAATGCACAAAAACGCTTTTCAGCCTGAGATAAGGTGGGTTTCGGAACGCCAAACATAAAAGTGTTGATAACTTTTGAAAAACACTTCAGACAGCTTAGATTTGATGTGCAACTACTAGAAAGACCCTTTCTGCTATAGTGGGAGGTTAAAATTTCATGTTCTGAAGCTTCCCTGAAAAGTTATGGCACAATGCACAAAAACGCTTTTCAGCCTGAGATAAGGTGGGTTTCGGAACGCCAAACATAAAAGTGTTGATAACTTTCGAAAAACACTTCAGACAGCTTAGATTTGATGTGCACCTACTAGAAAGACCCTTTCTGCTATAGTGGGAGGTTAAAATTTCATGTTCTGAAGCTTCCCTGAAAAGTTATGGCACAATGCGTAAAAACGCTTTTCAGCCTGAGATAAGGTGGGTTTCGGAACGCCAAACATAAAAGTGTTGATAACTTTGGAAAAACACTTCAGACAGTTTAGATTTGATGTGCAACTACTAGAAAGACCCTTTCTGCTATAGTGGGAGGTTAAAATTTCATGTTCTGAAGCTTCCCTGAAAAGTTATGGCACAATGCACAAAAACGCTTTTCAGCCTGAGATAAGGTGGGTTTCGGAACGCCAAACATAAAAGTGTTAATAACTTTGGAAAAACACTTCAGACAGTTTAGATTTGATGTGCAACTACTAGAAAGACCCTTTCTGCTATAGTGGGAGGTTAAAATTTCATGTTCTGAAGCTTCCCTGAAAAGTTATGGCACAATGCACAAAAACGCTTTTCAGCCTGAGATAAGGTGGGTTTCGGAACGCCAAACATAAAAGTGTTAATAACTTTGGAAAAACACTTCAGACAGTTTAGATTTGATGTGCAACTACTAGAAAGACCCTTTCTGCTATAGTGGGAGGTTAAAATTTCATGTTCTGAAGCTTCCCTGAAAAGTTATGGCACAATGCACAAAAACGCTTTTCAGCCTGAGATAAGGTGGGTTTCGGAACGCCAAACATAAAAGTGTTGATAACTTTCGAAAAACACTTCAGAGAGCTTAGATTTGATGTGCACCTACTAGAAAGACCCTTTCTGCTATAGTGGGAGGTTAAAATTTCATGTTCTGAAGCTTTCCTGAAAAGTTATGGCACAATGCACAAAAACGCTTTTCAGCCTGAGATAAGGTGGGTTTCGGAACGCCAAACATAAAAGTGTTGATAACTTTTGAAAAACACTTCAGACAATTTAGATTTGATGTGCAACTACTAGAAAGACCCTTTCTGCTATAGTGGGAGGTTAAAATTTCATGTTCTGAAGCTTCCCTGAAAAGTAATGGCACAATGCACAAAAACGCTTTTCAGCCTGAGATAAGGTGGGTTTCGGAACGCCAAACATAAAAGTGTTGATAACTTTCGAAAAACACTTCAGAGAGCTTAGATTTGATGTGCACCTACTAGAAAGACCCTTTCTGCTATAGTGGGAGGTTAAAATTTCATGTTCTGAAGCTTTCCTGAAAAGTTATGGCACAATGCACAAAAACGCTTTTCAGCCTGAGATAAGGTGGGTTTCGGAACGCCAAACATAAAAGTGTTGATAACTTTTGAAAAACACTTCAGACAGCTTAGATTTGATGTGCAACTACTAGAAAGACCCTTTCTGCTATAGTGGGAGGTTAAAATTTCATGTTCTGAAGCTTCCCTGAAAAGTTATGGCACAATGCACAAAAACGCTTTTCAGCCTGAGATAAGGTGGGTTTCGGAACGCCAAACATAAAAGTGTTGATAACTTTCGAAAAACACTTCAGACAGCTTAGATTTGATGTGCACCTACTAGAAAGACCCTTTCTGCTATAGTGGGAGGTTAAAATTTCATGTTCTGAAGCTTCCCTGAAAAGTTATGGCACAATGCGTAAAAACGCTTTTCAGCCTGAGATAAGGTGGGTTTCGGAACGCCAAACATAAAAGTGTTGATAACTTTGGAAAAACACTTCAGACAGTTTAGATTTGATGTGCAACTACTAGAAAGACCCTTTCTGCTATAGTGGGAGGTTAAAATTTCATGTTCTGAAGCTTCCCTGAAAAGTTATGGCACAATGCACAAAAACGCTTTTCAGCCTGAGATAAGGTGGGTTTCGGAACGCCAAACATAAAAGTGTTAATAACTTTGGAAAAACACTTCAGACAGTTTAGATTTGATGTGCAACTACTAGAAAGACCCTTTCTGCTATAGTGGGAGGTTAAAATTTCATGTTCTGAAGCTTCCCTGAAAAGTTATGGCACAATGCACAAAAACGCTTTTCAGCCTGAGATAAGGTGGGTTTCGGAACGCCAAACATAAAAGTGTTAATAACTTTGGAAAAACACTTCAGACAGTTTAGATTTGATGTGCAACTACTAGAAAGACCCTTTCTGCTATAGTGGGAGGTTAAAATTTCATGTTCTGAAGCTTCCCTGAAAAGTTATGGCACAATGCACAAAAACGCTTTTCAGCCTGAGATAAGGTGGGTTTCGGAACGCCAAACATAAAAGTGTTGATAACTTTCGAAAAACACTTCAGAGAGCTTAGATTTGATGTGCACCTACTAGAAAGACCCTTTCTGCTATAGTGGGAGGTTAAAATTTCATGTTCTGAAGCTTTCCTGAAAAGTTATGGCACAATGCACAAAAACGCTTTTCAGCCTGAGATAAGGTGGGTTTCGGAACGCCAAACATAAAAGTGTTGATAACTTTTGAAAAACACTTCAGACAGCTTAGATTTGATGTGCAACTACTAGAAAGACCCTTTCTGCTATAGTGGGAGGTTAAAATTTCATGTTCTAAAGCTTCCCTGAAAAGTTATGGCACAATGCACAAAAACGCTTTTCAGCCTGAGATAAGGTGGGTTTCGGAACGCCAAACATAAAAGTGTTGATAACTTTCGAAAAACACTTCAGACAGCTTAGATTTGATGTGCACCTACTAGAAAGACCCTTTCTGCTATAGTGGGAGGTTAAAATTTCATGTTCTGAAGCTTCCCTGAAAAGTTATGGCACAATGCGTAAAAACGCTTTTCAGCCTGAGATAAGGTGGGTTTCGGAACGCCAAACATAAAAGTGTTGATAACTTTGGAAAAACACTTCAGACAGTTTAGATTTGATGTGCAACTACTAGAAAGACCCTTTCTGCTATAGTGGGAGGTTAAAATTTCATGTTCTGAAGCTTCCCTGAAAAGTTATGGCACAATGCACAAAAACGCTTTTCAGCCTGAGATAAGGTGGGTTTCGGAACGCCAAACATAAAAGTGTTAATAACTTTGGAAAAACACTTCAGACAGTTTAGATTTGATGTGCAACTACTAGAAAGACCCTTTCTGCTATAGTGGGAGGTTAAAATTTCATGTTCTGAAGCTTCCCTGAAAAGTTATGGCACAATGCACAAAAACGCTTTTCAGCCTGAGATAAGGTGGGTTTCGGAACGCCAAACATAAAAGTGTTAATAACTTTGGAAAAACACTTCAGACAGTTTAGATTTGATGTGCAACTACTAGAAAGACCCTTTCTGCTATAGTGGGAGGTTAAAATTTCATGTTCTGAAGCTTCCCTGAAAAGTTATGGCACAATGCACAAAAACGCTTTTCAGCCTGAGATAAGGTGGGTTTCGGAACGCCAAACATAAAAGTGTTGATAACTTTCGAAAAACACTTCAGAGAGCTTAGATTTGATGTGCACCTACTAGAAAGACCCTTTCTGCTATAGTGGGAGGTTAAAATTTCATGTTCTGAAGCTTTCCTGAAAAGTTATGGCACAATGCACAAAAACGCTTTTCAGCCTGAGATAAGGTGGGTTTCGGAACGCCAAACATAAAAGTGTTGATAACTTTTGAAAAACACTTCAGACAGCTTAGATTTGATGTGCACCTACTAGAAAGACCCTTTCTGCTATAGTGGGAGGTTAAAATTTCATGTTCTGAAGCTTCCCTGAAAAGTTATGGCACAATGCGTAAAAACGCTTTTCAGCCTGAGATAAGGTGGGTTTCGGAACGCCAAACATAAAAGTGTTGATAACTTTGGAAAAACACTTCAGACAGTTTAGATTTGATGTGCAACTACTAGAAAGACCCTTTCTGCTATAGTGGGAGGTTAAAATTCCATGTTCTGAAGCTTCCCTGAAAAGTTATGGCACAATGCACAAAAACGCTTTTCAGCCTGAGATAAGGTGGGTTTCGGAACGCCAAACATAAAAGTGTTAATAACTTTGGAAAAACACTTCAGACAGTTTAGATTTGATGTGCAACTACTAGAAAGACCCTTTCTGCTATAGTGGGAGGTTAAAATTTCATGTTCTGAAGCTTCCCTGAAAAGTTATGGCACAATGCACAAAAACGCTTTTCAGCCTGAGATAAGGTGGGTTTCGGAACGCCAAACATAAAAGTGTT